>NC_044037.1:156242212-156595962 GCF_901765095.1 Microcaecilia unicolor
GAGAGGGCAGACGGGCAGATGGTGGATGAAAGGGGCAGAGAAAGAGGGCAGATTTGGATGGAAGGGAGAGAGAGGGCAGACAGTGGATGGAAGGGACAGGGAGAGTGGGCAGACATTGGATGGAGGGGATGGCAGAGAGGGCAGATACTGGATGGCAGAGAGAGAGAGCAAAGACAGATGCTGAATGGAAGGAAGACAGTGAAAAGAAGATGAGGAAAGCAGAAACCAGAGACAACAAACTGTAAATAAAATATATATTTTTATTTTTTTTGCTTTAGGATAAAGTAGTATTGTAGCTGTGTTAATAAATGTTTATAATTGAACATGGAAATAAGGTAATCTTTTTATTGGACTAATTTTAATACATTTTGACTAACTTTCAGAGAACAAAACCCCCTTCCTCAGCTCAGAATAAGTACATAAGTACATAAGTAGTGCCATACTGGGAAAGACCAAAGGTCCATCTAGCCCAGCATCCTGTCACCGACAGTGGCCAATCCAGGTCAAGGGCACCTGGCACGCTCCCCAAACGTAAAAACATTCCAGACAAGTTATACCTAAAAATGCGGAATTTTTCCAAGTCCATTTAATAGCGGTCTGTGGACTTGTCCTTTAGGAATCTATCTAACCCCTTTTTAAACTCCGTCAAGCTAACCGCCCGTACCACGTTCTCCGGCAACGAATTCCAGAGTCTAATTACATGTTGGGTGAAGAAAAATTTTCTCCGATTCGTTTTAAATTTACCACACTGTAGCTTCAACTCATGCCCTCTAGTCCTAGTATTTTTGGATAGCGTGAACAGTCGCTTCACATCCACCCGATCCATTCCACTCATTATTTTATACACTTCTATCATATCTCCCCTCAGCCGTCTCTTCTCCAAGCTGAAAAGCCCTAGCCTTCTCAGCCTCTCTTCATAGGAAAGTCGTCCCATCCCCACTATCATTTTCGTCGCCCTTCGCTGTACCTTTTCCAATTCTACTATATCTTTTTTGAGATACGGAGACCAGTACTGAACACAATACTCCAGGTGCGGTCGCACCATGGAGCGATACAACGGCATTATAACATCCGCACACCTGGACTCCATACCCTTCCTAATAATACCCAACATTCTATTCGCTTTCCTAGCCGCAGCAGCACACTGAGCAGAAGGTTTCAGCGTATCATCGACGACGACACCCAGATCCCTTTCTTGATCCGTAACTCCTAACGCAGAACCTTGCAAGACGTAGCTATAATTCGGGTTCCTCTTACCCACATGCATCACTTTGCACTTGTCAACATTGAACTTCATCTGCCACTTGCACGCCCATTCTCCCAGTCTCGCAAGGTCCTCCTGTAATTGTTCACATTCCTCCTGCGACTTGACGACCCTGAATAATTTTGTGTCATCGGCGAATTTAATTACCTCACTAGTTATTCCCATCTCTAGGTCATTTATAAATACATTAAAAAGCAACGGACCCAGCACAGACCCCTGCGGGACCCCACTAACTACCCTCCTCCACTGAGAATACTGGCCACGCAATCCTACTCTCTGCTTCCTATCTTTCAACCAGTTCTTAATCCATAATAATACCCTACCTCCGATTCCATGACTCTGCAATTTCTTCAGGAGTCTTTCGTGCGGCACTTTGTCAAACGCCTTCTGAAAATCCAGATATACAATATCAACCGGCTCCCCATTGTCCACATGTTTGCTTACCCCCTCAAAAAAATGCATTAGATTGGTGAGGCAAGACTTCCCTTCACTAAATCCGTGCTGACTTTGTCTCATCAGTCCATGTTTTTGTATATGCTCTGCAATTTTATTCTTAATAATAGCCTCCACCATCTTGCCCGGCACCGACGTCAGACTCACCGGTCTATAATTTCCCGGATCTCCTCTGGAACCCTTCTTAAAAATCGGAGTAACATTGGCTACCCTCCAGTCTTCCGGTACTACACTCGATTTTAGGGACAGATTGCATATTTCTAACAGTAGCTCCGCAAGTTCATTTTTTAGTTCTATTAATACTCTGGGATGAATACCATCAGGTCCCGGTGATTTACTACTCTTCAGCTTGCTGAACTGACCCATTACATCCTCCAAGGTTACAGAGAATTTGTTTAGTTTCTCCGACTCCCCCGCTTCAAATATTCTTTCCGGCACCGGTGTCCCCCCCAAATCCTCCTCAGTGAAGACCGAAGCAAAGAATTCATTTAATTTCTCCGCTACGGCTTTGTCCTCCTTGATCGCCCCTTTAACACCATTTTCATCCAGCGGCCCAACCGACTCTTTGGCCGGTTTCCTGCTTTTAATGTATTCAAAAAAATTTTTACTATGTATTTTTGCTTCCAACGCTAATTTCTTCTCAAAGTCCTTTTTTGCCCTCCTTATCTCCGCTTTGCATTTGGCTTGGCATTCCTTATGATCTATCCTGTTACTTTCAGTTGGTTCTCTTCTCCACTTTCTGAAGGATTGTTTTTTGGCTCTAATGATTTCCTTTATCTTACTGTTTAGCCACGCCGGCTGACGTTTAGTCTTTTTTCCCTTTTTTCTAATACGTGGAATATATTTGTCCTGAACCTCCAGGATGGTGTTTTTAAACAGCATCCACGCCTGATGCAAGTTTTTTACTCTGCGAGCTGCTCCTTTCAGTCTTTTTTTCACCATTTTTCTCATTTTGTCGTAATCACCTTTTCTATAGTTAAACGCTAGCGTACTTGATTTCCTAGTTTCACTTCCTTCAATGCCAATATCAAAACCGATCATATTATGATCACTGTTATCAAGCGGCCCTCGTATCGTTACCCCCTGCACTAGATCATGAGCACCACTAAGGACTAAGTCTAGTATTTTTCCTTCTCTTGTCGGCTCCTGAACTAGCTGTTCCATGAAGCTGTCCTTGATTTCATCAAGAAATCCTATGTCCCTTGCGTGTACAGATGTTACATTAACCCAGTCTATATGCGGGTAATTGAAATCCCCCATTATTATTGTGTTGCCCAGTTTGTTTGCGTCCCTGATTTCCTTTAACATTTCCGCATCCGTCTGTTCGTCCTGGCCAGGCGGACGGTAGTACACTCCTATCACTATCCTTTTCCCCTTTGCACATGGAATTTCAATCCACAGTGATTCCAAGGAGTGTTTTGTTTCCTGCAGAATTTTCAATCTATTTGATTCAAGGCTCTCGTTAATATACAATGCTACCCCTCCACCAATCCGATTCACCCTATCACTACGATATAATTTGTACCCCGGTATGACAGTGTCCCACTGGTTATCCTCCTTCCACCAGGTCTCAGAGATGCCTATTATATCTAATTTTTCATTTAGTGCAATATATTCCAACTCCCCCATCTTATTTCTTAGGCTCCTGGCATTCGCATATAGACATTTCAAACTATGTTTGTTGTTCCTAAGTACATCATGCTTAGTACTTGACAGGATACTGTAACAGCACTATACTCTATTGACCTCAGGTTTTGGCCTCTGAAAGCTAAATGTATTAGTCCAATAAAATGGTATTATTTTATTTTCTATATTTGTTTTATTTCTATTTGTTAATTTGTAAAGTGGTGATTGGTACTTGTTAGTTTTTTTCAATTTTACATCTGCTGTCTTTATATTTTGCACAGCACTAGGGGACATTTTCTGTTTCTGTGGTGTTGCATTGTATGCAGAGTCTGGCATCTTGGGGGGTCGGTTTAATTTTTGTGTAAGTAGAAAGTTTATGGTTACTTATTCTATAGTGGATTAGGGTGTATCTGTGTTTGTGAAAAAGACATGGCTTTCAGTTGGCATTGACTGTGCAGGATCGACGATCTGTACTATTCTGTCTGGTTTTGTTTTGCAATAGGTGAATTGATGTTCTAGTGCTTACTGTAGTGTTTAAGATGCTTTCCTTTTCCTTGTGTGACTTGTATAATTTACTGCTTATGGTACAGTGGGGGAAATAAGTATTTGATCCCTTGCTGATTTTGTAAGTTTGCCCACTGACAAAGACATGAGCAGCCCATAATTGAAGGGTAGGTTATTGGTAACAGTGAGAGATAGCACATCACAAATTAAATCCGGAAAATCACATTGTGGAAAGTATATGAATTTATTTGCATTCTGCAGAGGGAAATAAGTATTTGATCCCCCACCAACCAGTAAGAGATCTGGCCCCTACAGACCAGGTAGATGCTCCAAATCAACTCGTTACCTGCATGACAGACAGCTGTCGGCAATGGTCACCTGTATGAAAGACACCTGTCCACAGACTCAGTGAATCAGTCAGACTCTAACCTCTACAAAATGGCCAAGAGCAAGGAGCTGTCTAAGGATGTCAGGGACAAGATCATACACCTGCACAAGGCTGGAATGGGCTACAAAACCATCAGTAAGACGCTGGGCGAGAAGGAGACAACTGTTGGTGCCATAGTAAGAAAATGGAAGAAGTACAAAATGACTGTCAATCGACAAAGATCTGGGGCTCCACGCAAAATCTCACCTCGTGGGGTATCCTTGATCATGAGGAAGGTTAGAAATCAGCCTACAACTACAAGGGGGGAACTTGTCAATGATCTCAAGGCAGCTGGGACCACTGTCACCACGAAAACCATTGGTAACACATTACGACATAACGGATTGCAATCCTGCAGTGCCCGCAAGGTCCCCCTGCTCCGGAAGGCACATGTGACGGCCCGTCTGAAGTTTGCCAGTGAACACCTGGATGATGCCGAGAGTGATTGGGAGAAGGTGCTGTGGTCAGATGAGACAAAAATTGAGCTCTTTGGCATGAACTCAACTCGCCGTGTTTGGAGGAAGAGAAATGCTGCCTATGACCCAAAGAACACCGTCCCCACTGTCAAGCATGGAGGTGGAAATGTTATGTTTTGGGGGTGTTTCTCTGCTAAGGGCACAGGACTACTTCACCGCATCAATGGGAGAATGGATGGGGCCATGTACCGTACAATTCTGAGTGACAACCTCCTTCCCTCCGCCAGGGCCTTAAAAATGGGTCGTGGCTGGGTCTTCCAGCACGACAATGACCCAAAACATACAGCCAAGGCAACAAAGGAGTGGCTCAGGAAGAAGCACATTAGGGTCATGGAGTGGCCTAGCCAGTCACCAGACCTTAATCCCATTGAAAACTTATGGAGGGAGCTGAAGCTGCGAGTTGCCAAGCGACAGCCCAGAACTCTTAATGATTTAGAGATGATCTGCAAAGAGGAGTGGACCAAAATTCCTCCTGACATGTGTGCAAACCTCATCATCAACTACAGAAGACGTCTGACCGCTGTGCTTGCCAACAAGGGTTTTGCCACCAAGTATTAGGTCTTGTTTGCCAGAGGGATTAAATACTTATTTCCCTCTGCAGAATGCAAATAAATTCATATACTTTCCACAATGTGATTTTCCGGATTTAATTTGTGATGTGCTATCTCTCACTGTTACCAATAACCTACCCTTCAATTATGGGCTGCTCATGTCTTTGTTAGTGGGCAAACTTACAAAATCAGCAAGGGATCAAATACTTATTTCCCCCACTGTATGCTAGAATTGCTCTATAGGTCCTGAGTGTTTTGTATTCTCGGTATGCCTAGTACTGGATTTTGGAGGGGGGTATTAAAAAATGACCAGCCCCAGATGTCAACTACCCCAGGTATGCCACTGGGTGTGGGGGTGTACTTCCATGATTGAAACAGTGGCTGATGGGCAGACTGTCATGTTGGGGCTCACGTCTTCCCTGCCTCCCCACTGCCAAGAGAGAGGGCATAAGGAAAAAGTGACACCCGCCTACAATCTCATACTTCACTGCTGCAGTCAAAGTTCTCCATGCTCCGGCACGTCTTGTGTCTCCCTGGCATCTTGCTCCTGCTGCAGAGTGGCAGAGGACCTTGGAGCAGCTGTGGAGTACTTACAACAATGAAGAACTGTCAGGACCGACAGCTCCAAACCTCCTGTTAAATGTTCCATGATAAAGCTAGGGCTGCTTCTGTGGATCGTTTGGAAAATGGCTGTGCATCGCTTTGAATGCACATATGAACAGTAATTAGCTCATTATAATAACTTAGCGTACAATTTTTGTTAGCTGCTACCATAACATAGACACATAGTAAATGATAGCAGATAAAGACCTGAACGGTCCATCCAGTCTGCCCAACAAAATAAACTCATTTTACATGGTATGTGATACTTTATATGTATACCCGAGTTTGATTTGTCCTTGCCATTCTCAGGGCACAGACCATAGAAATCTGCCCAGCACTGTTCTTGTACTAAAAGTTCTGAAGCTAACGTCAAAGCCCCTTAAAATTTACACTCCAGCCCATCCATATCTATTCAGTTATGATCAGGGCATAGACCGTAGAAGTCTGCCCAGCACTGGTTTTGTTTCCCAATTACCAGCATTGCCACCCAGTCTCCGCTAAGATTCCATAGATCCAGTCCTTCAAAACAGGATTCCTTTGTGTTTATCCCACACGTTTGAATTCCATTACTATTTTCATCTCCACCACCTCCCGCGGGAGGGCATTCCACATATCTACCACCCTTTCTGTGAAAAAAATACTTCCTGACATTACTCCTAAGTCTGCCCCCCTTCAATCTCAATTCACGTCCTCTATTTCTACCACCTTCCCGTCTCCGGAAAAGGTTTGTATGCGGATTAATACCTTTCAAATATTTGAATGTCTGTATCTTGTCATCCCTGTTTCTTCTTTCCTCCAAGGAATACATATTCAGGTCAGCAAGTCTCTCCTTGTACGGTTTGCAACGCAAATCCCATACCATTTTTGTAGCTTTTATTTGCACCGATTCCAGTCTTTTTACATCTTTAGCAAGATACGGCCTCCAAAACTGAACACAGTACTCCAAGTGGGGCTTCACCAACGACTTGTAGAGGGGCATCAACACCTCCTTTCTTCTGCTGGCTATACTCCTCTCTATGCAGACTAGCATTGTTCTGGCCACAGCCGTTGCCTTGTCACATCATTTTTTCACGTTCATATCCTCTGAAACCAACACCCCAAGGTCTCTCTCCTGAGTCGAGCTTACTAATCTCTCCCTCCTATTCGGTATCTCTCTTTTGGGTTTCTGCACCCCAAGTGCATCACTCTACACTTCTTGGCATGAAATTTTAACTAAACAACTCCAGAAACCTCAAAAATTATTATTAAATACAAAAATACAAAAAGCAAAAACTCAAACAAATCTATATAAAGAAAAAAATAATAAAAAATAATGAAATATTTCAAATATATGTGTGATGGGTGCTCAGTTTTTATAGTGCATTACACAGACTGGAGTCCTGAGTAGCTGTAATAATACATTTCCCACATCATTGCACCTTACTCTAGCCCTACCAACCAATTGCATCAAGCTGTTATGTTCGTATATACCAAGAGCAGAATGGTACAAAACTGTAGAGGGAGGTACTTATCTTAAGGCGCTACGATGCATCATTCTCAAGAGGTATCACTGCCAGACCCTCGACCATTCTTCTAACTTTTGGAGATCCCTTCTCATTGTTTCTAATCCCTCCAGGGTATCCACTCTATTGGCTATCTTTGTGTCATCTACAAAAAGGCAAACCTTTCTTTCCAACCATTCAGCAATATCTCTCACAAATATATTAAACAGAATAAGGCCCCAACACTGACCCCTGAGGAACTCCACTGCTTACCTTCCTTACCTCCAACCGGATTCTATTTACCACCACCCTCTGCCACCTGTCGGTCAACCAGTTTCCTATCCAGTTCACCACTTTGGTCCTAAGTTTAGCCCTTTCATCTTATTCATGAGTCTTCTGTGGGGGACCGTATCAAAGGCTTTGCTGAAATCCAAGTAGATTACATCTAGCGCATGTCCTTCATCCATTTCTTTGGTCACCCAGTCAAAGAAGTCAATAAGATTCATTTGGCAGGATTTTTCTTTGGTAAAGCCATGTTGCCTCGGGTCCTGTAACCCATTGGCTTCTAGAAAGTTAACTATCCTTTCTTTCAGCAGCGACTCTATTATTTTTCCTACCACCGACGTGGGACTTAACAGTCTGTATTTTCCCACTTCTTCCCTGTCTCCACTTTTCTGAAGAGGGGCCACATCCGCTCATCTCCAATCTCATGGAACCTCTCCCGTCTCTAAAGATCTATTAAATAAATCTTTAAGAGGTCCCGCCAGGACCTCTCTGAGCTCCCTCAGTATCCTGGGATGTATCCCATCCAGCCCCATAGCTTTGTCCACCTTCAGATTCTCCAGCTGTTTATAAACTCTTTCTTCTGTAAATGGCGCAGTATCCATTCCATTCCCAGATATTCCCTTGGCAGTCAACTGTGGCCCTTCACCAGGATTTTCCTCCGTGAACACTGAAGAGAAGTAATTGTTTAGCACATTCGCTTTATCCTCCTCACTCTCCACATAGCCATTCTCATCTTTCAGTATTTTAATTCCATTCCTATCGTATCTCCTTTCTCCAATATATCTCTCTTTACATCTTTAGCCATTTTTTCTTCTGCTTGCGCTTTTGCTAGCGATATTTCCCTCTTCACTTCTTTGAGTTTAATCCGATAATCTTTTCCGTGATCCTCTAGTTGCATTCTTTTGTATTTCTTGAACAAAACCTCTTTTGTTCTTATTTTTTTAGCTACTTGTCTGCAGAACCATAAAGGCTTCCTGTTTCTCTTGTTTTTGTTTACTTTCCTTGTGTAAAGATCAGTTGCCATATTTTTAGCAGTCTTTAGCTTTGACCACTGATTGTCCACTTCTCCTACGCCTTCCCACGCCAACAGCTCCTTCTTCAGGTATCCCCCCATTTTTATCAAAATCAGTACGTCTGAAATCCAGTACTTTTGAGTTTTGTGTATCCACCCTTATATCAAACCATATCGTTTGATGATCACTATTACATAGGTGGGCACTCACCCAGATATTGGAAACACTTCCTCCATTCATGAGCACTAGATCCAGCATCAACCCTTCCCTCATGGGTTTTGTCACCATTTGTCTGAGCAAGGCACTTTGACTGGCATCCACAATCTCCCTACTTCTTTCTGATTCTGCAGAAGGGACGTTCCAATCCACATCAGACAAGTTGAAATCGCCCAGCAGTAGCACCTCCCCTTTCATAACAATCTTTTTAATATCTTCTATCAGGTCCTTGTCTAGCTTCTCCATTTGTGCCAGAGTTTTGTAGATAACCCCCATGTGGATATAGGTTCCATCTTCTTTTCCAGAACGATCCATAAAGCTTCTTCCTTTCGCCAGGTTCCCCGCATTTCAGCCGCTCTGATATTGTCTTTCACATACAGCGCCACTCCTCCACCTCTTCGGCTCTCTCTATCCTTCCTAAAAAGATTATAGCCTGGTATAGTCACATCCCATGGGAATCATTGATGGGATACCGTGATACAAAAAGAGCTTGCAGAACTCTTTTATGTATGTCTTGCTGAACTCCTTCCTCGCTAAACCAGCTAGAACCAGTGTAAAAATCATGTTGCTGGCTTGTTAAGTTTTGTGCATCTGCCTGTTAGGTGCTCCAATTTACACAAGCATTGACCTGTCGTAATTGGGCAGATCTAAATTTGTAGCACACTAAGGTGGCTTTGCTTTAGTATTCTACAATGTCTTAGGCACACCTAAGTGCCATTATAGAAATGGAGTTAAGCACATCCCAGTGTGATGCCTGCAACTTGGCACCAAGTTATAAAATTGCCCCATAAGTGACTACAAATTAGAAATAAGAAATCCCAATAAGTCAAACTCTGTATGCAATGCAATCCTGGAGAAACAAAAATGTATTTACCAGTGGCGTAGCCAGAAGTCAATTTTTGGGTGGGCCAACAGGTTGGATGGGTGGGCACTAGACAGTGGTTTGCTGGTAAATGTTTAAGAACATGCTCTCTCCCCGGTCCACCTCTGCGCCCCTCCCCCGTCCACCTGTGCACCTCCCCTCAAAATTGCACAGCTGGCTATAGCCAGGGAGACAGCCTGGCCGGGGGGGGGGGGGGGGGGGGGGGGGGGAGGGGAGGCAATGCATTACTCTCTCCAGGAAAAAAAACATTAAATGATCCCAGGTTCCAATCTAATTCATGATTAATGTGGGATAAAATGCCATAAATAAGTAAATAAATATAAACTTTTAATGTTGAGCACCTGATTCTCTAAGTGGACATATTCCAAACACTATAATGAAAATAAATTATTTTTTTCTACCTTTGTTGTCTGGTGACTTTGTTTTTCTGATCATGCTGGCCCAGTATCTGATTCTGCTGCTATCTGTCCTCTTAACTCCGTTTCCAGGGCTTCCTTTCCATTTATTTCTTTACTTTCCGCCTTTCTTCTTCATTTCTTGCTCTATATCCATAAGTAAAAGCTGGGCCCTCCGCAGACTTGACTGTCCAGTGGATCCAGCTTCTGCCTATTTTCTTCATCCATGTGCAGTTTTTCTCCTCTCTTCCTTTTCCCTTATCTCATCTCCTTCCTCACTCTTCCATCCCCTCCATCCATGTCCAGCATTTCTTCTCTCTCCCTTCCCTCTCCTCCATCCATGTCCAGCAACCCTCCTCTCTTCTGCCCTTCCCTCCATCCATCCATCCATGTCCAGCAACCCTCCTCTCCCCTGCCCTCCCCTCCATCCACCCATGTCCAGCAACCTTCCTCTTCCCTCCCCTCCATCCACCCATGTCCAGCAACTCTCCTCTCCCCTCCCCTCCATCCATCCATATCCAGCAATTTTCTTCTCTCCCCTGCCCCCCTCTATTCATCCATACCCAGCAATTCTCTTCTCTCCCCTGTCCCCTCCATCCATCCATACCCAGCAATTCTCTTCTCTCCCCTGCCCCCCTCCATTCATCCATACCCAGCAATTCTCCTCTCTCCCCTGCCCTTCCCTCCCTCCCATCCATCTACTGCTCCTTCCCTCTGCTCACCACTCCTCCTAGCAAGCGGAAGAACAATTGGCTAGAAATGTAAGGAGGGGAGACAAAAACTTCTTCAGGTATATTAGTGAAAGGAGAAAGACTATAAAGGGAATTGTGAGACTAAAAGATACAACAAAACGCTATGTAGAAAATGATGAAGAAAAAGCCAATTTGCTAAATAGATACTTTTGTTCTGTTTTCACTGAAGAAAACCCTGGGGAAGGACCGAGAGACACTGGCAAAAGTACACCTGAAAATGAGGTGGATAGAGCGCCGTTCACGGACGAGAGTGTGTATCAACAACTTGGAAAGCTAAAGGTGGACAAAGCCATGGGGCCGGACGGGATCCACCCCAGAATACTGAGGGAGCTCAGAGAGGTTCTGGCGGGTCCTCTTAAAGACTTGTTTAATAAATCCTTGGAGACGGGAGAGGTTCCGAGGGATTGGAGAACGGCGGAGGTGGTCCCTCTTCACAAAAGTGGGGATAGGGAAGAAGCTGGAAACTACAGGCCGGTAAGCCTCACTTCGGTTATTGGAAAAGTAATGGAAGCCATGCTGAAGAAAGGATAGTGAATTTCCTGGAAGCCAATAAGTTGCAAGATCCGAGACAACATGGTTTCACCAAAGGGAAATCGTGCCAAACGAATCTCATTGAATTCTTTGACTGGGTGACGGGAGAATTAAATCAAGGATGTGCTATGGACGTCATCTACTTAGATTTCAGCAAGGCTTTCGACACGGTTCCCCACAGGAGGCTCTTAAATAAACTCGATGGGCTGAAGATAGGTCCCGAAGTGGTGAACTGGATTAGGAACTGGTTGACGGACAGACGACAGAGGGTGGTGGTAAATGGAGTTCGCTCGGAGGAAGGAAAGGTGAGTAGTGGAGTGCCTCAGGGATCGGTGCTGGGGCCGATTCTGTTCAATATATTTGTGAGTGACATTGCCGAAGGGTTACAAGGTAAAGTTTGCCTTTTTGCGGATGACACCAAGATTTCCAACAGAGTGGACACCCCGGAGGGTGTGGAAAACATGAAAAAAGATCTGAAGAAGCTAGAAGAATGGTCTAACGTTTGGCAATTAAAATTCAATGCGAAGAAATGCAAAGTGATGCACTTAAGGAGTAGAAATCCAAGAGAGACGTATGTGTTAGGTGGGGAGAGTCTGATAGGCACGGACGGGGAGAGGGATCTTGGGGTGATAGTATCTGAGGACCTGAAGGCGACGAAACAGTGCGACAAGGCGGTGGCAGTAGCGAGAAGATTGCTAGGCTGTATAGAGAGAGGAGTGACCAGCAGAAGAAAGGAGGTTTTAATGCCCCTGTATAAGACGTTGGTGAGGCCCCACTTGGAGTATTGTGTTCAGTTTTGGAGGCCGTATCTTGCGAAGGATGTTAAAAAAATGGAAGCGGTGCAAAGAAAAGCTACGAGGATGGTATGGGATTAACGTTCCAAGACGTATGAAGAGAGGCTTGCTGACCTGAACATGTACACCCTGGAGGAAAGGAGGAACAGGGGTGATATGATACAGACGTTCAAATATTTGAAAGGTATTAATCCGCAAACGAATCTTTTCCGGAGATGGGAAGGCGGTAGAACGAGAGGACATGAAATGAGATTGAAGGGGGGCAGACTCAGGAAAGATGTCAGGAAGTATTTTTTTCACGGAGAGGGTGGTGGACGCTTGGAATGCCCTCCCGCGGGAGGTGGTGGAGATGAAAACGGTAACGGAGTTCAAACATGCGTGGGATATGCATAGAGGAATCCTGTGCAGAAGGAATGGATCCTCAGAAGCTTAGCTGAAATTGGGTGGCAGAGCAGTTGGGGGGAAGAGGGGGTGGTGGTTGGGAGGCGAGGATAGGGGAGGGCAGACTTATACGGTCTGTAACAGAGCCGGTGATGGGAGGCGGGACTGGTGGTTGGGAGGCGGGAAATACTGCTGGGCAGACTTATATGGTCTGTGCCCTGAAAAGGACAGGTACAAATTCAAGGTAAGGTATACACATATGAGTTTGTCATGGGCAGACTGGATGGACCATGCAGGTCTTTTTCTGCCGTCATCTACTATGTTACTATGTTACTATATTACTATGTTAGTCCCATCCATCTCCTGCTCCTTCCCTCTGCTCACCACCCCTCCCTCTGCTGGGCCCCACCTCTCCCAGTCCAAGTTGCACCCCGCCTGCAAGGTCCAGGATCGCGCAATTCCGTCTACCCCCTCTCATGGAACCAGGAAAACTAATTTGTGTCAAAAGTAAAGTGCCCTTGAATGTAAAAATAGATAAGAACGTGAAGTTCAAAGAAAACTATTTACAAAGTCCCCTTTTGAAAATACAGCTGGTGTTCACAACATGGATACTAAAGTACCTACACACTTTTATCACCACATGAGCACAGGAATAAAACAAGCACATTTCAAAATTCAAAACAAACCTCATGAGTACTTCCTTTCCCAGGACCCGTCCCCAGCCAGTATATACTGCTCCCAGCGAGCTTATTTCACTTTACACTCTAGGAGGGCGAGCCATTTTCAGAGGGAATCCTTTTGCAGGTAAATGCCCGTTTAAAAAGGGGAAATGCCTCTGGAAACTGCCCCGCCATAGCCAACCCTCTCTTCCTCCCTCCCTCCGGCACTGTGAAGTCTTTAATCTACCTGGGATCCCAGCAGCATTAGCGATGTATCCACGCTGCCTTCGCACTGCCCCGGAAGCCTTCTCTTCAACTTCCTGTTCCCGCATAGGTGGGACCAAGGGACGCTGCAAAGAGAAGGCTTCCGGGGCAGTGCGAAGGCAGCGTGGATACATCGCTAATGCTGCCGGGATCCCAGGTAGATTAAAGACTGCAGCGCCGGAGGGAGGGAGGAAGAGAGGGGATAGACGGAATCGCGATCGGCGGTGGCAAGCTGTTTGGGGGGGTTGGGCTGCTGTCGGGGTCCGGGAGCTGACGGACTCTGCTTCTTGGTGGGCCTGAGTCTAAACTGGGTGGGCCTGGGCCCATCCAGGCCCACCCGTAGCTACGCCCCTGGTATTTACTGCTGTACAATGGAGAAAGGTAGAAAAATCAGCAAAATAGCTTGGCATTATTTGACAGTTTGATAAAAGCAAGTTCTCAACATTATATGACAAGGATACCTCTCTGAAGGCTACAACATGTCCAAACCCAGGTGAATTGTGGAAAGAAACACTACTTAACTAAAACTGTGTCAGAGAGCAGAAACCAAGATTTAGTGACGCGGTGTACAGCAAGATTGTTCTGAAAAATCAAATTACAAATGAAAGATAATTTACTCTTAACAGATCTAGCATTCCTTGCTTAAGTTTATGTTCAGAACATCACAGGACATTTTAATATGAGAAAGTGTGTTGAATCGTAATAAGGCAGGAACACAAGAACGTAAAAACATAGGACCCTATTGGGTCAGACCAAAGATCCATCTAGCCCAGTATCCTCTTTCCAACAGTGAGCAGCCTAGATCACAAGTACCTGGCAGAGTCACAAAAAATAGCAAGATGCCATGCTACTCAACCCCAGAGAATAAGCTGTACCTTTCCCCAGTTTTACCTTAAGAATAGTATATGGACTTTTCTTCCAGGAATTTTTCTAAATCTTTTTTGAACCCATATAGATGCTGCTTTTACCACTTGCTCCAGTGATGAGTAATATTTTCTCCTATTTATGTTTATTCCACACTTGATGTACCGCCTTTCTGTAGATACAGTCAAAGCGGTTTACATATACTGTTTTTGCAGGTGCTTTTCTGTCCCTAATGGGTTCACAATCTAAGGTTGTTTTAAATGTGCTACTAAGTAATTAAATTGAATGTTCCCTAGTCTTTGTACTATTTGAATGAGTAAAGAATCAAATCATGTTTACTTATTCCTACTCCATTCAGAATTTTATAGACCTCTATCGTATCTCCCCTCAGCAGAGGTGCTCTAGACTGAAATATTTAGGTTTGCAACAGGGAAGCAAGGAAAAACAAAATTTCTACACATCATCATGCCCACCACCACATCACATACTTACACCTTCCCTAACCCCCCCTTTTTTTTATTTATCATTTTACTTAATTACATTCACATTTATCACATAAATGTAAGGAAAAACATTTTCTCTCATCAATATATATTATATAATTGTTCACAATTGGGAGATCCAAGATCAGAAAACAATCTCAAAGAAAATAAGAAAAACTCAAAATGGTTAATCTTACAATTCACATTTTCTGAGGGAGGAAGATTAATCGGTAATTGCAACCGGTACAGTGGTAACTAACTACTACTTAACATTTCTAGAGCGCTACTAGGGTACGCAGCGCTGTACAGTTTAACAAAGAAGGACAGTCCCTGCTAAATGGAGCTTACAATCTAAAGGACGAAATGTCAAGTTGGGGCTTTCCTGAATAGAGGTATGGTGGTTAGGTGCTGAAGGCGACATTGAAGAGGTGGGCTTTGAGCAAGGATTTGAAGATGGGCAGAGAGGGGGCCTGGCGAATGGGCTCAGGGAGTTTATTCCAAGCATGGGGTGAGGCAACGCAGAAAGGGTGGAGCCTGGAGTTGGAGGTGGTGGAGAAGGGTACTGAAAGGAGGGATTTGTCTTGAGAGCGGAGATTACGGGTAGGAACGTAGGGGGAGATGAGGGTAGAGAGGTAGGGTGGGGCTGCAGATCGAGTGCATTTGTAGGTTAGTAGGAGAAGCTTGAACTGTATGCGGTACCTAATCGGAAGCCAGTGCAGTGACTTGAGGAGAGGGGTGATATGAGTATATCAGTCCAGGCGGAAGATAAGACGTGCAGCAGCGTTCTGAACGGACTGAAGGGGGGATAGATGGCTAAGTGGGAGGCCAGTGAGGAGTAGGTTGCAGTAGTCAAGGCGAGAGGTAATGAGAGAGTGGATGAGAGTTCGGGTGGTGTGCTCGGAAAGGAAAGGGCAAATTTTGCTAATGTTATAGAGGAAGAAGCGACAGATCTTGGCTATCTGCTGGATATGCGCAGAGAAGGAGATGGAGGAGTCGTAGATGACTCCGAGGTTGTGGGCAGATGAGACGGGGAGGATGAGGGTGTTATCAACTGAGATAGAGAGTGGAGGGAGAGGAGAAGTGGGTTTGGGTGGGAAGACAATAAGCTCGGTCTTGGCCATGTTCAGTTTCAGGTGGCGGTTGGACATCCAGGCAGCAATGTCGGATAAGCAGGCCAATACCTTGGCCTGGGTTTCCGCAGTGATGTCTGGTGTGGAGAGATAAAGCTGGGTGTCGTCAGCATAAAGATGATATTGTAAACCGTGAGATGAGATCAGGGAGCCCAGGGAAGATGTGTAGATTGAAAAAAGAAGGGGACCAAGGACAGATCCCTGAGGAACTCCAACAGAGAGCGGGATGGGGGTGGAGGAAGAACCATGAGAATGTACTCTGAAGGTACAGTGGGAGAGATAAGAGGAGAACCAGGAGAGGACAGAGCCCTGGAACCCAAATGAGGACAGTGTGGCAAGAAGTAAATTGTGACTGACAGTGTCAAAAGCGGCGGATAGGTCGAGGAGGATGAGGATGGAGTAGTGACCTTTGGATTTGGCCAGGTCATTGCAGACTTTAGATAGTGCCGTTTCTGTCGAGTGTAGGATTGAAGTGGATCGAGGATGGCATGAGAGGAGAGAAAATCAAGGCAACGGCTATGAATGGCGCGTTCAAGTATCTTGGAGAGGAAGGGTAGGAGGGAAATTGGGCGGTAATTGGAGGGACAGGTAGGGCCAAGTGATGTTTTTTTGAGGAGTGGTGTTACTACAGCATGCTTGAAGGTGTCAGGGACAGTTGCAGTGGAGAGAGAGAGGTTGCGGATATGACAATTTGGGGGGGGGGAGGGTGACAGTAGGAGAGATGGTGTTGAGTAAGTTGGTGGGGATGGGGTCAGAGGAACAGGTGGTGCATTTCGAGGAGGAGAGAAGATGGGCGGTTTCCTCTTCGGTGATATCAGGAAAAGAGGAGAAGGAGGCCTGGGTTGGTTGGTTGAGGGAGTGGGTTAAAGGGTGAAGAGGAGGAGATGGTTTGGTGATGAATTCGAGGTTGATCTTCTGCACCTTGTCGTGGAAGTAATCAGCCAGTGATTGAGGAGAGAGTGAGGGGGGGTGGGAGCGGATGGCACTTTGAGGAGGGAGTTAAGGGTGGCGAAGAGACGACGAGGGTTAGAGCTGAGGGAATTAGTCAACTGGGTGTAATAGTCCTGTTTGGCGAGGAATAGGGAGGACTGGAAGGAGGATAGCATGAATTTGTAATGAATGAAATCAGTATGGGTGTGAGATTTCCTCCAGAGGCGTTCAGCCGATCGGGCGCAGGAGCAAAGGTATCGGGTGCAAGGGGTCAGCCAGGGCTGGGGATTAATACGCCTTGTGGGACGGGAGATGGATGGTGCAAGGGTGTCCTGTGCAGAGGAGAGAGTGGCATTGTAAGTGGAGACAGCCTTGTTTAGAGACTCGGAGGACATAATGGAAGGGAGGAGATTAGAGATACTAGAGAATAAGGTGGGAGGGTTGACAGCCTGGAGATTCCTGGAAGTAGTGGTTAGTGTTGGGCGGGACTGAGGGGAAGGGTGACAAAGTGTGAAGGTGATCAGGTGATGGTTAGAGAGAGGAAGAGCTGAGGTGCAGAAATCGGAGGGTGAGCAGGTAGAGGAGAGGACAAGGTCAAGACAGTGGCCAGATTGGTGAGTAGGGGTGGTGGAGGTTGAAGGAGGAGGTTAGAGTGAGGAACTGAGAAGCATAAGAGTCGGATGGGTCATCAGTGTGTATGTTAAAGTCTCCAAGAATGAGGGATGGGGATGAGGGCTCAAGAAAAACGGAGAGCCAGGCATCGAAGTCGGTAAGGAAGGAAGAGAGGGACTTATCAGGGGGGCGGTAGATGACTGCAACTTTGAGTGGCAGCGGGTAGAATTGACGGATGGAGTGAACTTCAAAGGATGAGAAGCAGTGAGACTGGTAGGAGGAAAGGTTGAAAACTGCAAGAGGGCAAAAGTAGTAACCCGACGCCGCCACCGCGGCCAACTGGGCGGGGAGAATGGGAGAAGAGATAACTTCCATGGCATAGGGCCGCGACTGAGGCAGCGTCGTCGGGGGAGAGCCAGGTTTGAGTTAGGGCGAGTAGTTGAAGGGAACAGGAGATGAAGAGATCATGGGTGAAGGAAAGTTTGTTGCAGACTGAGCAGGCATTCCACAGGGCACACGAGAAGGGGAAGGAGGGGGGGAGGAGGGAAATAGAGATGAGATTGGAGACATCGCGGAAACGTTTGCATGGATGAGATGAGGATGAGGACAGGACCTGGGTTGGGATTGATGTCTCCCGCGGATAGCAGGAGAAGGAGCAAGAGAGTGCGGAGGTAGGGCGATGAAGGCGACGAAGACGGGATGCGCTTAGGAGGAATGGGGAAGGGTTCAAGGCAGGAAGGAGGTGTTGAAGGTTGAGAGCTAGGAAGGAGGAGGAGGACAGTAGAGATGGTGTGGTGCAGGAAGTTGCTGCAGAGGGTTCTTCATCTGTTCTTTCAACTCCACAAACTCTTGTAATTTCTTAGGTTCAACAAATAAGTAATAAGGAAATAAAACACTTACAAGGGAATCGCACTAGGAAGGTCCCACCTAGGGCAATGATTCCTGGCTTAAAAGCCAAGAATTCACGCCTCCTAGTCTGCGATTCCCTTGATATGTCAGGAAATATATTCATCTTTGAACCCAAAAAACTATCAGCCATGTGTCGGAAATACAATTTCAAAACATTGTTCCTATCTAAATCAAAGGCAAAAGTCACTAATAATATAACTCTATCTGTAATTTCTGAATTTTCCAAAATGTCAGTTAAGTTCACATCTCTTTTCTCTGATAAAGAAAAACGTTTTTTTTAAGGGAAATATAAATCACTTTAGACACCAGAGGGTGGCTATCAGAAAGTATTTGCAAAATATCTGAGAAATATTTCTTCAACAGTTCAGTAGCTGATATATAGGATGTTATAGGAAAATTTATCATTCTCAAGTTATTTTTCCTTAATTGGTTCTCCAGAAATTCCAATTTTTACAAGAAACATGGCTGTCCTTCATTACCAAATTAACTGATTTACATAGAGAAACCTTTTCCGTAGTCAAAGTCTCTATTTTTATATCTTGGACTTCCACTTTGTTAGATAAGTATTAATATAAATTCTTTAACTCACATGTTTATTCCTGATAAATTTTAAACATCTGAATAAGAGAGTTATTCACACTCTGCAGCACTTCCCATAGTACGTCCATTGTGACATTATTGGCTTCACCAGATCCAATTTCTCCACAGAAACCACTCCAGATATCTTCGGGGGGAAGAACTCACTCTCCAATCCCCCAGTTGGTTTATTATCCGGAGTCGATGCTGCGCCAAGACCTCCTCGGGTCGCGTGAAAATCCTAACCCACTTTGGGCGTTTCCACTGTCGACCTCCATAGCAAAGCATTACTGTTTCCGGGCTTGGAGGGGTCGTGCCAGCAGGGGGACTCAAAGTCACTCCCTCTCCACTGAGATTCGGCGATAAAGCCTTGCTGTTCCCCGAAGCAGGAACCGATATCCCCGACGTTATAACCCCGAATCTCTCCAAAGTAGGCTGAGAAGTGGTGGGAACCCCAGCCGTGTTCGAGGAGGACAACACCACGGCTTTGCCTTTTCTCTTCCCCATTCTCTGGGGAGCGCGCCTACTTCTTCAGGTATTCTGGTGTAAAACGGGAACTCAACTAACGTACGTCCTCCCTCGACGCCATCTTGGATCTTCCAGTTTGGGACACTCTTTGTCTGGTTTCTCCTCAGAGGCCTGTCTGATATAGGTAACCCTTCAGCATAGCCCTCTGAGTCATTGAAACATGAAAGCCCCTCCACCCCTACAAGGTGGTGTCTTCCCTCCTCCAAGATCTTGCATCTCTCCCTCTTTCATTTTCCTGCCCCTGCAATCCAGTATCTCTTTCTGTATTCCCTTCCTCCTCCCTCTGGTACTCCTCCAACCTTCCCATTTGTTGCCAGTAATGTCAGCGATAAAGTCAGGCCAGTCCCAAAAGCAAGCTTTCTGCCGCATCCTGCCTATGTGGGGACAGAAAGTTGCAACAGACAATGTGGAACATGTCAGAAAGAAAGTTTATGGGGCCAGCCTACATTGATTGCTGATACTGCTGGCAACAAACTGGAAAGTTGGAGGAGTGAAGAGGGAGAAGGAAGGAAATAAAGAGAGATGCCGGACCTCAGAGGAGGGAGGAGGAATTTAGAAGATGCCAGACAGGAAGTGAGGTACCCTGTCTTGCTACTTTCCTTTTTAACTATATGCCTGGTCAAACTGAAGATGCTGCAAAAGAGGAGTGGCCCTATTGTATCTGGAGGCTCAGCAAATGACCCAAGCTTCAGTGTTCTGAATAGCTTGTAGACGTTTCAGGTTGGTTTTAGTGATACCGGCATAGATAATGTTATAATAATCATAATGTGTGGTAATATATGCATATGAAAGAGTACATAGAGAATCTTGATCTACTGAATTTCTAATTGAACATAGCCGTTGAAGGAAATAAAAGTTTTTTACAACATCGGAGACTGAGCGCTGAGAGAGCAGAGGCAATAATTACCCCAAGATATATAAAAGAAGATAAAGGGATGATCTATCTATCAAATAATATTGGGATTAATGACAGGACTGTGGCCTGTTATCCAGTAAGCTATTATCTTGTCTGAATTTAAAACCAGATGATATTATTTATTTATTTATTATTACATTTGTACCCCGCGCTTTCCCACTTAAAGCAGGTTCAATGCGGCTTACATAATAATATGGATTACAGAGTATTGATAGAGAAAATATAGGTTAATAATAGCAGAATAATAAAAGAGATAGGTGGGTAAAGATGGGGAAGGGTTAGGGGAGTAGGAGGTATGAGCAAGGGGTTGATGAGCATTGGAGGAGGGGTAGAGGGGGCGGGAGGGGGATGGGACAGGGAAAAGTATAGGGAAATTAGGTGGGAGATATAGTCTGAGTCATTGTCGTTGTCTTCTGGATATGTATTGGGTAGAAGGGATCCTAGGATTAGATTGGTTCATTTGGGTAGACTTGCTTGAACAGATGGGTTTTTAATGATTTACAGAAGGGTAGATAGTCGTTAATTGATCGGATGGGTCTGGGGAGGGCATTCCAGAGTTGGCTGCCTAAGAAGGAGAAGTTGGATCCATAATAGGTTTTGTACTTGAGTCCTTTGCAATTGCGGTAATGTAGGTTGAGGTAAGTTCGTGAAGTTTCAGACATGTTTTTGGTGGGAAGGTCAATCAGATTGAGCATATAACTCAGAGATTCACCGTGGATAATGTTGTGGATTAATGTGTGGACCTTGAAGTTGATTCGTTCTCTGATAAGGAGCCAGTGAAGCTTTTCACGAAGAGGTATAGCGCATTCAAATCGTGATTTGCCAAAAATGAGTCTTGCTGCTGTATTTTGGCCAATCTGAAGTTTCTTCAGGATATGGGTCTTGCAGCCTAAGAAAATACTATTACAGTAGTCGGCATGGGTGAGTACCGTGGATTGCATCGTTCCGGAATATTTTCAAGGGAAGATATGGTTTTACGCTTTTCAGTATCCACATCATGTTGAAAGTCACGCAGTGACTTGTAGTGAATTTTGCATGACTTTCGAAAGAGAGATGGTTGTCTAATGTCACTCCAAGGATTTTCAGGTTGTCAGATATAGGGATTGTGATGTCGGAGGTGTTAAGATTAGTTGGGAGGAGCGCGGAGTGTTGAGATGAAAGGATTAGGCATTGCATTTTCTCTTTGTTCATTTTCATCATAAAGGCGTTGGCCCAAAAGGTTAAGATGTTCATGGCCAAGGATATTTTGTCGGAGATTTCTGTTAGATTAGATTTGAAGGGAATGAATATGGTTACATCATCGGCATAAATGAAAGGGTTGAGACCATGTCTGAATAGAGCTTTGGCTAGGGGGATCATCATTAGATTGAATAGGATTGGGGATAAAGGGGATCCTTGAGGTACACCGCAGTTTGGAGACCAGGGAGATGAGATAGTTGAGGTTGATTTAACCTGGTAAGATCTTGAGGTGATGAAGCCTTTTATCCAATTAATTATATTTCCGCCAATTCCAATTTTAACTAGTAGTTTGATTAGAATATTATGATTTACCATATCAAATGCACTGGATAAATCAAATTGTAGAAGGAGGACGTTGTTTCCAAATGAGATTTCCTGTTTGAATTTGGATATTAGAGTGAGTAGGACAGTTTCTGTACTGTGGGCTGGACAGAAACTCGATTGCGATTCATGTAGTATGGAGAATTTTTGCATATAGTCGTTGATTTGAGAGTTCACCCTGTTTTCCATCAATTTAATTAGCAAAGGGATGGAGGCGACAGAGCGGTAATTGGTGACATCACTCAGTGGTTTCTTGGGGTTTTTAGGTATTGGTGTAAGTAAAATGTTGCCATGTTCAGTAGGGAATGAACCTTGCTGTAGTAGGAAGTTTAGGTGGGAGGTAAGATCTGTAATAAAGTGTTCTGGGGCATCTTTCATTAGGTAGTTGGGACATGGGTCAAGATGGCAGTGAGATTTGGAGAGCTTGGTGACCATCGTAGAAACTTCATTGGTGGTGAGGAGGGTGAAATTTGTCCATGAGCGGTCGGCTGGAATGTTGTCTATGTGGGGGTCCAGTTCATCAAGAAAGGTATCGATATTTGCACAGTCCTGGGGAATCATACTGCAAAGATTGATAATTTTGTCATTGAAGAATTTGGCCAGCTGGTTAGCAGATTATTCAGTAAGCCATCTTGTTACCTCCTAGAGACAGTCCTGAACTGGTTTTAAATCAATTGAAGAATGGCTCATATAGTAATTTAATAAGTCGGGGATAGCAATATAACAATTTTAGTACCATGATCATCTTTACCAAAGCCACCCAACCCATCAGAGATAGGGGAAGGTCACTCCATTTCAAGCAGAGATTACAGATGGCATCCAAGTGCCTCTGCACATTAGCGGAGTACAAGGTTGCCGGATTGGTACTCAAGAAAATGCCCAAATATTGCATGGTCTGGGAAGTAGGGGAATAACAAGGTCCTGGCGCCATAGGGTCCTCGGGCCCCCTGCCATCACAAAGAGCTCTGACTTAAAACAATTCACTTGCAAAGGCTTGAACAATGTCTAATGCTGGTTCAAGGTGTCGGGGAGCCTGGTCAAGATATAGAAGAATGTCATCCATGAATAAGCTAATTTTACTCTCCACTCCCCCCCCCCCCCCCACCCTGATGCCCCTAACCAGATCAGTCGAGCAGATCTGTACGACCAAAGGCTCATGGCTCATTAGCCATCAAGAATTGAAAAGGGGGCATCCATGCCTGGTACCTTTTTGTAAGTCAAATGGATCAGATAAACCCCCATTCACCAACAGATGCTCGTGGCATAGTGTGCAAGGCATGCACCTATCCCAGAAAAAGCCCCTACAGACCATAGAGCTCCAGAACTCAAAATAAATACTCCCAGGATATGCTATCAAATGCCTTTTCCATATTACGTCCTACAATAGCTGAAGTGCCACCCTTCCCCCTATAATTATGACTGATGGTCAAAACTCATAGAGGCATATCTACCAGGTACAATCCCACCTGGTCAGGGTGGATGATAGTTGGCAAATAAGCATTCAGGTGCCCTGCCAAAGTAGCTGCTAGTATCTTAATGTATTGATTAAGAAGTGAGATAGGTCTATAGGAGCCTACTTGTTTCCAGTTCCTTCCCAGCTTAGGAAGCAAGACCACATAGGCCACATTATCTTGTAACTGACCAGCATCCATATCAATCACATTGCAGATATGTCCCAGTGGACCTGTCACTAAATCCATCAGAATGTGGTAATACTCAGGACCAAATCCATGAGGCCCAGGCACCTTAGTTAATTTAAGACGTTTGATACAGTATGCAATCTCAACCTTAGTCAGTGGGCTATTCAAAGCATGGAGCTGATCTGCATTAAATTACAGTAATGGGAGTCCCTGAAAAAACTGATCCAGTGCTTCCATATTGAGGTCCCGCTTCCCATAAAGGTTCTTGTAAAACAAAACAAACTACTCTACTCTCTCTTGCTCCTGGGTATAAAGTGTCCCTCCAGTGTCCCTTATGGACTGAATTACCCCTCTGTTTTTTGGGGTCCCTATTAGGGTAGCTAGCAATTTTCCCGCCTTTCCTCCCCAGTGATGAAGGTTATAATGCTGGTAGTAGTATAGCGTTAAGTTTGCCCTGTTGGAAGATTGCATCAGTCCTTCGCTGTATCTCTCCTAACTTCACCCGCACAGAGGGATCCAGATGTTGAATATGCAGGCGCTGTAATGATGGATACTCTCGAGTTAGGTCGAGCAACTCCATCTCCCTTGCTTTCTTTTTGTGGGCTATATAGGAAATGACATGACCTGGCATAAGAGCTTTGGAAGCCTCCCAAAAAAACCATGTCATTAAGATGATGATATTCTACCCACTTGGTGCTCAGAAAAGTGCGAAAATCAGGATTGTAATATATGTGAGGCACTAGTCTCCAAGAATGCTCCCTGTTAGGAGTCAGAAAGGCCAACTGCAAAACCAGCTCTGCATGATTGGACACCAGTGGGGTTTGGATCTTTATGTCCTGGACTTGGGATAAGAGAGAGGACACCAGAAGGAAATAACCCAATCAGGCATACACATTATGAACAATATGAGCATGGGAGTAAAAGGTATAATCGAAATCAAAGGGCTGATACAACACCAGATATTCAAGAGATCTAGGTTTGGAACAAAAAATTCAGCCCCTGGTCTTCATGATTTCTCCCCTGTTTCTGAGGTGGCTTTTAATCAATTGACAGATCTGCAGTGATCTCCTCCTATTATAAGTTTATAGTCTGTATATCCAGTTAACAGACAGAGAAATTGCGAGAAAATTTTGTGAGTATACATGTTAGGGGCATAAATTTTGCAAAACATCAGCTTAAGCCCCCACAGTTCTCCCAAGAGAACAAGGTATCTACCTTGGCAGTTCTGCAGTTGTTTATGCATCTGAAAAGGCAATTGCTTATTAAGTAAGATGGCTACACCCCTCTGACACCCGTTGAAGGCGGAATAGTACACTTCAACCACCCACCCCCTGCGTAATTTTTCATGCTCTGCGCTGGTGTGGTGAGTCTCCTTTAAAATGCAACATCAACAGCTAGTTTTTTCAAATAATTAAAGATTTTAGTTATCTTGATTGGGGAATGGATACCACCCACATTCATTATAGCTAGCTTCAGATCTGCCGTTTCCCAATATGCCCCAGTCAAACCTCACAGAAAGATTACAACTCAAGACCGCAAAGGGCTGCCCAGCTCAGCCCCCTGCTGTGCCATGTGGATCTGCATCCAAATCCCCTGACATACATCAAGACCCATACCTACCCCGCTCACAAGCAGAGAAACAACAAATAACCCACCCCGGCCCAACCCCCACCACCAAGTACACAAGAATCCCCGGTCAATTCTCTCCTCCTCGCAGTCAACACAACCAACAAACATGCAGACACACTCAGCCACTCAACACTCAACCATCCACCCCATCCCACCAACCCCCACTCTCCCCCACCCCTTCCTATTAAATGCATTCCCTCCCTCCATTACAGTGCCCACCCTCAAAGGTCTGACACACCCCGTGCCACACTTTGCAGAGCCCCGGCATCCCCCCCAACTGTTTTACAAAATGTAAACACTGCCACAGTATAACAGGTACAAAATTGAAAATGAAGCAGACATTAGAAAACAAGGAACAGCAGGTCCAGCAATGTAAAGTAGTAGCACGCCCCATGTCTTGAAGGCTGCATCAAAAAGAATATGAGCACCCTAGAACTCTGCCCCTCATCTTCAGGGCACTCCGAACCTGAGCACCCAGTTCTCCAAAAAGAGCGCTCTGCTTGATAATCAAAGTTCTGTTCAAAACGGAAACACGGAAGAATAAGAAACAGTGTGAAACGTGCATGCTCTAGGAATATGCAGGTGCAACAGCCTCCCTCTTCCATCCGTGCTGCAGGCAAACCCCAACTGAAAATGTAAGCACTCAGGGCAAACAGAGGTGTAGTACAGCTCCTAATCAAATGCAATACCAAATCAAGTTTAACAGTACATGAGTACATCACCTCACAAACACCCTTGCCTTCTCTACAGATTGTAGTAGCAGTGTCTTGCCCCCATGCCATACTCGCAATTTAACTGGGTAAATCAGTGCGAACTGAATGCATTTCTGATGAAGCGTGGTGCAGAAAGCTTTTCTTTGAGCTGCCACCTTGATTGAGAAATCATTAAAGAGAAGTCGTGCTCCCTCATACTCCAAGGGCCTTCCCTGTCTTTGAAGAAGTTGTTCTTTCTCCCTCCAATTAATGTACCATGCTATCACTATCCTTGGCCTGCGTTCACCTTGGGTTTTACAGCCAATGCAGTGAGCGCATTCACAATGGCCCCTGCCATGCGCTAGGCCCAGCTTCTACAGAAACTAGGTACTATAAACAGTATACAGGTCAGAATCAGAGACCGACTGAGGGAGGCTGACAATCTGCAAGTTGTTGCAACGACTACAGTTATCTTGCTCCTCAAGTTGGTCCTTGAGAGCTCTAGTTGTCGCCTGTAAAGTTCCAGCTGGACCTCCTGATCCTTCTGGTCTGAGACCTGGCGCTCCACTATGCTGAGTCTTTGCCCGTGAGTATCATAATGTTCCCGAAGCTCCTCCACCACCAACCGCAGCTTGTTGAGGTGATCCTTCAGAGCTGCTGCCACTGAATGAGAGATCTCCTGCACCCAATCAATCGCTGGACTAGTGAACATTGGCTGGGACTCCACCATTTTGGAAGGGCTAGCTTTCGGCTTCTCACATGGAGTCTGGACAGTTTTTGCTGGCATAACGCGGTGGGCTGCATAATTAGCAACAGAAACTCAGGTCACAATGTGCACTGAGGGTTTATCCGTCTGCAGTATTAAATAGCAGTGAATACAGTCTCCAACAGGGTTTTAAAAAGTAGATTTTGGGAGGTTACCACTGCAGCTCTGCTCTCATGTGTCCTTCTAGGCAGGCAGCATCATGTGATTTCCACCCCCACCCCACCCCCGTGTTTACTTCCTGATTGCTGCACTTCCCTTTTATAGCCTAGATGGGGTGCTGACAGATGACCTCACTTCCTGGCTAGGTATATAGAAGGAAGTGCTCTACACTCCTCTAGTGCTTCGGCAGCAGACGTCAAGAGTTGTGCTGCTCCAGTGTTTGTTGCCTGGTCAGTTCCTTCTTCCAGTCCTGTTTGTTCCTGTCTGTTCCTGCTTCCAGTCCTATTTGTTCCCACGTCCGGCCCTGCTTGTTCCTGCTTCTACCCCTGTTTGTTCTAGTCTTCAGCCTCGCTTGTTCTAGTCTCCAGCAACTCCCCCGCCTGGACTACGTTGGGCCAGCCCCCAAGGGCTCTTTTCAGAGCCGCCCCCAAGGGTTCTTTTCAGAGTCATCCTCTGGACTGCTCCGGCCCTGTTCCAGCCAGTCTGCTAGGCTCTGTCTAGTCCTACACTCCAGTCAGTCCAAGTCAGGTCCTGCCTTCTCCAGCTTCTGGATTGTGCCAGGCAGTCCTGTCAGCAGCTGTCGACAAGGGCCTGTTTAACGTGTATGCTGCACAGGTACAGCCAATCTTGTTACAGCCTAAGAACTTACCTTCCCCAGCCATGACAGTTTGCCAGAGCCATGAGCTCAGCTGACAAGCCCTACAATTCCTCCAAGACCTAGCCAAAGTGGTCCAACAACTTCAGGCTCAGTTACAACTGATGGGAACCCTTCATGGGTTGTGTGCGCAGCTGATGGCGATGCATACCGCAGCTTCAGTGGTGCCGAGCTCTTCAGGGCTTACCCCAGCGGTCCTGCCTCCGAATCTCCCGGTGCCCCAGTCTTGATTTCTGACACCACCATGCTTTGATGGAGACCCTAAGGCCTGCTGGGGTTTCATTAATCAATGCTTGATAAACTTCGAACTCCATCCTGCTAGCTTTCCTACTGACTGCATGAAGATTACCTTCATTGTTTCTCTCCTGTTTGGGCAAGCCTTGGCATAAGTACCCCCCTTGTGGGAGCAGGCTCACCTGATTATGTCCAGCCTGATGGACTTCCTTACTTGTTTCCAGCGGGTGTTCAATGAACTGGGGTGCTCCTCCTCAGTAGTATCCAAGCTACTGTGCCTTGAACAAGGGACACTGACTGTGGGCCAGTATGCCGTGTGGTTCCAGACCCTGATTTCAGAACTTCAGTGTAACCAAGAAGCTCAGATGGTAGTGTTTTGGTAGAGTCTTGCTGGACACATTAAGGATGAGCTTGTGGGACAGGACCTGCCACCCAATCTGGATGACCTCATATCCCTCTGCACCAAGACTGATGTCCATTTCCAGGAAAGGGCCCATATGTTTGGCACCCTGGTTTCAGAAGCCAATACTACTGCAGCCTCCCCACATCGTGGTTACCTCATTGAGGGAGGTTCCAATGCATGTGGGGCAATCTCGACTCTCTGAGGAGGAAAAGCAGCCCCACAGAGCACAAGACCTCTGCTTATATTATAAGTGGCTAAGACATTATGCCTCTAGCTGTCCCAAGAAACCAGGAAACGCCAAGGTCTAGGGTTGGTTGGGGAGGCACCCCTAGGTCCACCTCAAACTATGTCAACCTCCCTCATTACCAGCCACCCTCTGGTGGGGAGATAACAGAATCCTGGTTCAGGCCTTCCTTGACTCAGAAACTGCTGGGAATTTTGTGGATGAGCAACTGATACCTCAACATGGGATCCCTGTAAATCCCCTCTGGAGACCACTTTGTATCTTGTCAATCTACAAAGATCAACTGCCTGGACATCCGGTGATGATAACTAGCCCTATCTCCCTCTAGTGGGTCTTTTGTGTTAGGTTAATCATGAGCCCTTGGGCCTAGGCCGAGTCCTAAGACAGACCTAGGCCGAGGTCTATGGCAGACCAAGCTCATGCTATACAGTAACAATGGGCTACGAAGCCCAGTACAATCAGGGAGACCAGCAAACACCACCAGAAAGGGAAGTAGATCACTTATATAGGCCGCAAGGCCGAACTGGAACCCACGTATACAGAGTCCAAGAATACGGGCCGCAAGGCCAAACTAGAAGCCAATCACACACAAGGGAAGGGAAATGAACAGAGAAAAGTCCTGGAAGGGACTGGCACTCGGGCTGTGCACAAAGAGCCACATACAGACACCAATTAAAGGTCACCAGACCAAACACAGATACAGACAATAAGCAGAAAAGGGGAACTCATGCAGAGAGGCAACCCAAGCTGTGCCACACAGCTAAACGATGGCGTGACCTACACAGGATCCAAACAAGAGCTACAGCAAGAATAGGGGAAAAAGGAAACCACACAAAAGACAATGAAAGCAACACTGCTAGATAAGCAGCAATTCGCAAACAGCAGGTAAAGGGTAAGGCTGGCTACAGAGAGAGATTGCTTCTAGTTATACAGCTCAGATGAGGCGCAGTGCTCACAAGAACCAAGCAACAGATACAGCAGGTAAAGGGTTAAAGCAGACTACAGAGAGAGACTACTTCTGGGTACACAGGTCAGATGAGGAGCAGTGCTCAGAAAAACCAAGCAACAGATACAGCAGGTAAAGGGTTTAAGCAGACTACAAAGAGAGACTACTTCTGGATACACAGGTCAGATGAGGAGCAGTACTCACAAGAACCAAACAGATACAGCAGGTAAAGGGTTAATAGGGAAATCCAAACAAAGGAAGTAAGCTCTTACCATGGACTCAGCCAGCACACCAAGCAGGGAAGGGAAACGCAAGGCAAGGCAAGGCACACAGTGAAGCAACGGACACAGGGAAGCTGAACACAGCTGCACAGCAGTTAAGTAATCAGAAAAGAAGCTGGCTTCTACAGACTCACAGAACAAACAC
The DNA here is from genome assembly GCF_901765095.1 of Microcaecilia unicolor. NCBI lineage: Eukaryota > Metazoa > Chordata > Amphibia > Gymnophiona > Siphonopidae > Microcaecilia > Microcaecilia unicolor. The sequence continues at coordinate 156,272,072 of NC_044037.1, forward strand.
AGACAAAGGGAATAATGGCAACCAAACAACAGAGAGTTCACCCTGTGCCACACACACAGACTAAGCGGAAACAAGGTAAGCTCACAGCTGAAGGAGATAACGCTAGAGCATCCTATGCAGACAGAGGTATGTTTAAATAGGGTCTGGCATCTGACATCTGCCTGAGACGTCAGCCCAATCCCTGACATGGCCAATCAGGAGTGAGGCCCAATCCCATGCCTGTCCCAGTAGGATCATAACATTTTGCACCAGGAAGTCATAGATTTTTATGTACTCCCTAAGTCAGTAAACAAGATCGTTCTGGGACTTGCCTGGTTACAAAAACATGAACCTCATGTTGACTGGTGCTCTAGGAATATTTTGGCCTGGGTCTGACCTGTTTTAATTCCTTCCTTATTCCAATACACCCTCAGCTACCTCTAGCTAAAGCTGAGCCATGCCCGCTCCCAAGTCTTCCCGCAGTATATGGTGCCTTCGTGGATGTGTTTTGTAAGAAACAACCAATACTCTGCCACCTCATCAAGAATACGACTGCCCTATTGACCTCTTACTAGGTAAGATGCCACCCAAGAGCAAGGTCTATGTGCTCTCTATTCAGGAAACAAAAGTTATGAGGGACTACATCCAGGATAATTTGCGACGGGGCATTATCATAAGTAACTAAGATAGGCATATTTTCAAAGCACTTAGCCTTCCAAAGTTCCATAGAAACCTATGGAACTTTGGAAGGCTAAGTGCTTTGAAAATGTGCCTATTAGTGTTGCAATACTGGGACAGGCGGAAGGTCCATCAAGCCCAGTATCCTGTTTCCAACAGTGGCAATCCAAGTCACAAGTACTTGACAAGATACCAAATTGTACATTTTATGCTGCTTATCCCAGAAATAAGCAGTGGATTTTCCCAAGTCCATTTTAATAATGGCTTATGGAATTTTCTTTTAGGAAGCTATCCAAACCTTTTTTAAACCGCGCTACGCTAACGGCTTTTACCACATTCTCTGACAATGAATTCCAGAATTTAATTACACGCTGAGTGAAGAAATATTTTCTCAGATTCGTTATAAATTTACCACTTTGTAGCTTCATTGCGTGCCCCCTAGTCCTAGTATTTTATTGAAAAAGTAAACAAACGATTCACATCTACCCGTTCCACTCTACTCAGTATTTTATAGACCTCTATCATATCTCCCCTCAGCTGTATTTTCTCCAAGCTGAACAGCCCAAGCCATTTCACTCTTTCCTCATAGGGAAGTTGTCCCATCCTCTTTATCATTTTTGTCACCCTTCTCTGTACCTTATCTAATTCCACTGTATCTTTTTTTGAGATGCAGTGACTGTACCTTATCTAATTCCACTATATCTTTTTTGAAATGCAGTGACCAGAACTGCACCCAGTATTCAAGCTGCGGTCGCACCATGGAGCTATACAAAGGCATTATAACATCCTCATTTTTATTTTCCATTCCTTTCCTAATAATACCTAACATTCTATTAGTTTTCTTTGCCGCCGTAGCACACTGAGCAGAGGGTTTCCAATTATAGTCAACGATGACTCCTAGATCCTTTTCCTGGTTGGTGAGTCCTAACATGGAACCATGCATCACATAGCTATAGTTTGGGTTCCTCTTTCCCATATGCATTGCTTTGCACTTGCTCACATTAAACATCATCTGCCATTTGGATGCCCAGTATTCCAGTCTCGTAAGGTCGTCTTGTAATTTTTCACAATCCTCTTGTGATTTAACACCTTTGAATAACTTTCTTTCGGCAGCAAATTTAATTACCTTACTAGTTATTCCCATATCTAGATCATTTATAAATATGTTAAAAAGCAGCGGCCCCAAAACAGACCCCTGTGGAACCCCACTATCTTGACTGGGTGACTAGAGAATTAAATCAGGGATGTGCTATAGACGTAATCTACCTAGATTTCAGCAAAGCTTTTGACACGGTTCCCCACAGGAGGCTCATAAATAAACTTGATGGGCTGAAGATAGGACCCGAAGTGGTGAACTGGATAAGGAACTGGTTGATGGACAGACGCCAGAGGGTGGTGGTGAATGGAATTCGCTCGGAGGAGGGAAAGGTGACTAGTGGAGTGCCTCAGGGATCAGTGCTGGGGTCAATTGTGTTCAATATATTTGTGAGTGACATTGCCGAAGGGTTAGAAGGTAAAGTTTGCCTTTTTGCAGATTATACTAAGATTTGTAACAGAGTGGACACCTGGGAGGGAGTAGAAAACATGAAAAAGGATCTGCGAAAGCTAGAAGATTGGTCTAAGGCTTGGCAATTAAAATTCAATGCGAAGAAATGCAAAGTGATACACTTTAGGGAGTAGAAATCCACGGGAGACGTATGTGTTAGGTAGTGAGAGTCTGATAGGTACCGCCGGGGAGAGGGATCTTGGGGTGATAGTATCTGAGGATCTGAAGGCGACGAAACAGTGTGACAAGGCGGTGGCCATAAGTAGAAGGTTGCTAGGCTGTATAGAGAGGGGAGTGACCAGCAGAAGAAAATAGGTGTTGATGCCCCTGTACAAATCATTGGTGAGGCCCCACCTGGAGTATTGTGTTCAGTTTTGGAGGCCGTATCTTGCTAAGGATGTAAAAAGAATTGAAGCGGTGCAAAGAAAAGCTACGAGGATGGTATGGGATTTGCGTTACAAGACGTATGAGGAGAGACTTGCTGACCTGAACATGTATACCCTGGAGGAAAGGAGAAACAGGGGTGATATGATACAGATGTTCAAATATTTGAAAGGTATTAATCCGTAAACGAACCTTTTCCGGAGATGGGAAGGCAGCAGAACTAGAGGCATGAAATGAGATTGAAGGGGGGCAGACTCAAGAAAAATGTCAGGAAGTATTTTTTCACGGAGAGAGTGGTGGATGCTTGGAATGCCCTCCCGCGGGAGGTGGTAGAGAGGAAAACGGTAACGGAATTCAAACATGTGTGGCATAAACATAAAGGAATCCTGTTCAGAAGAAATGGATCCTCAGGAGCTTAGCCGAGATTGGGTGGCAGAGCTGGTGGTGGAGGCGGGGCTGGTGGTTGGGAGGCGGGGATAGTGCTGGCCAGACTTATACGGTCTGTGCCAGAGCCGGTGGTGGGTGGCGGGGCTGGTGGTTGGGAGGTGGGGATAGTGCTGGGCAGACTTGTACGGTCTGTGCCCTGAAAATGACAGTTACAAATCAAGGTAAGATATACACAAAAAGTAGCACATATGAGTTTGTCTTGTTGGGCAGACTGGATGGACCGTGCAGGTCTTTTTCTGCTGTCATCTACTATGTTACTATCCACATTACCCTTCTCCATTGAGAATACTGACCATTTAACCCTACTCTCTGTTTTCTATCCTTTAACCAGTTTTTTTATGTTTAAATCGTTTTTATTAATAAATTGACACATAACAAATGCTTGTCAAGAAAATGCATAACACAAAAATTGTCTTCTAACATCTTATGTGCAATACTAAAATAAACAATATATGTTATTTTTATTATATTTTCCCCCCTTCCTACCCTCCCTCCCTCCCTGCCTGAACTGATCTTGTGTTCCTCTCAACCCACCCCCCTCCCCACTCGGTGTCTCCACAACTTCTATATAATAGAATGGACTGAATAGGGCTCTAACCATTAGCATAAACAACTGGCCCGACTTCACCTCTCTGATATTTGAAGTGAGTTCAATACTTTGCAAAATACACTGAGGGCCCTATCTAAAAGGAAGACATAGACGGGCTTTATCCCATCACTCAGTTCTTTGGGTAGGGCCAATTTCAGATATTCTCTCGGATAAGTCAAAAATTCAAGAGGAGACTACGTGCTTTCGGTGTAAGGGTATTCCATAAGGGCTCCCATTGGGCCTGGAACTTTAAACCACTTGTGCTTTCCAAATCATGTATCCCACACCTGTCAATTCTCATTTGCTGTACTAATTGAGAGCGCCATACCTGCAATGGGGGCGCCTCTTGTGCTCTCCAAAATTGTAGTATAGTATTTATTCCAAAATAAATTGCTATCTTTGCAAACGCTCTAAACCCGTCTGGTGGGTCTACTGTGTATTTAAATAAGTTAAATAAGATTAACGGCTCCCTCAGGAGAGTACAATCCCACATTTGATCTATTCCCTTTAGTGCTTGTTGCCAAAATCTTGCTGTATAGGGACAGCTCCAGAACATATGGCCTAGGGTTGCCGCAGGCTGGCTGCACTTGGGGCACACACCTGTCGTGTTAAATCCCGCTTTATGTGCTCTCTGCGGAGATATGTGAGTCCTAAGCAGCCATCTATATAGCCGTTCCCTCTGCGGAATGGAAAGTCTCTGCTTATAAATGGATTTTAAATAAGTCCTACAGTCATCCTCAGTAAATGTGCAACCCAGATCCCCCGACCATTCTCGTGCTAGACGCCGGAAATCCAGCTCTGCTGTAGTATCTTTGAGTTGTCTATGGTGAAATTTTAGCGGCACCTGCAGCTGAGCTCCCAATGTAAACTCTTCAGATAGAACCTCTACCACATCTTCTGTAATATCTGTCCATTCTAATGTGGCCACATAGTGTCTCAACTGGTAATATGCAAAGTAATGCACTGGGGAAATTCCGTATCTGGCCTGGAGTTCCGCGTACTCCAGAATGCGTCCCTCCTCTGTGACTATGTGTGCCAAGTATACAATCCCTTTTTTTGCCCAACTACTGAATATATTAATCCCTCTGCCGGGTGGGAATGCAGGATTATTACAAATTGACACCCACGGGGTTACACGAGAAGAAAAATGATACTTTCTACACACCCATCTCCAAGTCTCCCTGAGGGGTCGCAAAAGTGGATGCCTCTTAAATGCCATTGGTGGTAATGGGGCACCCGTGTGTAGCAAATGACTGAAATGTATATCCGGAAACACCGAAGTCTCCACCAATGTGGCGGAGAACTCAGATGTCCCCCGATACCAGTCGTTTATATGTCTCATGGAGCATGCAGTCGTTAGGAATTTGATATTTAGAAGTCCCATGCCACCTCCTTCCCTTGGCGTCACTATTTGGCTGTATGATATTCTGGGTTTCTTTCCCTGCCAAAGATATGTTTGTATTAAGCGCTGTAACTGCTTATCATCTTTGTGTTTCAAAAAGAGTGGTAGTTGTTGAAAAACATATAACCATCTAGGGGCCACCATCATATTAAATAGTGCTATTCTACCCCAGATGGTGAGCGGGAGCTCTTTCCACATCATCAATTTACTTTTAGTCATCTCCATTAATGGGCCTACGTTAACTCGATACACAGCGGACCTATCGCACGGGATGTATACTCCTAGGTATTTCAGCTTATTCGTCTCCCACCTAATGGGGGCCTCCCCCCGCCAAAGGGATTCAGTTCCCAAGTTCATAGGCATCGTACAAGATTTAGAGAGATTGAGTTCAAATCCCGATAACATCCCATATTCTTTTATCAGAGATAGTGCCGCTTCAAATGATTCCCGTGGCTTAGTCAATAGTAGAAGAACATCATCCGCGTAAGCCAACGCTCGGATCTCCTGCCCCCCCAACTGTACCCCACGAATTCTGGGGTCGGAGTTAAGAAGGCGCAACAGTGGCTCTAGCGTTATATCAAACAATAGTGGGGACAAGGGGCAACCCTGCCTTGTTCCTCTCCCTATCCTGAACCGTGTCGAAAGTCCCCCATTAGCTGATATGCATGCTTCCATGCCAGAATACAAAGTCTCAATAGTTTGGATTATTCCAGGAGGGAGTCCTATCCACTTCAATACATAGAACAGATAACTCCACCCCACTCTGTCAAAAGCTTTAGTGGCATCAAGGCTCACCAATATCCCTGGTGTCTCGTGGAACTGACACTGTGCCATTGCTAGTAACATTCTCCGTATATGTACAACAGAATGTCTTTTTGGAATAAAGCCCACCTGCGCCGGATCTATTACACTAGGTATACATCTACCGAGTCGTGAAGCCATAATCTTTGCTAACAACTTAATATCCACATTGATTAGTGAAATAGGCCTATAGGATTCTGGATCTTCAACCACTTTCCCAGGCTTCAACAGTAATGAAATACAGGCGGTGTTTTCATATAAGGGAAATTTCCCTTCTTGTATCACCGACTGGTGGTATTCAAAGAGCGGCCGTATTAAGTGAGGTTGTAATAGCTTATAAAATTCTCCGGAATACCCATCCACCCCTGGAGCTGAAAAGGATTTCAGTCCTTTAATTGCCTCTATTAATTCTTTAGGTTGGATGGGAGCTTCTAAGCCCGCTATATCTAGATCCCCGAGTTTTGGCATCTTGGCTCTTTTCAAAAAATCATTCATTTGTATTTCCCCAGCCGGGTGTTCAGCTGTGTACAGTTGTGCAAAGTGTTCTTGGAGCAATTGAAGGATTCTATCCGGGCAATTGGTGAGGCTTCCCGTCTTTTCTTTTAGTACCGATATGGTTCTACCTCCCTCCCGTCTCCTAACTATCCGAGCCAGCATTCCCCCCGTTCTGTTCCCAAACCTGTGGAAGCTATACTTCTGAAAGATTCTATTTTTTTTCATTCTCTCATGCAGCAGGGAATTCACCGCTGCTTGGATAGATAGATAAGAGTCTCTATTAGTTATGGTTTGCCGTGTCATATATCGATTTCTGGCTTTCTGTAATTGTCTATTTAAGTGCAGGAGGCTAGCCGAGTTTTTTTCCGCCTATTTGCAATAAAGGCAATTATGTTACCTCTGAGAACTGCCTTTCCAGTGCACCAAAATAATTGGGGATTAGCTTCATGTTGTCTATTAAACCAACCATATTCTTCCCATTTTGTAACTAAAAATTTTTGAAAAGACTTATCCTTTGCTAAGTGACTGGGGAATCTCCATTGCCTGGTCGGTTGGTAGCTCCCAGGTGCCTCCAGTTCCAACCAGACAGGGCTATGATCAGATATCAATATTTCTTCAATTTTAGTGTTTTTAATACACGCAAATAGTGTGGGAGAAGTAAACATATAATCTATTCTGCCCCAGGTGCCGTGCGCCCTAGATCTATGTGTATATTCTCTCGAGCCTGGGTGTAAGTTACGCCATGTATCTATGACAGACATTGAATTGCTAAATTCCTTTAACATTCGACCTCCCCTGCGGTGCTCTCTCCCCTCCTGGTCTCCCTTCGAACAGTCAATTCTTGGGTCCATCAATACATTCATATCTCCCACAATCACTAGTTGCTTACTTTCATAAGGGAGTAACTGCCTAGACAGTCTAGGGAAGAAAGAGTCATCTGGGGGAGTGGGAGCATATACATTTAAAAGGTATAGTTCCCTCCCTTGCAACCATATTTTAATCAGCACGAATCTCCCCTTAGGATCCTGTAAGATCGTCTCCACCGTGCACGCTAGCCGCCGGTGTATACAAATTGCCACACCCCCTCTCCGCCCTTCTGGAGATGCATAGATCACTTGTCCCACCCAGCCCTGTCTCAATTTTTCATGCTCTGCGGCTGTCAGTTTCGTTTCTTGCAGGCACGCAATATCTGCTTTAAGGTGCTTTAGATGCGCTAGTATCTTTTTCCTTTTAATGGGAGAGGAAATACCTCCCACATTCCAAGTGATTATTTTACAATGTGTTATTTCTTAAACTTTTTGATACCATAACAATGCGCTTGTAACATTCAGCCACTGGGTCCCAGCCCTTTCCCAGTAGCTGTGAAAGGTATATCCTGTTATTTGCTTTTCTCTTTATGCCCATGCAGTTCCTATGCAAGTTATTCTTTTGTTTAATCTGGATTAGAGACCTATGTCCTCTTATTAAAATCCCTCCCACCCTTGATTTGAAATCTCCTGTGAACTCTCCCTCCCCCCGCCCCTCGCCCTCCATTAAGGACCGTGCCCTTACCTAACCCCTAACTACTTCCCTTCCTTGGATGTAGTACCGCTTCCTGGCTCTCCCCCCTCCCCCGAGCCCCTTGTTCTCCCCTAATCCGGAAAGGGGGGATGGAATTCTCCCCTCTCCCCCCCATATGCTCCCCCGGAACTTCCTTATAGAACCTTCAGGCAACTTGCTAATCAACAGTTAATACTCTGGGAACATGCAACATAACATTTCTTAAACCACTCTATACAGTAGATATAACATTACTTTCATAACTGTCTCCTTGTTGTTTTCGTTAAGGCTGCAAGCCGAACACAAAGTCCGTCTCCACACGCAGTCAGTAAATTGGAAGTCATGTTCACGGTGGTGCCTCCTCCGGCACCATGAACTCTGCGTCAATAAATTGTTGAGCCTCTGATACTGTGTGGAAGGACCGCCATCGATTCTCATGTTGAATTTTCAAAATAGCCGGATAAATCAGCATAAACCGTGCTCTCTTGTTCACCAGAGTTGTACAGAGCGGATGAAACCGGCGTCTTTGCTCTTGAACTCCGGCTGAGTAATCTTGAAATATTTTAATCGGGTTCCCGTCATATTTCAAAGTATCTCTTTTCAGTCTAAAGCCCCTCATTATCTCCTCTTTATGTAAATAGTTGTGCACTTTAATAATCACCAGTCTAGGTCGCTGCTGCCCTTGTTGCCAGCGGCCAAGCCTATGGGCTCTCTCTATACACAGTTCTCCATAGCTGTCTGATAAAGCCAATTCTTTTTTAAGCCATTGCTCTAATAAATGTCCCAGGGATTTTTCAGGGATTGATTCTGATAAGCCCACAATTCTTAGGTTACATCTTCTTGCTCTGTTCTCCATATCCTCGATCTTGTCTTGTTGAGCTTTAAGTTGTTCCATTAATCGGGTGACGTCTTGTGCTGTTTGTGCTCTTGTGTCTTCCACCGTTGAGATTCTATTCTCCGCCTCTCCCATGCGTCTTACAGTGTCTGCCATAGTAGCTTCCAAACTGCTCATTTGTCGTTCGAGCAAGTCAAATCTTGGGTTAAGTGCAGCACTGACCGCCATAGTTATCTGTGCTAGTTGTTTTTCAGAAAAGTCCCCCAGCTTTTCCAGCTTCCCTTCTGCCATTTTGGCTCCTGTGCTCAGTATGGGACTCTTCCCTTTATCGTATTTGGCCCCGCTTCGAGTTGTTCCTGTTAGTTTAGGCTTCAGAAATTGCTCCATATAGAGTACGTTATGACTTTGTAAATACTGAGCGTCTGATCTTGCAGGGTGGATGCTCGTAGTGTATATATCCCAAGATGTTATATACCTTATGCCTGGGCTCCGCAGACCCTCCTTTCGCCGTTTTCCACTAATTGGGGGCCACGTCCGCGGGTCCGGAGCTCTCTCAGATTTTCCAAACTGCCAAGGAGAGCGGTTCAATTCCACTGAGTTAGTTGTGCGCTTGTGTGAAATATAAGCAAGTATGAACTTAAATTAGCCCACCTACGGGCTGGCTCAGTCCCGCTCGCGCTGCTGGCCCCGTATCACTCTAGGATCCCCAAGCACAATGTTCCACCTCTCTCCTCTTTCAGGTACAATCTTTGTGCAAGTAAATTCACTACACACCCTCACAGCATCCACATTAAAGACTGTATGCACTTGTGGAAGTTTTAATTTACTTGAGGTAGATGTTCGAATGTTCCAGGGGTTGTTATAGCGAACCTGGTCTTAGCCCCGCTATATTCCAGCGTCGTTTCCCCTGTTCACTCGCTGTGAATGGGGGGGGTGAGGGGAATCCGGAAGGAAACTTGTGCGTTTTAATTTATTGCACTCCCCCTTATCCTCTAGTCTGCACTCCCTTCTCCGCCCTCGCTTCAAGCCCCCGATTTCTTACTCTGGGCGTTGTGCCCTCAGCTCTGGTAGTTCTTCTCGCTCTCGTGCGCTGCTCTTCCGACCGCCATTTTGGATCTGATCGCGCGAGTCACTATTTTCGGCTGCGCTGCACTCCCAGACGTTCCAGGGGATATTCTAAATATGTCCCCATGCTTTGTGGAGCTTTAGGTGTTGCCAGCTCGCCATGGAGGGGTTCTCGAGAGCGGGGGGCGGAGAGCCCATCAGCGGTGTAGCGGAGCTCTCTCAAACCGCGGCCATCTTGCCGCGCGGCTCCACCGGAAGTCCTTTAACCAGTTTTTAATCCACAATAGAACACTACCTCCTATCCCATGGCTTTCCAATTTCCTCTGGAGTCTTTCATGAGGTACTTTGTCACATGCTTTTTGAAAATCCAGATACACTAGAGCTTACCTTTATCCACATGTTCGTTCACCCCTTCAAAAAAAATGTAATTGGTGAGGCAAGATTTCCCTTCACTAAATTCATGTTGGCTTTGTCTCATTAATCCATGCTTTTGAATATGTTGTTTAATTTTGTTCTTTATAATAGTCTCTACCATTTTGACCGGACCTAAGTCAGGCTCACCAGTCTGTAATTTCCTGGATCACCTCTGGAACCCTTTTTAAAATTCAGCGCTACATTGGCCACCCTCCAATCTTCTGGCACCGTGCTTAATTTTAAAGATAAATTACTTATTACTAACAATATTACTATCCATCACTCCACATTTCTGGCAGAAGCAGGATTCTTTTTTGTAGGGAAAAAGGGCATGTATTGATTACTGTTGTTTGAACGTGATTACAGTCAAGAATAAATACCCCTTGACGCTCATAGCAGAGCTGTTTGACCACTTACAGGAGGCCACCATTTTCACCAAACTGAAGCTCTGTGGGGCCTATAATTTAATCTGGATCCAAGCTGGTGATGAGTGGAAAACACCCTTCAACACACCGGATGGACATTGCATAATCCAAATGGCATCATCAGGTATTCGTAATGCCCCCGCTGTTTTCCAACACTTCATAAATTAGGTATTCTGATACCTCCTTTATTCCTGTGTCTTGGTCTATCTAGATGACATCCTAGTGTTCTCTATCTCCTGTCCGAGCACTGAATTCAGGTAAAGACAGTGCTACAGTGCCTAAGGGAGAATGACCTATGTGCTAAGCTGTAGAAATATTTCTATGAGCAACACAGCCCTCCCCTTTTTGGGATATATAGTTTCTTCTTCCGGCCTTCAGATGGATTCAGACAAATCTGTAGGAATACTGGACTGGCCGAAACCCACAAGCCTTAAGGCCCTTCAGAGATTCCTGAACTTCACCAACTGTTACCAGTAATTTATCCACAATTACTCCAGCCTTATGGCACCTCTCACCGCCCTCTCTCGCAAAGGGGCGGACACCCACAATTGGTCAAGCAAAGCTCAGCTGGCCTTCTTCATGCTTCAGGAGGCCTTCCTGTCAGATCCCATACTGCAGTGACCTGACATATCACGCCCCTTTGTTGAAGTGGATGCTTCCTCCATAGGGGCTGGGGCCATCCTCTTTCAGGCCCCCTCCAGCGGGAAACTTTTGCCTTGTTCCTTCTTCTCTAGGAAGTTCACCCCAGCACAGCAGAACTATACCAATGGGGATCACAAACTTCTAGCCATCAAGTTGGCCCTGGAGGAGTGGAGACAGCTTTTGGAAGGGGCTGCACACCCATTCACCATCACCTCTGACCTTAAGAACTTGGTATATTTGCAAGAAGCCAAAAGACTGAACTCTTGTCAAGCCAGGTGGTCACTTTTCTTCTCCCACTTTGATTTTTACTTGACCTATCATCTAGCAGAGAAGAATGCCTGGGCTGATGCCCTTTCCTGGTCCTTCGACTCCACTGGCACCATCTCCAAGCCTAAACCTGTCATCAATCCATGGAAAATTCTGGCTGTCTCCTAGATTACAGTGCCCCCTTTGAAGACACTGTTTCCCAAGTGGCTAAAAGGGAAGATATTGCAATGGGCACATGACTAAATTGTTAGGGCACCAGGAAATAAAGAGGACACTCCAGCTGGTGGAACGCTATTATTGGTGGCCTCAAATGGCTCGGAAAGTGCAAGAATATGTCAACTCGTGTGTCAATTGTGGCAGGAATAAGCCAGTGCATGCACGTCCATGGCGCTTGCTCCAGCCTCTTCCAATTCCTGAGTGATCTTGGTCAGATATTGCTATGGATTTTGTCACCGATCTTCCACCCTCTCAAGGGCATACCCCTATCTGGGTGGTGGCAGATTGCTTCTCTTAGATGGCATACTTTGTTCCCCTGACATCTCTTCCGTCAGCTGCCTCCTTGGCCCAGCTCTTTATCAAGGAGATCTTTCTTCTCCACGAACTACCATAACACATTGTCAGCAATCGTGGAGTTCAGTTTGCCTCTCGCTTCTGGCAGAAACTATGTAAGAACTTCTGCATCCAGTTGAACTTCTCAGCCTGTCATCCTCAGTCTAACGGCCAGATGGAGAGGGTAAACCAGGCACTAAAGTGCTTCCTCTGAGTCTACGTTAATAAGCGCCAAGATGACTGGGCGCCTCTACTTCCTTGGGCCAAGTTCTTCTATAATAACCATATTATTACATCGACCAGCACTTCTTCATTCTATGTGGTATATGGGCAACATTCCTGGATTCCAGTGCCAGTCCACCTTTCCTCCTCCACGCTTGCGGTATCTGGGAAATTTGGCACAAAACTCGGCAACTACTCATTCAGATGTCAGCCAGCTATAAGAAGCAGGCCGATCACAAGCAACAGTCAGCTTCCTCATTTTGCCCCGAGGAGAAGGTGTGGATGAGCACCAGACACCTTCAGCTCAAGGTGCCCTCTCAGAAGTTCGCACCCAGGTTTATTGGCATGTTTGTATTGCAACATCAGCTGGGTCCAGTTATGAATCAGTTATATCTTCCCCCCACCAAGTGCATCCACAATGCCTTATATGTCTCCCTGCTAAAACCTGTAGTGTTATTGACAGCGGAAGTTAGAGATCTTCTGTGGCCTAGATCGGCAGTTGCCACTGACCCTAAGTTCAGGACATACTGGATGCTAAGAGAATCAGGGGCAGACTACACTATCTCCTGGCCTGGAAGGGCTATGGACCAGAAAATAACACATGGGGACCTGTTGTCAACATGCAAGCCCCAGTACTCATTAGGCATTTTCATCACCTTTATCCCCTTAAGCCCAAACCTAGAGAGCAGGGGAGGGGGCTTTGGAAGGGGTGCTGTCACACTCCTCACCTGATTCAGTAAGCCTCTAGAGTCCTGCAGCATGCTGTGCCTAAGATTCTTGTGAGTGTTTACTTCCTGGTTACTGCACTTCCCTTTTATAGCCCCAGATGGGATGCTGACAGATGACATCACTTCCTGACTAGCGATATATAAGGAAGTACTCTACACTCCTCCAGTGCTTCAGCAAAAGGCTTCCAGAGTGTGCTGCTCCAGTGTTTGTTGCCTGGCCAGTTCCTGCTTGCAGTCTTGTTTGTTCCTTCTTATTGCAGTCATGTTTGTTCCTGCTTGTTCTAGCTCTGTTTGTACCTGTTTCCAGCCCTGCTTGTTCCTGTCTCCAGCTTTGCTGTTCCAGCTACTGCCTGGCCTGGACTCTGTTGGGCCAGCTCCCAGGGCTCTTTTCAGAGACACCGCCAAGGGCTCTTTTCAGCACCATCCTCTGGACAGCTCTGGTCTTGTTCCAGCCAGTTTTCTAGGCTCTGCCTAGTCCTATACTCCAGCCAATCCGTGAGGTCCTGCCTTCTCCAGCTTCTGGACCCTGCCAGGTGGTCCTGTCAGCAGTTGTTGATGAGGGTCTGCATGTTTATGCTGCATCTCGTCACAGCCTAAGGGCTCACCTTCCCCAACCATGACATATACGTCATTATTTCATTCTTGTACATAATCTATTATTATTATAATCTTATAAATAAACTTATTGCTTTTATTATAGTATTATAATTATGTATTCCTATGGTACATACATATATTAGGAGTCTGAACTCAGATTAGTTCATTATGAGACATGAAAAAGTAATAAACATCCAGAGTACATAATATCTTTTTTACTTGTCTCTATTCTACCACACTTAATGGTGATTGTATACAGAGATGGGTAGTAACAAAGTATTTGTACTTTATTACACTACTTAAGTTTCAAGTTCAATACAATTTGCTAATCCACCAGTTGGGAGTACCATCTAGATGGCTTACAGTGTATTTAAAAAATATTTAAAAAAGAAACAGTGTGTGCGTTCAAGGAGACAGAGAGGGGCATAATCGAAAGGGCGTCCAAGTACGCAATAGGACGTCCTTACGAAAACGTCCAAAATCAGACATGTATAATCGGAAAATAGTATGGGTGTTTTTCGATAATCGATTATCCCTGTAGCAAAACCACCAAATGAGGAGCGCATAAGCGTGACTAAATTGGACGCCCTAACACGTTCGATTATCACAGGTGCAAATGCCCAAATCAGAAAGTGTGTAAAAGAATGTACATAGGTGTCCCGCAAGTACAGTACATGCTGTTCTGGACATCCAGGTACGGGAAAATATGAGGAACGTTTATACGCGTCAAGTACAGAAAGATCATGCTGCTCCACCGAATATTCCTCATATGTGCCCTTTCTGGATGTCCGGAACTGCATGCAGCTATATGCATATTGTGTATATGTGAAAAGGGTCGGGTGCTTCATACTCACCTATATAAGGCAAGTTCCGCACGCATAACAACCAGGCATGCACGTCAAAGACGTCTATGCTTACGACGGCGTCCACGTGCTGATAGGGCCATATATGGGATGGTCATCCATATATGGAGCTGTGCACGAAACGACGTCCGTCACGCAAGGACGTCTATATAAGGCACATGTTTTCCAACACCTGAAAAAATGGCGCACTGATGTGAGCCAAACTTCAGCCATGAAGAAAGCCTGCTGCTGGTGCGGCTATGCCTGAGGCACCGGCATCGGCTATTTATCAGCCACCACCACCTGCCCCCCAGGCTACAGGCTATGAGAGCCTGGTCCCGCATTAGGGACAGGCTTGAAAGGTAAGTGTTTGGCCCACACACCCCCTCCTGTACCTACACATATAACAGCTCCGTCATCAATGTAACCAGTAACTGGAGTGTGCATGCATGGATAATGAGTACTATGGGTACATACACAATCACTAATAAAATGTATGTTCTTGAAAGGACGACTATTCCCACATCCCTACAATAATGTATTTCCTTATTTAATTATTTGTTGCCTGCGAACCCCACATTTTCCCACCCCTCTTTGCAGGCTCTATGTGGCTTACAACACATCGGAATAGTGGAAACATTATACCAATTAAACGTATACTATACTTGATAACAGGGTAATGCTAACACATATAAAGTAGTTTTACAAGCATAAATTATAATGCATACAAACGGTACCTTCTGGCCTCATGGCCACCTCTATGGCATCATCTGCATAGGAGCCAACTCGGTGGCTGCTGTGGGTGCTTCAGCACCCCCAATATAGAATAAATGCCTTGTATGGATCCAGGGAGGGGTGATCTCCACTGGGGGTAGCACCCCCAAAAATTGTACAAAGGTGGCTTCTATGAATCTGGACCAATGGAGGTGATCCCTCCCCCCCCCAACAGTTTTGACCCTCTCTCTGCTATTTGAATAACAAATGAATGTGTGTGCAGAGGGCAAGAAGGACCATCCCCTCACTCCTGCTCTACAAACTTATATCTTACAGACGCTTCGGTGTTCACCGGGACCTGGAGTCCCTACGGAGGAGGTTCCGCCGTGTGAGGCGGGAGAGGCCCGACCTCATCCGGGCAGTGCTACGGCACCTCAGGGCTCGCCGTAAGTATTCAAAAACAGGACACTTGTACTGATTTGTAAATATATTTATTGATTAATGCAAATGTCCTGTACAATATGTGGCTAATAGCCAACTAATAAGTAATAACATATTTATTGGTGCCAGATCAAGGATGCAGGTTGCAGGTGCCCTCCCATGACTGTGGCTGCAACTTCCAATGACCACCCCCCCCCCCCCCCCAGATGAATGAGATGACATGCCTCACTTTAGTCTCCCCCTTTCTGGGGTGGGTGGATAGTGTGTCCTGGTAGACCTGCCTGAGGCCCTACTTTTACTGGATGTCATGGCCTCCCTCACATAAAAGTAATGTGCTAAACACCCTTCCCACTGCCCCCCCCTTAAAAACAACAAAAACACGTCACCAAACCCTCGTCGCATCTCACAATGCAAACATGCTGGTCCCCAATGAGTGTGATCTGCCAACATGTCCTGTGTGTTTTTTGTCAGTGCAGCTTCCAGGGTTGCCTGTCATGTCATCTGATGCATCTCAGTCCCCCATGGGTATAGGCCACGCCTCCTCACACCTTCCCCCATTCCCTGGCTCAGGTCACCCAGCTACAGCACTATGCAAGCCATGTTGCATGTGCTCATCTCATCCATACTCTGTTTACATACACAGGGCTCCATCACCAGCAGGAGGAGCAGGCAGACGAGGAGGGCCACCTGCAGGAGGAGGAGCCAGGCCAGGAGGAGGAGGAGGAGGAGGAGGAGGCTGGCCAGGAGGGGCACCTGGATGAGGAGGAGGAGGAGGAGCAGCTAGGCCAGGAGGCGGCCCACCAGGAGGACTCGGAGGACTCGGAGGAGGGGGTCCTCATCATTGATGAGGACATTCACGAGGACCCCTCCACACCTTCAGCTCCGTCTGAGGCATCTCCCTCCCCTTGGCCATCTCCATCCCCTGAGGCACCTCCATCGCCTCAGGCAGCGCCATCGCCTAGGCCACCTCCAGCCCTTGGCCCTGCAACTGTTGTGCGGCTCCTGCAGCAGCTTGTAGATGGCCAGAACCAGGTGCTGCAGGAGCTAAGACTCATACGGCAGGGTAATGAGCAGCTGCAGGGCCCACTCAGGGTGGTGGTGCTGCTGCTGCTCATTACCCTGCTACAAAGGGCCTTGAGTAGAGGCCGTGGCCACCCGTCCTAGATGGGGGGGAGGGGAGGGGAGGGGGTGACAGTGTGTATTTTGGGGGGTTGTTGGGTGGGTGGGGTGTTTGTATGTTGGGGGAGGAAATGTTGGAGGGGGGTTGGGGGGATATGTAGGGGAATTTTTGTGGGGGTTTTGGGGGAGTTTTGTGTGGGGGGGAATTTGTAGGGGTGGGTGTGGGGGGAATATGTTGGGGTCTGTACATAAAGATTATTTTTCACATTTTAACTAACAGTGTGTGCGTTGTGCATTACATATAACCACATGGTGCTGTTGATGTGAGAGGAGGCAGCAATATGCATTGCATGAAATGTGAAGTGTGAATGAGAAAGCTGATGCATGTCTGTGATAATGGTGCCCATACAGAAGCCCACCTGTTCATTCCAACCTCCATGGCCCTATGTGCAGGGGGTTGGGGCGCGGAGGCTTGATGGCTATTTACTGTTGAGGGACACAAATGGCCATCCAGCCTCTCTCCCTCCCCCTTACCATACAGCCCCACAGCACAGAGTGTTATTAATAATAGATTTGTTGTCTAGCACTTGTGATCTGCCAAGTACACTCTTGCACATAACCCATGATGTGTCCTCAGTGTGATCACCAGACACCCTTACCCACAAGCATACCAAATTGGTGGTGGTGGTGGGGGGGGGGGCCCGCCAAGGACCTACAAACAGCTGCCTCATCTTTTCACATTCTATGCATCTGCAATGGTATATAGTGCTGAGGAGAAAAGGGAAAACAATGGCAAAACCATTAGATGGAGGCTTACTGCATCACAGTTGCAATATAATACAAGAGTTACAGAAGGCCACAAATAAATATGGTGTTCACTCACACCTTTTTTAAGTAGGAGGTCAAGGTGACCTACATTCCAGGTCTTTCCCTGTCCCAGGAGGACTGTAAGTTTGTACCTGAGCCATTGGAGGATTAAGTGACTCGCTCTAGATCACAAGGGGCAGGAGTGGGAATTGAACCGGCAACCTTGTAATTATAAGGCCGGTGATCTAACCACTAGGCCATGGCAGCCATCAGGTTGTAGCTACCTGCAGGTAATTTGGGTTTGGTCCTGTAAGCACAAACTCTCTCCCTCACCATGTCTTAAGGGCTCAGTAGGCATTACCTGTGGCCACCTTGAAACTAGTTTACAGCCTACATGTTAGAAATGTTGTTGTTCTAGAACTATGGAGGTTTGTAGGACTGTGTGTGTTCAATACTGTGCTAAAAACATGATTTGCCTATATAGTTCCCCCTCCCTCTCCTATCAAAAGTGAGAATGGGTGGCCATTTCATAAATGGGGACTGGGGTTCAGCACACAAACAAAGGATTGAACCTACCGGGAACCAATACAGCAGCTGCAACAGCTGGCCCACAGCATTGAGGACCTGGCAGAACCACACAGTACGGGGCTGATGGCCTCCAACCAGTGCACAGGAACCTGCAGAAAAGAAAGCTAAGACATGACTGCAGACTACATACAGTGAATGCACAGTCCTTGATAATGAGCAGAAAGAGAAGAAGTGGCAGAGAAATAAGAGCTTACCATGAACGTCTGTTTCTATCTTCTGGAACATTAGCTGGACATCTGCCTCAGTGAAATGACCCTTACCGAGGGAGGGGTGCCTGATTTGGAGCGATTGTAGCAATTTCTTAGCTCCCACAGACTGCCTGCTACAACCAGGCACAGAGAATGGGAGACAGGAAGAGGCCCAAAGGATGGATACGGAAGCGTTGTGGGCTGAGGGCAACCACAAATAACAACCCCCCAAAATACACAGGTGTCCTGAAGCATACCTTGACAAACACAAACCTTAATATAAATGTGGGTAACACGTGAGAACTCACGTGAATCAGAACTGCCAGCGCATAAAATGGCGCTTTAAATGGCAATCAAGAAGGGGAAGGCAGGTGGAGATGCCCATAGTTATCTACCCATTATCGAAATCAGGAGCTCCAAATCGCTATCTCAGCTGGGCACGTTTAGCAATTATGTGTATAATCGAAATTACAGCGTCCATATCAGACACGTGTATCCCCCGTCCAAAATGGGAGTTCCTGGCGACGATATAAACGCCCACTCCGTATTTTCGAAACCCCATTGGTACAATGCCGCCACGCCAGCCCCCAACCCGGAAGGGTAATTTCTCAGATGCCGAGGTGGAGCTCCTGGTGCAGGAGATACAGCAACGGCACACCAACCTGTTTGCTCCCACAGGGCAGAGACTGGCTGCGACCACCAAGCAGCGGGAATGGGAGGCGGTCCGTGACAGGGTGAATGCAGTCTTCCACTCTGCAAGGGACGTGGAGGACTGTAAGCGCAAGTGGCGCAAGCTGAGGAGGGATGTGAGGAGGAAGGCTGGGGCCAATCCCGCAGCACATGACACAGCCAACCTCACCCCCATGGAGCTGATGGTCCACGCCCTGCTACCCCAGGAGGGCATCCACAGGATCGGGTCCCTTGACACCTCGGCCCAGCCTGAGGCCTCAGGTAGGTTGTCTATTATGATGTTGGGATATCTGTTGTGCTGCACTACACTGTGTTATACAAGTTGGGGCCAGGGGGAGGAGGGAGGTGGCGGAGGAGTATGTGGAATAAACGCCCACCTTCTTGATGGTGTCTCACCTCCTACCCCCTACTCACTTGCTCTGTACCCTTACTCTCTATTCCGACCGTAGTCATTGGCTTCCCTCTTACTTGTCCTGTGTGTGCAGCTTCATTACAGTGTAAGGTGTCTGAGTAGTGGTAGTATTAATGTGTGTCATAAGAGCAGACTCAGTGGGTGTTTGAGCACCCCCAATATTGAGGAAATATCATGTAGGTGTCCAGGGAGGGCTTAATTGCACTGGGCTTAGCGTCCCCAAAAATACTTTACACTTGGCTCCTATCCTATGGGTGTGTGTAGGTTACTACTCTACTCTGTGGCACAACTTTGGCCCTCTTCCTTCCCTACTCCCTCCTATTTTCCCATCATCACCAAACTGTGCCTATTTCCTTCTGTCACCTTTGTGCTCTAGTTAGTGTGGGCCACATGCATGCAACTTAAGGAGCCTGTAATCGGGGTCATAAAGCAGTTTTAGGCAGTGTACCAAGTCAGTAGTAACACAAGACACGCTCAAATGTCCTTCACTTTAACTAATATACAACAAACAGCTTGTCCGGGTCCACAAAGTTGTGAGCGGTGTCCTTGTCTTGGCTGTCCGTCCACCAGCTGTACCCAGCTGCCTGTGGGGCTGTCGTTCACATGGGTCTCAAACCCAAACCTCCTCACCATCTCTTTGCAGTGTCATGAAGTGTGGGGCTATGTAGATGAATGCTGAAAGACAAAAGTGGGTTATTTTCACCAACACACTTCCTCACCCTTGTGCTATACAGGTGATGACTCTGATGAGGCTGGCCCTAGTGGCCTCCAATCACAACAAAGGCCTACACCAGCAGGACAGCCTCAACCTCCACCGCCTGCAGCAGCAGTCCAGCCTCTACAACCACCACCACCACCACCACCACCACCTGCACCATTGCAGCCTCTAACACCACCACCTGCACCAGTGCAGCCTCTACCTCTACCACCTGCAGCAGCAGAACCAGCACTAGAGGCCCAACCTCCACCAGCACCACCGGCAGCGGCGGCACCTCCACCACCAGTTGAGTTTTCTGATGCGGAGGATGCATATAGGGGGCCAGCTCCTCGCCAGAGGCCCTCCAGCCAAAGGAGGCAACTCCTGCAGCTGGCCACTGATTTGCTGCGGCACAATGTGGGCTTGGAGGAGTACCGGCAACAAAAATTAGAGCTGCAGCGGGAAGCACTGCAGGCGCAGCGCCAAGCCCACCAGGAACTGCTCCAGGCGCAGCGCCAAGCCCACCATGAGGTGCTCTAGCAACTGGAACAGCTGCAGCACAGCATTGAAGGCCTGCGCCCTCAGGTCACAGCACCTACTCCACTGGTGGTGGTGCAGCAAGACCTGCCATCCACTTCCTCCTCTAGTGGGCAGCAACCACCACCAGCTAAGAGGTGGGCCCTGAGATTGGGCGCCTCCGCAGCCACTAGTGCAGCACCCACCAAACCAGCTCCCATTCTGGGTCCTGTGGCCAGGCTACAGCCAACAAGGTGGCCGGATTTCCACAGCGCAGCCGAAGCCGCAGGCTGCTGTGTGGATACGGAGGAGGACAGTGGGAGTAGCCCATCGGAGGAGTCTGAACAGACTTCCCCTGCAGCACCAGCTGCAAAGGAAGTCCGTGGTAGGGCTGAGGGGACGGGGGAGGGGCCGGGGAAAGTGATGGCACATGCTAGAGGGTGAGGGTTGGTGGGTGGTGGTGGGTATGATGTGATGTGATGGTAACACTTATGTACAGTGCTTTTTTTGTAAGAAAAAAGGTGCCGGTACTCATACAGGGCAACCGTGGGGGGTGGGGCTACTATAAATGTTCCGCCCCTACACATAGCCCCACCCCTACAGTAGCCACACCCCCACAGTAGCCAAACCCCCTTTACCAGCCATCGAGCATATAAAAAAGCATCTTTGAGAATATACATCAGTGACCAGTCCCTAGAATACCAACACATCTCTTACTGATAACATAACAAACAGGATGTTCCACACAGAAACTACATATCAGCAGAACACTGCACCTCAGTCATATCAAATTATTTTATGCTGCTGTTATCATTATGGATGCGTAGGTCAATACATTCCATCATATAGGGCAGGCATAAAAGGGGAAACATGGAACTGAAATGACTACATATAAATCCAGAGTAATTTTGAATACACATACCTTTGGCCGTGTTTCACATGAAGCTCTTAATCTGAGCAATACCATGAGTTGATTCAGGTGGTTCAATGTCTGAATTTTGCTAGTCTGGTTTGTTTGTGTCATAGTGTGTCTATTGCAGCTTGTTGGCTTGTGTCTACTGCAAACTCGCCCAAAGATTTTTCGATGAACATCATAACTGCAGATGGCAGGTTTTGCATGTCTAGCCACAGGCATAAATAATCTTTCACAATAAGTTTCTACTTGAGGTTCATGTCTTTAATTCAAGAAGCCTCCAGTTATCTAATCTTATACACATTATTGAATATGTCAACCATGTATTTTTTTAAATTGTAAATTCTAAAAGTAAAATATTAATAATTGCTTTTTTACATGAAGCTCCAAATCTGAGTCATACCAGGAATAGGTTCAGTGTCTCGATTTCGTTGCTTGCTTCTCGTGTTTATTGCAGAACGATGTCCATGAAGCATCGAAGACTGAACGTATTTTGTTGGATCAAACTGAGTTAGAGGAGGCCCAACTATTTTGATGAACATCAGTGCTGATATTGTGGTTACCAACAAAGAAGATCTTGATGGAGTCACAATAAGGTTCATCTGTGAAAAACCTCGCTCACACTCACTTGAGGAAATGGTGTCAAGAGTAAGCTTTAAAGGCAATAATTTGTCTGGAATTGTTTTTTCACACAGAAATTCTCGGAATCCGTGAATCATCTCCCTTTCATTCAGGTGGAACCTTTTGGATAAATTTCTTATTTCTGTTTCACCAAATGTTAAATGCTTCTGAATGTCCTCTGGCCACTGTTTGGGATCAAGCACTGTGGCCCTTTTAGGTAGATCAGCTTCTTCATCGTCAAGCAGTCTCTTTGCTATACAAATTTTCAGGATTTCATAAAATGCATCTGGACCAGGGGCGTAGCTACGGGTGGGCCTGGATGGGCCCAGGCCCATCCAGTTTAGACTCAGGCCCACCCAGAAGCAGAGTCCGTCAGCTCCCGGACCCCAACAGCAGCCCAACCCCCCCAAACAGCTTGCCACCGCCGATCGCGATTCCGTCTATCCCCTCTCTTCCTCCCTCCCTCCGGCGCTGCAGTCTTTAATCTACCTGGGATCCCGGCAGCATTAGCGATGTATCCACGCTGCCTTCGCACTGCCCCGGAAGCCTTCTCTTTGCAGCATCCCTTGGTCCTACCTATGCGGGAACAGGAAGTTGAAGAGAAGGCTTCCGGGGCAGTGCGAAGGCAGCGTGGATACATCGCTAATGCTGCCGGGATCCCAGGTAGATTAAAGACTTCACAGTGCCGGAGTGAGGGAGGAAGATAGGGTTGGCTATGGCGGGGCAGTTTCCAGAGGCATTTCCCCTTTTTAAACGAGCATTTACCTGCAAAAGGATTCCCTCTGAAAATGTCTCGCCCTCCTAGAGTGTAAAGTGAAATATGCTCGCTGGGAGCAGTATATACTCCCCTGGCTGGGGACAGGTCCTGGGAAAGGAAGTACTCATGAGGTTTGTTTTGAATTTTGAAATGTGCTTGTTTTATTCCTGTGCTCATGTGGTGATAAAAGTGTGTAGGTACTTTAGTATCCACGTTGTGAACACCAGCTGTATTTTCAAAAGGGGACTTTGTAAATAGTTTTCTTTGAACTTCACGTTCTTATCTATTTTTACATTCAAGGGCACTTTACTTTTGACACAAATTAGTTTTCCTGGTTCCATGAGAGGGGGTAGATGGAATTGCGCGATCCTGGACCTCGCAGGCGGGGTGCAACTTGGACTGGGAGAGATGGGGCCCAGCAGAGGGAGGGGTGGTGAGCAGAGGGAAGGAGCAGGAGATGGATGGGACTAGGAGGGGTGGTGAGCAGAGGGAAGGAGCAGTAGATGGATGGGACTGGGAGGGATGGTGAGCAGAGGGAAGGATGGAACTGGGAGGGGTGATGAGCAGAGGAAAGGAGCAGAGGGTGGGTGGGACTGGGAGAAATGGGGCACAGCAGAGGGAAGGAGCAGGAGATGGATGGGAGGGAGGGAAGGGCAGGGGAGAGAGGAGAATTGCTGGGTATGGATGAATGGAGGGGGGCAGGGGAGAGAAGAGAATTGCTGGGTATGGATGGATGGAGGGGACAGGGGAGAGTAGATAATTGCTGGGTATGGATGAATAGAGGGGAGAGGAGAGTTGCTGGACATGGGTGGATAGAGGGGAGGGAAGAGGAAGGTTGCTGGACATGGGTGGATGGAGGGGAGGGCAGGAGAGAGGAGGGTTGCTGGACATGTATGGATGGATGGAGGGAAGGGCAGGAGAGAGGAGGGTTGCTGGACATGGATGGAGGAGAGGGAAGGGAGAGAGAAGAAATGCTGGACATGGATGGAGGGGATGGAAGAGTGAGGAAGGAGATGAGATAAGGGAAAAGGAAGAGAGGAGAAAAACTGCACATGGATGAAGAAAATAGGCAGAAGCTGGATCCACTGGACAGTCAAGTCTGCGGAGGGCCCAGCTTTTACTTATGGATATAGAGCAAGAAATGAAGAAGAAAGGCGGAAAGTAAAGAAATAAATGGAAAGGAAGCCCTGGAAACGGAGTTAAGAGGACAGATAGCAGCAGAATCAGATACTGGGCCAGCATGATCAGAAAAACAAAGTCACCAGACAACAAAGGTAGAAAAAAATAATTTTATTTTCATTATAGTGTTTGGAATATGTCCACTTAGAGAATCAGGTGCTCAACATTAAAAGTTTATATTTATTTACTTATTTATGGCATTTTATCCCACATTAATCATGAATTAGATTGGAACCTGGGATCATTTAATGTTTTTTTTCCTGGAGAGAGTAATATATTGCCTCCCCCCCCCCCCCCCCCCCCCCCCCCCGGCCAGGCTGTCTCCCTGGCTATAGCCAGCTCTGCAATTTTGAGGGGAGGTGAACAGGTGGATGGGGGAGGGGCGCAGAGGTGGACCGGGGAGACAGCCTGTTCTTAAACATTTACCAGCACACCACTGTCTAGTGCCCACCCATCCAACCTGTTGGCCCACCCAAAAATTGACTTCTGGCTACGCCACTGATCTGGACAGATTGGAGGGTCGTCTTTCCTATCTTTTCGGTGGAGGGCAACCCCTTTGAATATGAGACTACTGGCAGCAGTAATTGATGTTTTGTAGTAAGATCCAGGATTTTGTTTTCTCTCTTCAAAAATTTGAATGAGACTTTTAATTTTGTTGTTTGCTCTGTACAGATCCATATTACGTTCTTGTAGATCTAGGCTTAGTTCAGACAGTTCTTGAAGTGCATCACACATTAATCCTAAGTCTAACACAAATTCTACAGATGTAATTTTCCTTTGTAGACCATCATACATGCTTCTGTCTTTAGTGTCTCTGGTAAAATCCTTCTTAGCGTCTTCAAAATGAAGTACCAATGCTTCATAATCCTGCCATACTGCAGAAACAGAACAGAAACTAGATGCTACCCAGCGAGTGCTTAAAATCTGACCAATTTTCAAAAGCTGAATATCTAGTGTATTTGCACACAACTGTAATTCTCTACTATTTTTCGGCGAAGCATGGTACAGCACATACAGCTTATCAATGAATGATTTGAATCTATTTATTCCTGAAACAGCTTTTACAGCATCATGGACTGACAACTCTAATCTGTGATTAGCACAATGCCATACAAGAACTGATGGAAATTTGTCTTTTAGCAATTTCTTAACTCCACCACGAGCCCCCAACATTACATTTGCTCCATCACAAGCAACAGAAACCAAATAATCCTGCAGGTATTCCTCTGTCATACCAATAGACTTGAGATGATGAAGCAAAGAGCTGAAAATTCCTTTTGCTGTTACATCTGGTAATTCAATCAAATCAATAAATAAATTTACTGGTGTAGGCATTCCGCAATCTGTGATAAATACCCGGGCGTATACAATCAATGTAGATTTCTGACTGACGGTTGTTCCTTCATCAATTATTAATGATATTTTACTTTTAGAATTTACAATTTTTTGAAACAGGCTTTTTCTCATTCCACTACTAATGTGATGAACAATGTTGATGCATGCATTTGTAGAGTGAAGAATGTGGCCCATGTCAAGACCATTAAGTTCCTGTACATCTATTTCAGCTTCAAAATTATTAAAGGACTGGTTCTTCTTTACCACTTTATAAGCTGTGCGAAAGAGTTTGGCAGTTATCTCTTTCTCACGACCAATAGATTTTATACATACATTCTCTAGCACCTCTTTGTTGGCTTCTGCCACCAATTATAAAGCAGCTTTATGAAATGAACTTTCCTTGTGGTCAAATAATTTCTTACGTAGGGATGTTAGCTGCTGCTGTCGTGTTTCACCAAAATAAGTGATTTCATTATTGGCCCACTCTTTTGATATTTTCATTCCCATCTTTTTCTCAACACCAAGAGTTCCAACTTTTTGACATGGCTTACAACCTAGTTTTTTATTTTGTATAGAGAGCCAGTTATATTTTTGGCAAAATTCATTTGTTTGTTCTAAAGACCAACAAGTAGGCCAACAATTGTCATTATTTTGTTGTTCAGTACAAGACGATGATGAAGCAAGTACTTCAGGCTCATTGATTCTGTCTTCATTATTTTGTTGTTCAATACAAGACGATGATGAAGCAAGTACTTCAGGCTCATTGATTTTGTCTTCATTAACAACTAATTTCCTTTTACTAGGTATAGGACATGAAAAGTAACTTATGATTTTTTTCATTATAAACAATTTTGTAAGCTGTTACAGCTCCAGTACACCCAAATGACACAAACCAGACTAGCAAACAGACCAGGAAATAGCAGGAACAGTCTTGTCAAATCTGAAACACAATCAGGCTTATTTTCAAAAGAGAAGGGCACCCATCTTTCAACACAAATTCTGCGAGTTTGTCGTCATTTTAGTTTACATAGTAAATGACGGCAGATAAAGACCTATATGGTCCATCCAGTCTGCCCAACAAGATAAATTCATTTTACCCAACATAAACTCATTGTACAATTTAACCACTACTACAGTCCACCACTTTGTACACAGATACCATCCATATTTTCCCAGCCCCCCTTACATCCACTTTTTTACAGCCCCCTCTCTTCCTCCCTGCACCCATATCATCCAACTTTTTTTTTACAGTCCCTTCTTCCTTCCACATGCCATCCATATTTTTTTCAGCCACCCTGCACTCACCCATGAGGTATGAGGAGGAGCTACATCAGGCGTACTGCTTTGGGACCGGGAAGAACCCTACTCTTACTTACCTGCTGCCACTGCTCTGGGCTGGTGCTGATGTTTTTTCCAAATTACTGCCGAGACTTCCTGCGGCCATTTTGAAGAGTGACAGCACCACCCACACAGCAGGGGCAGCAAGCGGAAAAGAGCGGGGTTCTTTCCTACCCCCAAAGAGGCCACTAGACCACCAGCACATGCTCAGGTACATGCTCAGAATTTTGGCAGGGGTATACCCCCCCTCTCTCTCTGCCCCTTTCCATCCAGCATCTGCCTCCTTTCTTTGCCCCTTTCCATCCAGTGTCTGGTCTGCCCTTCTCTCATTTCCAGCGCCGTCCGCCCCTCTGCCTGTCCCCTCCTCCATGCTTCACCCATCATCATCATGCCCTCTTTCTCTCCCATCCAGAGTAGTGTTCTTTTTGCCCCCCCGTCCTTCCTTTTCACATTATGACCCTGAACCCCCCCCCCCCCACACACACACACACACACACACTCACTTGACTGCAGAACTCAATACTCAAGGTGAGGAGGTTTTACAATTTTCCACAAAGCTCCTGGCTATGACCAGTTTAAATAATAAAAAATCTGGACCCATGCATCAACATCAAATAATATTTTTTTTTACTTTAATAGAAAAGGTCTTGAGCTCAGCTTTAACTTGAGTCAAAGAGGTAAATTGTCTGAGGTGTGGAGGCAAGGAATTCCATAGTAAAGAGCCCTAGGCCCTTTACTAAGGAATTCCTTGCCTCCACACCTCAGACAATTTACCTCTTTGACTCAATTTAAAGCTGAGCTCAAGACATGGTAAATAATTAGATCCACGGGGCCATTACCTGGCTAGAAGAAGAGAAGAACTGAAGAGAAGATTCGAGTCCCGACTGGTGGCCGGCAGAGGCGAAGGAGTGGAGAGAGACGGAGTGCACTGCAGCCAGCCAGTGCAGGAAGGCCAGGTGGAAGCTTCCAAAGGGCAGACGGAGAGGCGCGAAGCACGAGGAGCAGGAGCCAAGAAGAGTAAACACGGCACCGGCGGACTATCGAGGAGACGCGATGCGGCTACTTCGTTCTTCGACTCGTGGCACACAGGGTCGGTCCGCAGGGGCGTCGTGATGACATCGGGAGGAGCTGCACGCGCCGGTGCGTGCAGTATTATGGGAAGGCATTGAGCGGGCAGCAGGCCAGAGGACACCCCCCATTGGTTGCTTCTAGGAGCTTGGGCCAGACCTGCTGTCGGGTGCGTGCTGTTGCTGGGCCTGAAGCTGATAGGAGGTTGGTAACTTGCTTCAGACTTCCGTGAGTGCTGTCAGCTGAGTTTAAAAAGGTGCCGGTACGCCGTACCGGCGCATACCGGCACAAAAAAAGCACTGCTTATGTATTACAAATAAATGTGCACCTACTTTCACACAAAACTTGTTTCAATGAGTCTTTGTCTGGCTCTGACGCCAAGCTGGTAAGCAGTGAGCTCTGCTCTGTGGGCTGGGGGTAGAGGGGGCTCCTCTTTCTGCTCATCTGGGGCCTCCTCTGGTCGCTGTGGCTCCTCTGGGAGGGCCTATCCTCTGCGCTGGGCCATATTGTGCAGCATGCAGCACGCCACAAAGATCTTGGCCACCTTTTCTGGACTGTAGAGCAGCTGTCCTCCAGACCGGTCCAGACAGCGGAACCGGTTTTTCAAGAAGCCAAAGGTCCGCTCAGTAATCCCCCGGGTGCTGCGATGCCTCCTGTTGTAGGTTTCTTCTGCCCCTGGTTGTGGATGCACCACGGGGGTCATGAGCCATGTCCTCTGCGGGTAGCCTCGGTCACCTTTGGAGAGAAGCAGAATGAAATAGATGAGTGTGTATTGCTTGGAGCAGGTACGGGGGGGGGGAGGGGGGATTAGGATAGTGGGTTGTGGAGTGAGGTGGAGGAAGGCAGGGCGGAGGGTTGGCCAGTGGAGGAGATATAGTATGGGTACATCCATGTTGCACTTACCTAGTAGCCATCCACCGGTGAACTCCCCTCGCTCAAACCTGCGGAAGATGCCCGAGTGCTGTAGGATGTAGGCATCGTGGGTGGAACCGGGGTACCTGGCACACACGTCTAATATCTCCCCCTGGGCATCACACACAACTTGCATGTTCATGGAATGAAATGCCTTCCTGTTTCTGTAGGTGGCTTTGTGTGTCCGGAGGGGCCTGAGTGGGACGTGTGTGCAGTCAATCACACCTATGACCGAGGGGAATCTAGCAACAGCATAGAAGGCGGCCATGTTGTTGTGCAGGGCCTGGGGGGTGGTGGGGAAAGTGATGTAGTGAGAGGTGTGAGTTAGAAAGGCATCCAGGAACTGGGTGAGACAGTGTGAAATAGAAGCCTGGGTGAGCCCTGTGTTAGCAGCTAATACGGATTGGAAACTCCCAGTGGCCAGGACAGAGAGAGAGGCAGTGACTTTGAGGTGCACAGGGATGGGGTTATTCCTATGGGTCTGGGGCTGAAGGAGGGGTTTCAGCTGCTCACAAAGCTGCACAATGGTGGCCTTATCAAATCTGAACCTTGTCAGACACTGCTGGTCAGTGAGTTGTAGGAAGGTGGTACGGGGCCTGAACACTCGGGGCCGTGAATAGCTCCTGCGGTGTGTGGCCTGTTCCTCTAACATGGAAGCCACCAGTGAATTTAGTGCATCCATTTCTCCACCAGTGCAAGTATTAGTAGTAGTACTGAAACAACAGCAGCACACAGAATCTCACTCCGAACACACCCTCTGGCCAGTCACTCCCCAAACAGTACAGGGAACACAGAGACAAAGGGAAGTCAGGCAATACAATCTACACATGGGAACAGTGAAGAGAGGGATAGGGGGAAGGGAAGGGGAAGGGACCAATAGAGCAAGGAGGAGGAGTAGGGAAAGGTCAAAAGGTAAGACACAAAAGAGGCAGGTGAGGGTGACAACGTGCCGACTAGGGCAGACAGACGAACATTACAGGTACTCCTCACACTCAGCTTTCTCTGCAACCACCAATTCAGCTCTCCCAACACCGATCGCGCCACTCTCCAACTGCACACAATCGCTATTGGGTCTAAAGACAATTTCCCCCATGCTCTGGTCGCTTTTATTTCGGGTCTAAGCAATGACGCCCATGTTCACGCCCACCCTAAGTCATTTCGCTATCCGTTATATGTTGTAGACGCCCACCTCGTAACACCGCCCCTAACACGCCCCTTATTTGGGCGTTTGTATCTGAGCGTACGAGCGAAACGGACGCACTTAAAGTTTTGTTTCCATTATACTGATTTAATCGTTTTTGTGAGATAAACATCTATCTCCCGATTTAGGTCGCACTATAGGCGTTTTTCTCTTTTGAAAATAAGCAGGAGAGTGAGGTAAAAAGGGAGGAATTCCATATATTGAGAGAAAGAAAGGGAGAGAACAAACATTGAGGATACTCTTAACTCTTCCAGAATGATAATCAGGTGCTCTGTGGAAAAGAAGAGTTTAATGAAATGCGTCCTGGAAAAAAAAATTAGGTTATGATAAAGAGGTTTGATGTCATAAGGCAGTGGGTAGGAGGTTCCAAAGTTGGTGACCTTGAACAGAGAAAATGGAAGCACGAGTGTGCTCATGAAGAATTTGTTTATAGGTTGGGACAATAAGTAGATTGTGGTCCTGGGAGAGGAGAGAACGTGAAGGGACATATGGAAGTAGTAGACGATAAAGATAAAGAGATTCTTTTGAGACCAGGCTTTTGAAAACCAGAAGAAGAAGTTTATATATAATTCGATGAGTCACTGGGAGCCAATGTGAATTCTTTAGCAGTGGCGTAATATGGTCAAATGTTTTTGCTTTATGGATTTATGCCTGCCCCACCCCTGGACCTCAGTGTATCCTCCCAGAGCTTACCTTGACGTGCCCTGGTGGTCTAGTGGCCTCTTCAGGGCAGGCATGAAGCCCTTCCTGCCCGCTACCGCTGCTCACCCCAATACCGCAGCATATTTAGAATGGCCGCTGAGACTAAGCGGTGTTCTCGGGAGACTGTCACTTGAAGTCTTGGCAGTCATTTTGAATATGTGGCGGTATTGCGGAGAGCAGCAGTAGCAGGCAGGAAGGAGTGGGCTTCCTTCCTACTCTGAAGACGCCAGCTAGGCCCATCCAGCCCAGCCCAGCTAAGCCCAGCCAGTGACAGTCAAGCACAGGCCGGCCAGCTAAGCCCAGGCCAGCCAGTCAGCCAAGCCCATCTGGTGAGTGGGGGTAGGCTGCAAAAATGGCTTGTAAAAAATGATGGATGAGGCATGGGGGAGGGGCTGTGGTATGTGTGCTAGGGGGCTGTAAAATAGGTGGATGGAGTGTGGGTGCAGGGAGGTGGGCTGATTATATTATGAGAGCTGGCCGTGGCAGGACACCTCGGGAAAGGGAGGGAATGGCAGGAATGTTAGATGCTACAGGAAAGAAAGGAAGGAAGGAAGGAAGGAAGGAGAGAGAGGGGTCCATTTTGAGTAGCCCACAATTCTGCCAGTGTGCACTTTCTATTTCTTTGGTTTTGCACTGTATGTAGGAGTATGGCTTCTTGGGGTTCAGTTTAATTTTTATCTTTATAGTTCTATTTTAGTTTGTGGTTATTTATTCTATACTTCATAAGGGGCTACCTCTGTTCATGTGTGAAAAAGGCCAGGTATTCTGTTAGCATCAAGTGTCTGTGTAGGACTGATGTGTACTAATTCAGGGTTCCTTTTAATAAGCAGCAGTACTGATTTCCGTGCGACAAATGTGACGAAGCAATTATCTCTCCACGCATCATTGCCTTAGCAGTGGACCAAAACAGTGTTGGGGCACTAAGATGTTGTTCATTATTTTTTAAGAATTCTTCCCATCTTTTGGCCAAGAATTCTGTAAACTCTGTGGAGAAGTGTAAATACGATGGGAATCTCCAGCCTCCCAAACCCCGATAATATGGCCGGGGTTCAATATCTACCCAAATTATAGCATGATCCGAGAGCTCCTCCGGGCCCACTTCCGCACCTACAATTCGATTAAACACTCCAGATGTCACCAATATGTAATCAATCCTAGACTGGGTTCCGTGGGCCCTCGAAGTGTGCGTGTAATCCCGCTCTTCTTCATGCAGCAATCTCCAAGGGTCCACCAAACCCAGTCCGTCACATAATGTATCAAGCACCCCAGACCCAGAAGTCCCCCCATCCCGTTGATTCCTCGATCTATCTAGTATGGGATCCAACACCTGATTCATGTCTCCAGCCATTATTATGGGATCTGCCCCCTGTTTCTGGCACTGCGCAAAAAGCTCTGCAAAAAATTTTCTCCCGCCAGTTTGAGGGGCATATACTGCTACTAGTAAATATGATTGCCCTTGAAGATTAAGACGGACCCCTATGTATCTTCCCTCATTGTCTGCAAATAGTAGCTTGGCCTGTACCATGGCATTTTTATGGATTAGTATTGCTACTCCGCCTCATCTACCCACTGCTGGGGAGCCAAAAACCTCTCCTACCCACTGTCGTTTTAATTTCTGAAGCTCACCCATGGACAGTCGGGTCTCTTGAATACAAGCTATGTCCACACGATGCCGTTTAAGTGCACTAAGAATTTTTGCTCGCTTTACTGGGGATGTTATCCCGCACACATTCCACGAGATCACCCGTGTAACGCCACTCAGTCGTTTACTCATTACTTGCTTTCTCCTTATAAAAAGGTACCAGCCTGTATGCCTTCCCTGTCCCTAGGGGACCCAGCCTCCCCCCAGGGATCCGTGTTATGTCTGCCATCTGCCAATTCCTCATTCCCTGCTGTTTCATCACCTGCACCCTTATCAAATGCCTCTGTATCCCAATTGCCAACCGCACTCTATATGTCTTATTTCCTCTATGTGTCCCTCTCTCCCCCTTCCCCCCCTCCCCCCCTGCCGCCTAACCCTTTCCCCCCCATTTCTTTTAATTCCCCATGTCCCTTACCCATGATATCTTATGGGCTAGTGGGGTTCCCCGCCTCCTCCATCCCCAACTCCCTTGTGTGTTAATTACACTACGTGTTGTTGGAATTCATTGTCTATATTCCTTATGTGGTCTTATCATACCCATAGCGTGTGTGTACCTCAGGAGACCTGATCTTCCTTGACATTTTTCAAACTTCCTCTTCTGGCGAGCCGGTCTTGCCCATATGTATTAGTTCTTGGACATGTTTTTGTGCCTCTTTGAAATTATCATACGATTTCCATCTTCCTTCTGTCTTCACCTTTAAAATGGCTGGGTATATCAACATAAAAGGCACTTGTGCTTCGTGCAGCTGCTGGCAGAGTGGCGTATAACGTCGGCACTTCTTCTGTAGGGCCATTGAATAGTCCTGATAAATCCGTATCTGATGCCCATCATATCTCAGTTCATTCCTTTTGAGGCGCGCTCCTCTTAATATTTCGTCCTTATGTACATAGTTATGTATTTTTATTATCACTGTTCGCGGGGTCATTTTCCCGTCTTGCTTTCTGCCGATTCGATGGGCCCGTTCCAGACACAGTTTCCCTGCGTGATCCGACAAGGCAAATTCTTCTGCCAGCCACTTCTCTAAAACTATAGGCAATACCTTGTCGGTCACCGTCTCGGGAAGCCCTACGATCCGAAGGTTGCCACGTCGTGATCGATTTTCAAGATCGTCTACTTTCGCTTGTAAATGCTCAATCTCCGTCGCCATCTTTTGCAGCTTCTGTGTTACTGGGCCTGCCGTGTCTTCCACTTCCGACACCCTATGTTCAAGTTCTCCCAGCCTCTGCACCGTCTCCACTGCTTGCGCTTCCAGGTTTGATATTTTTGAGCAAAGTTTATCTAGTTTTTGATCCAATGTTGTGCTCACCACTTCTGTCAATTGTCGTATTTGCTCCTCCGTGAAGGAGCCGCCTCCATGCGCCGTCTGGCCATCTTCCGCGCTGCTTGACGCCTTTGGTTTTTCTTTTTCTTTTTTCCCGGTTCTACTCGCCATCGATGCATTTGGTGTACTCAGAAATCTTTCCATAAGATTTCCCTCTTACTTGAAGATGCGTTTTAGGTATGTTTCCAACGTTTTAAAGCGGCATTAGGAGTCGGGGCCTAGGAGGACGCGGGACCACGTCTTCCTCTCTCTAGAGCATCACGTGACCCCTCCCACAGTCTTTTTTTACACAGCTCTTCTTACCACTCTATCTTCCCTCAGAAGCTCCTTTCTTATGAGTCTGTCTCTCTTTCTGAAGTTACTAACCCCCAGATACTCTTCCTCTCCCTCCCTCACCCACCCAGCTCCTCTCTACCAGTCTTTCAGTAACCCACCAATTCCTATCTCACCCCAAGCCCAGCCCCACCAATGTCTGATTTCCCCAGCCTTTCTTTCTAGCCTTTTACCACCCATCTCTCTGCCTTGCAGACTCTCCTCAGCTATCCACTTTGTAAGTTATATCCACAGACCTGCAAGAGAATCTTCAAGGGGCAGCGTCCCACACATTTTCCATTTAAAAATTTTGGGGGGGCTAGTTGCAACAGAACTGTTTTAATACCAGCCAACTTTGTGTGGGGGCATCAAAATGAACCCTGGTATTTGTTGGTTTCTCCCAACCTCTTCTTTGATCCCTTGCAGCTGCTCTTTCCTTCCTGTGATTTCTTTCCCTACTACCCTTCTCCCCACCCATGGTCCCTTCCTTAGAGCCTTTCTTCCTGTACTACTCCTCCAACCTTCCCTTCCCTAATTCTCTTCCTCCTGCCCTTCCCACATTTGCTTCCGACACTTCACTCACTAAGGCTGGTATTCCCAGAAATCTATTCCTTTTAGAATTTATGCTAAGTGTCAGGTACTCCAATAACACCCCAAAAGGATTATATCTGTATGTGCCCACAGGCAAGTCAGTCATTGCCTTAGAGCAGAACTCCTCGGTGATGAAGTCGTCCTACTTTTTTTGGCAGCTGCAATTTGATTGCCTCCCTTCCAGTGGAACCTATGTGAGGGGATCATAGTCCTCTAGGGGTCCACAGACTTCCAATTGGGAGCCACTAACAAACCATTAGTTTGGATAATTGGTGCTAATTTTAGTGAGTCCTTGGGTAGAAACTTAGGAAGAGGACCTGGGCTTTTTGAGAGCTTTCTCTCTTTTGCCAATCCTTCACCCATTCCCATGTGCTCTCTTCCTGCCTCTAGCTTCCTCCTCCACAACTGGTTTCCTTTCTGTTTTCATGCTCATGACTCCTTGCTGGGTTGTCCGCTGCCACCATTTTCTCAGCTTCTTCCTGAGGGCTCTCTCTCCTGCCCTTCTGATTTCCCCCATCTCATGGCCCCTTGATGAATGCCCTCCCTCTTGATCTCGTTTTCCTCTTTGACCCCATCTTGGATGCTCTCTTTCTACCCCCTATTGTCCATTCTTGGATTACCTCCTTACTACTCACCATCTCTGGTCCCTTGTCTGTTCTCATGTTTTCTCCTTCCTACCCATTCACAATTCCTTATCCCTCAGCTGTCATCATATTTGGCTAGCAGCAGCAGCAGCAGCAGCAATTTTCAGGTTTCAGACTCAGCAGAGAGAGTTAGCATGGCCATGTGGTCTGGCAAATGCTTATTAGGCCTCACAACAGTTGCAGTCCGCTTGGGTTTGTATTACTTCAGCTTAGGGCAAGACATGGACATCAGAGCCCTATGTACTACTTGCTCTACTAGTAATATTTACCTTTTTAAAAGCTTTTAAATATAACAGTAGTGTATTCACATATTTGTTTGGGATTATTAAGAGAGTGAGTTCCTATAGAGAGTCACTGGGGGGAGTGACTGGGAGGTCCCCGGGTGGGAGGAAGCCCAACCCAAGGGGAGTAGTTATAAAATAGAGAGATAGTGCAGGGTAAGGAAGAGTGACAAGGGGGAAGAAGACTAGGAGGAGATAAAGTTAAGTGTTTGCCATATGGGGGGGGGGGGGGGCTTTTTTTATTTTAGGACTTTTTGGTTTTCTGTTTGTAGCTGTGGATCTTTGGTTGCCTGCAGAGTCCCCTGCCACTGTCCTGAAGAAGTAAAGGGGAGTCCCAGAATTAGGAGGTGAATCCATTGGCTAAAGAAAAGGAGAGTTGCTGCTAATATTTCTAAGTCAGAGCTATTAAATCTTCCTGTGTCTGAACCATTGCGAGTGGTTTCCATTTTGTTGGGCTTCCCAAAGTATTTGCTACTTGGGGGTGCATATCCCAGCTTATTTGGACTGGTTGTTTAGTTTGAATTATGCCCCGTTATTTACTTGAGTGTTGGACGATTTAAATCACTGGGATGGCTTATGTTTATCCTGGGTGGGTAGAATTAGTGCAGTTAAAATGAATGTCCTACCATATTTCCTTTATCTGTTTGCATGTTTCCCTTTGCCTACCCCTAAGGGGTTTTTGATTAAGCTTCAACAGAAAGTGTTTCATTACATCTGGCAGTACAAGCCTCCTCAAGTACGTAAGAGTCATATGCATGTAGATAGGAACCGGGAGGTATGGAAGTCCCTGATTTTGCTAATTATTATTGAGCAGCCCAACTCACAGCTCTTTTTGATTGGATTATTATTCCCACTAAACGATGGGTGCAACTGGAACAGGAGGCATTGAGCGGCATGCCTTTAAATTATTTGCCCTGGTTATCATTGGCACAGTTGCGCTCCAAGTTTGGCATTGCACCCTATGGGACTGCTTGCTTAGTGGCCTACAACTCAGCTGGCACTGTTCCCCAAGCAGTGTTGTTTTTTTGATACTTCCATTTTATATGCTCCAGGATTTGCACTGCCAGCCTTTACCAGAGTGTTTCATGGGTGAGAGAAAAAGGGGCTGAGGGTTTTGGGTCAATTTCTGGCACATGACAGATATGGGTTGCGTGAAGTGGACTATTTTTTCTATTGCCAATTGCGGGATTTTATTCAGAAAAAATTCTGCCAGATTGCAGCCAGGGTGACCAAGCATTGCTGAAAATGTTTCATTTGTGGGTGGGAAAGGGTTTGATATCCAGATTATATAAGGAATTGTTGTATAGTAGACCTATTGTTCAACTCTGTGAACTTCGTTGGGAGGTAATTTTTCCCCCTGAAATTTTATTAACTTTATTAAATAAAATACAAAACGCACATGATATTGTAGAATTAGAAGATGTGGGTATAACAAAAGAGAGGGAACAAAGTACAAACTAAAGTCCAAACAAAAAAACAGCACCACGGGCCTTTAAAATGGAACAGAGTTCTTTAATGAATGAGCCTTGACCCGACACGGGCCGTGTTTCGGTGACTAGCACCTGCGTCAGGGGTCACAATGATGACGTGGAAAACTTGGGGAATAACTCGAATATTTTCATCTACAATATTCCTTACCCCACGTCTCACGTAGCAAAAGTTATAAAGCACCAAGGCACCTTCACTTTCTGGATACAGAAAGTGAAGGTGCCTTGGTGCTTTATAAATTTTGCTACGTGAGACGTGGGGTAAGGAATATTGTAGATGAAAATATTCGAGTTATTCCCCAAGTTTTCCACGTCATCATTGTGACCCCTGACGCAGGTGCTAGTCACCGAAACACGGCCCGTGTCGGGTCAAGGCTCATTCATTAAAGAACTCTGTTCCATTTTAAAGGCCCGTGGTGCTGTTTTTTTGTTTAGAATTAGAAGATGTAACATGAACAATATGGACTCTCTGTCTGCTTCACAATGGCAGTCGAACTATACAAAGTTCATGAGGGTTTCACTTGCTTAAAATTATGTGGAATGTGGGTATAAGATGCTATTCCAGTGGAACTATACCCCTGCATGTTTACAAGAGATTTTTGGTTTTGGTACTGGACACTGCTGGAGAGACTGCAATGCCGAAGGGACCATTGAACACATTTGATGGACTTGTCCTAAAGTGCAGATTTTTTGGGATATGCTGTTCTCAATTCCTTCAAATTTTGGTGGGGCTTCCATGCCCTCCTTCCATGATTTGTTATTTACTTAATGGCCTGCCTCCTACTCTGGACAGTGATACCTCTTGGCTGGTGGGTATGGTGGTGACAGCAGCACGCCTATACTTGGCATCGGCTTGGCAACAGCCAGAGCTTCCTAGCAAAGACCACTTGTTGTCCAAGCTTGATTACTTGTATCTGATGTCGAAACTTACTTCTCTTAAATATGATCGTATGGGATTTTTCTCTGCGGTGTGGAAACCTTATCGATGCTTGCGGAGTATTTCCTGATCTGGCTCTGTGTGTATTGTGGGGTTTGTTGGGTTGGGGGAGGGGGAGGGAGAGGGGGAGGGGAAGGGGGATTGTATCTGGTGTTGTTATAAACAGATATTATCCCATTGTTTTTGTTTCTACCAGTTGGCATTCAGCCTGTGTTATATGGAACCTATTGTGAATTAATTATATTTAAAAAAAAGAGCTGCTGCTAAGAAAAACAGCAACTGTGAAGGAGAGCTCTGGGTGGGCAGTGGAGAGACTCTGCCCAGGAGTGTGGGATTGGAGCCAGGGAGTGCCCATCCCGTAACCAGGGTAAGCCTATGCAAAGTTCAGCCTGGGTGGAGGTCAGACCACTATGGTCTGGACCTGAGATACAGAAAGGAGCCAAGTCTTTGGAACACTATCTTTGGGGACATGCACGGACTGGAGCTGTACAAAGTCTAAATAATCCTGTTTCAGAGTACCTTGTATAATATACCCTAAGGAAGGAGAATGCAGGAGTTCCCTCCGGGAATATCAGAAGAACAATTTATTTAAAGATTGTACCAAGTGATGGAGAGTTTATGCAATTGGAATGTTCCTGTGGTTTCAAGTTGAAGAATAAACTGTTTGAGTTTTAAGCTGCTGACTATGGAGTGGTCATTTTGGACTAGACAGTGTTTAGCTGTTCCCTCATGACAGCCTATTCCAGTGATGGCGAACCTATGGCACGCGTGCCAGAGAGGGCACGTAGAGCCCTCTCCCTTGGCACGCGCACCGTCGCCATCGCTGGTCCGCCCACTCTCCCTCCCAGTTCGGCCTTCCTCCCGCCCTCCCTCCAACCCAACGAGCAACAGCCCGCCCGCCCGTCCTCCCTCCCTCCTTCCCTCCCTCCCAGCACCAGGAACCCCCCTCCTCCTAAAATTTAAAAAGCGTACCTCCTCAGTCGGGGTTAAGGCGGCGTGCGTCGGCAGCAGCAGCGAAGCGCCTGTGCTTCGCTCGACGCGCCTTCGGCCTTCCCTGTCTCTCAAGCTCTGGTCCCGGCGGGACCAGAGCTTGAGAGACAGGGAAGGCCGTAGGTGCGTTGAGCAAAGCACAGGCGCTTCGCTGCCGACGCACGCCGCCTTAACCCCGACAGAGGAGGTACGCTTTTTAAATTTTAGGAGGAGGGGGGTTCCTGGTGCTGGGAGGGAGGGAGGACGGATGGGCGGGCGGCCTGATGCTCGTTGGGTTGGAGGGAGGGCGGGAGGCCGGCCTGGTGCTGTCTGTGTGCTGCTGGGTGGGAGGGAGACCTGATGGTGGGTGCTGGGTGGGAGGGAGACGTGATGGTGGGTGCTGGGTGGGAGGGAAGCCTGATGGTGGGTGCTGGGTGGGAGGGAGGCCTGCTGCTGCGTGCTGGGTGGGAGGGAGACCTGATGGTGGGTGCTGAGTGGGAGGGAACCCTGATGGTGGGTGCTGGGTGGGAGGGAGGCCTGATGGTAGGTGCTGGGTGGGAGGGAGGCCTGATGGTGGGTGCTGGGTGGGAGGGAAGCCTGATGGTGGGTGCTGGGTGGGAGGGAGGCCTGATGGTAGGTGCTGGGTGGGAGGGAGGCCTGATGGTGGGTGCTGGGTGGGAGGGAAGCCTGATGGTGGGTGCTGGGTGGGAGGGAGGCCTGGTGCTGGGTGCTGCCGGGTGCTGGGAGGTAGGGCAGGGGGGAGAGGAGGGCTGCTGGACATTTGTGGCTGGAGGGGAGAGGATGGTTGCTGGACATGGATGGAGGGCAAGAAATGAAGAAGAAAGGAGGAAAGTAAAGAAATCAATGGAAAGGAAGCCCTGGAAACGGAGTTAAGAGAACAGATAGAGAGCAGCAGAATCAGCGACTAGAACCAATATGGATAGAAAAACAAAATCACCAGACAACAAAGGTAGGAAAAATCATTTTATTTTCATTTTAGTGTTTGGAATATGTCGAATTGGAGAATTTACATCTGCTGTCTTATTTTGCACTGGGCATACTGGAGCTGTAACAGCTTACAGAAATGATTTATAATGGAAGAAAATCATGTTATTTTTTTCTCCTACACTAGTATAATATTTTCAATGATGTCTGTTTATATACGCCATGGCTGGTGTAAGGGGTGTGGCTATCATAGGGGTGGAGTCATATGTGGTGACCCCGCCCATAATGAGTACCGGCACTTTGCGATAAATAATTCGGTTTTGGGTTGCTGTTTGGGCACTCGGTCTCTAAAAGGTTCGCCATCACTGGCCTATTCTAACTACCAACCTTGTTTCCCACAGGGGTTTTGAACCTTGACTTATGAGTTCCTGGGGGAGAAGAGGGTAACCGCATCAGCTAACACTTCTTTCCCCAGGTAGAGGCACCGCGTGCCAATTGAATGAGTGAGTGAGTG
This sequence comes from Microcaecilia unicolor, assembly GCF_901765095.1. NCBI lineage: Eukaryota > Metazoa > Chordata > Amphibia > Gymnophiona > Siphonopidae > Microcaecilia > Microcaecilia unicolor. Next base: position 156,312,360 of record NC_044037.1, read on the forward strand.
AGGGTCCAATGGAGCCACCCAGAAGCGCTCAGGCAAAGGGACATTATAGTAGTGAAATAGCTGCCTTCCACAAAATGTCTTAAAAATTTGGGTACTCATATTGGGCCTTGGTCTAGGGGCAGAGGATCAAGGCAGTTCAGAAGTAATGCTGGCAACAGCAATATTCAGTAGCAGTGCCTGCCTGGCTAACCAGGTAAAAAGGACCATTTAAACATCAGTATTAACTCTGTCCAGTTTACTATGCAGGTTTGGCACTGAATATCAGCTGTACCCACATAACTTTTGGATAACCCCACTGACCTGGTATTCAGTGTGATTTCTTGGACATGGCTCTGCATTGAATATCAGGGTCTAAATTAGTTGGCAGTGGTCGGTGTTAAAACAAAAAAAAACAACAACCCACCACTGTCACCAGCTCAATATTGACCTAGTTATTTTTATTTAACTTAGATTTATTTTTTTATTGTTATAATAATCCAAATTTAACTGAACCCCCTTAATGTACTCTAGAAAACTCAGCAGCTCTGTATAAAATTGTTTGAGTGGAGAGTAGGTAGGGTTGCAGTTAATGAAGGCGCTGATGTCAGCACACTGCCTCCTCTCCTCCTGATGCAGCTTGAGGCTACTGGTGTTAGTGATCAGCCATTCTCTTCCCTGCCTGCTCAGTGCTATTGCTCATACGTGTAAAAGAAGATTAGCTAAAAGTCTGGAACCACAAAGGGTTCTTTTAACCGAGTTATGTCAGTTGGTAGACTGAACGTGAGAGCACTCAAAGCAAATGGCAAATGGCAGCACAGTTCTTCTTCTTGTCTCCTCTCTCTGATCAGATAGGCCTATGGTGGCTGGCATGTTATAGGCACCACACAAGAACTAGTTTCCTGCATGTCTTTCCAAAGTCCTTTTTTCTCAAATCAGTTTACTATTTCTCTTCACATTTCCTTAAATGAAGTTCTCCAATTCCAAATTTACTCAAGTTGCTGTCCAATGGACAAGTTGATAACTTACATCACTCTTATTTGAAAGGTGAGGCAACTCATTCACTGGTACAGTTTAATGATAAAGCCGTATTTATATCATTCTCCTGTGTGCCCTTTCTTCATACTTTTCTCAGAAAAGTGTCCAATTATTTTGCACACAGCTCCATGCCCACTACTCATGGCTCTATCTGGTATTCAAGTGCACCCACCAGCCCACTGCCGTCTACTAGACTTGCAGGAATCAAGCCTCAGGAATCAGCTAAAAAATTCATGGCAGTGAGCTGTTGTGCAGCTTTAGTATTGTCACTCACTCCCTCATGCTCGGGCTCATCAGCAGCATAATAACTGAAAACTATAGTGCTCACAAAATTGAATGTATAATATGCCAAGTCAAACATTTCCTTAACAAAATACAATATTTGCTTTTCATACTCTCCTAATTGTGCAACACCCAGTGGCGGTGTTTCAGCAAGCAACCAGTGCATGAAAGTTTCTTTGGGTCATCAAATGTGACTTGTTGAACATAAAGGTCCCAAAAGTGGGGTTACAAATGAGAGATAAAGGCTATAAAAATTTGGAGGGGTAAATTTGGGCAACTTCCATTTTTGAAAGTTTTGGGAACTATAGGGGCAGTAGAAAAGGGACTATGCAATTTTTTTCACAACTTTGATGTTTTTCATGTTCTACAGCCTAAAAACTGCAAGGTACTAAAGTGGGCTTTTTATTATTAATTATTTATTATTATTTATTACATATGTATCCCACATTTTCCCACCTTTTTGCAGGCTCAAAGTGGCTTACAATACATCATGGATAGTGGAAATGAGAGGGGAGTAAACATTTGGTGTTACAGAAGGATTTTGGGTTGCATGGTAATGGAATACATGATAGTAATATAACAGAAGGCATTATTAGCATTTCTGGATATATGCGGGAGTTTCACATGTTTTGGTCTTTGTGGTATATCTTGTCGAAGAGATGGGTCTTTAGTAGTTTGCGGAAGTTGGTCGTTCATAGGTCGCTTTTAGGTTACGTGGCAATGTGTTCCAGAATTGCGTGCTCATATAGGAAAAGGTTGACGCATGCATTAATTTGTATTTCAGACCTTTACAGTTGGGGAAATGAAGATTAAGGAATGTACGAGATGATTTTTTGGCATTCCTGGATGGCAGGTCTATCAGGTCTGACATGTAGGCTGGGGCATCGCCATGGATGATTTTATGTACTAGGGTACATACTTTGAACGTGATGCAATCTTTGAGTGGGAGCCAGTGCATCTTCTCTCGTAGGGGTTTTGCACTTTCATATTTTGATTTTCCAAATATGAGTCTGGCTGCCGTGTTCTGGGCTGTTTGAAGTTTTTTGAGTATTTGCTCTTTGCAGCCAGCGTAGAGTGAGTTGCAGTAATCTAGATGACTGAGTACTAATGATTGTATCAGATTACGGTTTCTTATATTTTAAAGACGTATTTAGTCCATACCTGAGGCTGAAATTTTGCAGAATTATGCAGTTAATATCCCCTTTTCTTGTGGTATAAATAAGTCACATACTCCACTTTTGGTATCTTTTTGCTCAGTGGGTCACAAATGTAAGCCTTACCTGGGCTGGGAACTGCAAAGCAAACTTTACACCCCTGTGGTAGTGCAGTATAATAGAGTCAAAGCGGTCCCAACCACAAGATCCACGGGGGTGCCATTTTTGCTGGGAGGATGTCCTGGGGGGGGGGGGGGGGGGGGCTTTAGCCTCACTTCCTGACCCAGTATGGTCTCATGTGGCTGGAAGGATCCCTGTGGGGTCTGACTGGATACAGGCCTTAGCAGATTCCTTCAGGATGGCCTTCAGGGAGGGGCAGCCCATGATGGGGGATCCTGTCCCTCTCCTCCACAGAAGCCTGGGAGTTCTGGAGCTCTTCAGGAAGCTTGGCCCCAAGAGGCAAACAGTCATGTTGCACCTTTGGGGAAGCAGAGGCATCCTATGGGCCTATTTTGCCAGTGTCCCCCTAAGGGACCCAGGGGGGTTGGCAGAGTACACAGGGGCTTGTCTCTCACTGGTTGGAAAGTCCCTTGCCTTAAGAGTTTTGTCTTTAAAGGAAGAATTTGAGTCACCTGTGGTTTGTCTGTTCTGCTGAGAAGAGGTTGGTCAGCTGATTGTTTTAGTCCATGAGGCTTTCTGGATTTCAGTTCTGTAGACAGAGGAGCCGATGGATGGGTTCCCAGCCCGGAGGGACTCCACAGACCACCTAAGGCTTCCCCTTCATAGGGCATTATTTCAAAGGGTGTTATCAGAGTGGCAGGGCCTGGAGGGGCCCCTTAGGGGTATCAGGCTCCTGGGATGCTTTTACCTGCTTCCAGGGGAGCCTCAAGAGTGCTCTCCCACCAGCAGTGGTAGTGATGAAGACCACAATTCCCATGGAAGGAGGCACTGCCTTGAAGGGTGCCCATGAAGAAAGGGTGGAGCAGCTGAAGAAGCAGGCCTCTTCCTCTTTCACACTGGGAGCCCAGTATGTGTGAGAGCTCTTAATCCAGCAACTCATGGACTCAGCTAGGGTGGCTTGACTTGAGTCTGGGGTAGCCTTTTAGCAGGTGTGATCTATGACCTGGTTCAAATTTCCTTGCAGTCATTAGCTTCCATGGTGGTTGCATGTGCATGGATGTGGTTTTGCCATTGGGTGGCCATTCAGCCTCAAACTTGCCTTATAGGGAGGATCACTCTTGCCTGGTCTTGCACCTATATTGGGAGCAGATCTAGGGCCAAAGATGGGGGCCAGTTTTTGCTTCAGCAGGTATTCCATCAGAATTAGAAACCTGCACGGGAATGGGGTTTGCGAGAATCCCGTAGAATCTACAGGAATCCCATGGGAATCTTCTGTGGGGCTGCGGGGTTCCTTTGGGACAGAAGCAGCTCTGTGGGGTTCTCATGGGAATGGAAGCAGTTCCTGTGGGGTCCCAGTGGAAGTGGAAGCTGCACATGCGCCAGCCTCTCACCTACCAAGTACCAAGTTCTTTGAGTGCCTCCGCCTTCTCCTCTTTGCTTTAAAAGTGTAGATGTAGAAGGTTTTCCATTAACCCTCTCTGCTCCTGGTCTGATGCACAGGCCTCAGCTCTGACATAGCCATGAGCAACAGAGGTCACCTGATTTATTGATGTGTGCATGGGGTGACCTCTCAGCATACAGTGCCAGCGAATTAGAGATGAGTCTTATATGTGTGCACCAGCATGTTCCAACTTCCATTTCTTCCTTGCCTGCAGTGCTGCAGCTCGAAACCAGAGACTGAGAGATCCAACTGGAATTTTTTTTTTGTTAGGGACCACTAAATTCGTGCGTGGATGGGTGGGTTAAATTTTTGCAGGGACAAGTAAGATTCCAACAGGGACGGGTGGGGACAAGTAAGATTCCAGTGGGGATGGGAAGGGATGGGTTAGATTTCTGTCCCCTTGCAACTCGCTAATCAGAATCCCTCAAGGGGCCAAGACTTAAAGACCAGGCTCCTCTTGGTGCTGGAGAGTGATATTACACTTTTGGAAATTGTTCTTAAGATATGTCATAGAAGTGCATAATCGAACGGCGCCGGTGAAATCGATGGCCAGCCGTCTTCGGGCGTAAGCGGGCGGAGCAAAGGTTATTTTTGAAATATGCTTGGTGCCGGCCAAATCGCTCACCGAGTTTAGAATAGGATCGCCGGCGGATCGCCGGGTTTAGATGAGATGGCCGGCTCTGATTTTCAGCCATAATGGAAACCAGACCCGGCCATCTCAAACCTGGTGAAATGCAAGGTATTTGGCCGTGGGAGGAGCCAGCATTTGTAGTGCACTGTCCCCCCCTGACATGCCAGGACACCAACTGGGCACCCTAGGGGGGCACTTAAAAAATCTTTAAAAAAAATTAGCTTCCAGGTGCATAGCACCCTTCCCTTGTGTGCTGAGCTCCCCAAATCCCCCCCAAAACCCACTGCCCACAAGTCTACACCATTACCATAGCCCTAAGGAGTGAAGGGGGGCACCTACATGTGGGTACAGTGGGTTTGGGGGGGGGGTTTGGAGGGCTCAACATTAACCACCACAAGTGTAACAGGTGGGGGGGGGGGGGGGTGGACCTGGGTCCACCTGCCTGAAGTGCAGTGCACCCACTAAAAACTGCTCCAGGGACCTGCATACTGCTGTCAGGGTGCTGGGTATGACATTTGAGGCTGGCATACAGGCTGGCAAAAAATGTTTTAATTGGTTTTTTTTTGTGTGTGGGAGGGGGTTGGTGAACACTGGGGGAGTAAGGGGAGGTGATCCCCGCTTCCCTCCGGTGGTCATCTGGTCAGTTGGGGATCTTTTTTGGGACTTGGTCCTAAAAATACATGGACCAAGTCCGGCCGGCGAAATGCTTGTTTGAGCCGGCCTTTTTTTCATAATAAGGTGAAGCCGGCCATCTCATAACCCCGCCCCCTTCCCGCCTTCACTACTCTACAAACACGCCCCCTTGAAGGCTGGTTGGCGCCACAACGAAAAAGCAATTGGGGTCAACCAAAATCGGCTTTCGATAAAACCGATTTGGCTGGGATTGAGAGATCGCTGGCAATCTCCCAATTTGTGTCGGAAGATTGCTGGCGATCCCTTTCGAAATTAAGCCTGATAGTGAGCTCCCCAATTAACCTCAACACCAAGCAAGAGATTTAACATTAACAATATATATTTTTTCATTATCAAGTATTAGTAATTTGGTATTATAGTTTTTGTCAATAATTGCATAAATAGCATTGGTCTGGTACTGCTCCTTCATTTCTCTTACTCCCCCATGGTCCTATAAAGTTTACATCAGTTGCTGGTGGTAGTAGCAGCAGCAGCAGCATGACAGGCTTCCCTTGGTCTTCCCTCTGCTGTGGCCTGCCTCTTCTGTTGTAATTTTCTATGGGTGGGATGCTGCAGAGGGAAGACCCAGGGGCTGGCCAAAGGCAGCCTTTCATACTGCTGCTGCTGGCAGCAATTGACACATACTTTACAGGACCATGCAGGAGTGAGAGAGATGAGGGAGCAGGAGGGGGACAGAGGAGGGGGAAAGAGACTATATGAAGGGGAAAGAGAGAGATGCCAAATTTATGGGGGGTGGGGGTGGGGGGCAGCGCCACCACATCAAGTTGGCTCAGGGCACCCTTATCCTTTGAACCGGCCCTGAGTGCGCACTTTGTTTAATGGCCCAGTTTTCCCCAGCAGCGACAATACTTCGGTGACAACTACTCCAGCTAAGTTTCACTCTCTTGAGCTCTTCACCCTACTACTCTACTTTAATTACATCAAAAAGAAAAACTGCCCTCCTATTCTCCCTGCTTGTACTATCTGTGTGTATCCTTAGTTTTCACTTTTCTATTTGTAATTCATCTACCTTTTGAAAATAAACAGAATAATTGTAGGTCCCTAATTATTCTGCCAACAATCCCATACACATTTTCCTCATACTATTCAAACACACTTAAGGCACACCTTTCTTCACTCTACAGCCACTTTAAACATTTTCCATTAATTCTCCTCCTTCCGGGTACTGTGGAGGACTTGCAGCCCATCTGCATATCCTCTCAGCTTTCTCTGGGGTGACTCCCAGGTCCAGCCTGATTCCTGATCCACCCAGGGCCTTTGTGCCTAGAGCTTCCACCAGCTGCCTTCCAGGTGCTGTGGAGGACTTGCAGCCTTCTCTGGGGTGACTCCCAGGTCCACCCCGATCCACCCAGGGCAAACATTTTCTCTTTACACTTTGTATTTTCTCTCTGATATTTCTTATGGCTCCAGTACAGTTTCTCTTCTTGGTACTGTCTCTTCCCAATCTCTTTCTCCATCTGAAACCACTGTATACTGCAGAAACACATTGCCCTCCTTCTACTTTCATCATCTTAACATCCCTTTTGTCTTCTCCTTTCTTCTCAGCTCGCAACCTTCAACATTTCCTTCCTTTCATTCAACCATCTCCATTCTGTCTAAGTACATCTCGCCTTCGTCGCTGTCATCATGCCTCTCCTACTCCGTACTCTCTTGCTCCTTCTCCTGCTCAACGCTGGGGATTTCAATCCCAGTCCTGGTCCTCCACATCAGCTTTCATCCTATCCATGCAGGTCACACCATGATGTCTCCAATCTAATTTCTGTTCCTCTCCTCTCCCCTTCTTCTCTGCCTTTGTCAAGCACTCTGTGGAATACCCGCTCTTTCTGTGTGAGAAATGTGTAAATATATTGCTTTTTCACTTAACCTAATTGCAAAGATAGAATATATAGTTTAGGCCCTAACTATACTTGCTTGTGTAGGCCCTTTCTAACAGAGATCATCACATTATATCTGTCTAAATGACTAACAAAGGAACTCTGTTAGTTTAAAGAGATGTGTGCAAATTGATAAAACTGCTGAGACAGGAGGGGGGTGAGAAGCCCAGGCCGCTGAGATGCATGAAAGTATCAAGGCTGGGCCTTAGAGATGGAATAAAAATGTAGCTAGGCATGAGACCATGAAACTGTGAAGCTATTTCTAACAAAAGGGAATAGAAGAAAGGGGGGTTGGGGGAAGGTGAAACATGCCATGTGTGAAACTGCTAATGTAGAGCTCTCACATAAAGGTTTAAAGTTAAGAAAATGCAAACCAAGCAGAACTAACAATGGATAGAGGTTCAGGCTTGGCTGATGGTACATTTTCAGAGGGGACTGTCATATGATAATCAGCAATGATGTAGGGGGAGGGTAAATGTGATCAATATCCAATGAGAAACTTAGGGGCAGACACTTAAATGTAACCAAAAAGAAATAATATATAACCTGTTAACATGAAGGAAGGGTGTGCCTGCTTGCTTTCAGAGACACCCATTCTTGTAAAAGTATATTTTTGAAATACAATATTTTTGTGGATTTCAACCTCTTCTTTCACCTCAGTCTCACTGCTTTTCTTCCTTCAAAGTCCACTCCACCTGTCTATTCACTCCTCTACGTCTCCAAGTAGTAGTCATTTATCAACCCCCTGATAAGTCCCTTTCTTCCTTTCTCACTGACTTTGACTCCTGGCTTTCCTTCTTTCTTGAACCTTCATCTCCTTCCCTGATTCTTGGGGATTTTAACATTCATGCTAATGATCCCTCTGACTCTTATACTTCTCAGTTTCTCACTTTAACATCCTCTTTCAATCTTCAACTGTGCTCCACTACCCCCACTCACCAGAATGGCCACTGTCTTGATCTTATCTTCTTCTCAAACTGCTCACTCTCCAGTTTCTGCACCTTAGCTCTTCCCCTCTCTATCATCTGATAACTTTCACACTTAAACACCCTCCTCCCCAGTCTCGTCCAATCTCCACCAATACATTTAGGAATTGTCAGGCTATTGACTCTTCTACTCTGTCCTCCAGTGTTTCAAATTTCTTCTCAACCACTATATTATCTAAGTCTATCAATGAGGCTGTCTCTTTATATACTATTCTCTCCTCTGCTCTGGATACCCTCACTCCTTCCATTCCCCACTTTTTAAGGTGTACCAAACCTCAGCCTTGGCTGACCTCTAGAATTCACTACTTACGTTCCTGTGCCTGATCTGCTGAACGCCTTTGGCTGATGTCCCATGCCCATGCTGACTTCATACATTTTACATTCTTCCCGACCTCCTTCTAGTCTGCTCTTTCACTTGCCAAACAGGACTACTACATCCAGTTGACAAACTCTCTGGGCTCAAAGCTTCGACATCTCTTTACCACACTGAACTTTCTCCTCAAAGTGCCACCTCCAACCCCCTTCACTTTCTCCCCAGACTCTTGCTGAGTACTTTCATGATAAGGTTCACAAGATTAACCTTAAATTCTCAACCAAGTCACCTCTACCTCTCCTTCCTTCAGTCCATTCTCTCAACCCTCCTTCAACCCCTGCCTCCTTTTCTTCCTTTTCTGAAATCACTGAAGAGGAAACTGCACAATTTCTTTCCTCCTTGAAACTATCTGTTCCTCTGATCCTATTCCCATCCATCTATTTAGCACTATCTCTCTTACTGTCATCCCTTCTATCATATCCTCAATATTTTACTTTCCACTGCAACTGTTTCTGATGGCTTCAAACATGCCATAGTTACACCACTCCTCAAAAAACATTAATTGGACCCTAACTGTCCTTCCAACTATTGGCCCATCTCTCTCCTCCCTTTCCTATCCAAGATACTGCTGTTCACTGCTGTTGTCTTGACTTTCTTTCATCTCAAGCTATTCTTGATCCATTTCAATCTGGCTTTTGCCCTCTTCATTAAACTGAAACAGCGTGTTACACTCCTACCTTGCTGCTCCTGGCGGTGGCCATATTGAGAGGTTCATCTGAGGGGCGGCCATCTTGAGAGGCTCAACGATATCAGTTCCTGAAGGTCAGCCATCTTGAGAAGAGCATCTGCATTGGTTCCTGAGGGGCAGCCATCTTGAGAGGCTTATTTCTATGGGTGTGCCCAATGAGGTTCCTTGTCTGTCAGCTGTGGCAGGGATCTCCTGATGAGAGGCCTATTTAAGAACAGAACACTGTCATCAGTTTGCTTCGGCTTCTATCTTGTTAGAGGTCTGGTGCTCTGGATTGCGGTTTATTCCGTCTGCTTCTTCGCTTGCCTTGACCGTGGATTAGACCTGACTGTTCTTTGCTTTGCTGCCTGCCCTGACTGTGGATTGGACCTGACTCTTCTCTGCTTCGCTGCCTGCCCTGACTGTGGATTGGAGCTGATTCTTCTCTGCTTTGCTGCCTGCCCTGGCTGTGGATTGGAGCTGACTCTTCTCTGCTTTGCTGCCTGCCACGGCCGGTGGCCGTTGGACCCCGTTTGTGACCGGAAGTCCTGGTGGCCACCTGCACCTGGGGGCTCAACTCCTGGGGAACGGTGATCGCTTCCAGGTGAAGCTGGGGTTGTTCAGCTGCCCGACCGAGTGCGGCGACACCTTTCTGTCCACCGTGCTCTGTCAGGGCACAAGGGCTCATAATCGCAGTTATAACACAGTGCTTGCTAAAGTCTCCAATGACCTGTTCTAGGCAAGATCCAAAGGTCTCTATTCTATCCTCATCCTTATCAATCTATCTGCTGCTTTTGACACTGTTGATCACCGCCTTTTCTTTGATATGCTGTCCTCACTTGGATTTCAGTGCTCTGTTCTTTCCTGGCTTTTTTCTTATCTCTCCCATTGCATTTTTAGTGTATGCTCTGGTGGATTCTCCTCCATTTCTATCCCACTATCAGTTGGTGTATCTCAGAGCTCTGTCTTGGGACCTCTTCTTTTCTCCATCTATACTTCTTCCTTTGGTGCTCTGATCTCATCCCATGGTTTTCAGTATCACCTTTATGCTGATGACTCCCAGATCTACTTCTCCACATCAGAAATTTCAGCAGGAATCCAGGCCAAAGTAGCAGCCTGCCTGGATGTCTCACTGCCATCTGAAACTAAACATGACCAAGACTGAGCTTCTTATTGTTCTCCCTAAACCAACCTCTCCTCTTCCCCCATTCTCTATCTCTGTAGATAACACACTTATCCTCCCTGTCTCATCAGCTCGTAACCTTGGGGTCATCTTCAACTCCTCTTTCTCCTTCTCTGCACATATAACATTTTGCTAAAACCTGTCATTTCTTTCTACTACTACTACTTACCATTTCTATAGCATCGCTGTACACCATACATAAAAGACAGTCCCTGCTCAAAGTACCCTTCTCCTCCACTACTAACTCCAGACTCTGTTCCTTTTATCTTGCTACACCATATGCCTGGAATAGACTTCCTGAGCCAGTATGTCAAGCTCCATCACTGGCCATCTTCAAATCTAGGCTAAAAGTCCACCTTTTTGATGCTGTTTTTAACTCCTAACCTCTGTTCACTTGTTCAGTACCCATGTCTGTTTTATCATTCCCACCTTAGTAATTCCCGTACCCTTATTTGGCCTGTTTGTCCTGATTAGATTGTAAGCTCTGTCAAGCAGGGGCTGTCTCTTCATGTTCAAGTGTACAGCGCTGCATACTGTGAAGAATAAGGGGCTGTCCTATCCCTGGTAGGCCACTAGATGGCGCTGTTCCCATAGAAATGGGGGAAAATGTCCAGGATGAGTCATTAGAGGGAGCCAGTAGGGGAATGTCCAGGTGGAGGTTGCTAGGACCAAGGAGAGTCCTGGGCTGGAAACAGGTGTAGGTGGTTATGGGCTGGGTCTTGCCTGGAATTAGGGGGAAGAGCCTAAAGGGGTGGAGAAGCTAATTAACGACCTTATACCTGCCTGTGTGGTGGAAGAGAAGAGAGGAGCTGGAGACCTGGCAGCTGGAGGAAGAACATAGTAACATAGTAGATGATGGCAGAAAAAGACCTGCACGGTCCATCCAGTCTGCCCAACAAAATAACTCATATGTGCTACTTTTTGTGTATACCCTACTTTGATTTGTACCTGTGCTCTTCAGGGCACAGACCGCATAAGTCTGCCCAGCACTATCCCCGCCTCCCAACCACCAGCCCCGCCTCCCAACCACAACCTGTGGCACAGACCGTATAAGTCTGCCCAGCACTATCCCCGCCTCCCAACCACCAGCCCCGCCTCCCACCACCGGCTCTGGCACAGACCGTATAAGTCTACCCAGCACTATCTGCCCAGAGGGCAGTGCAGCTGTCCCCATTTCAGCAGACAGCTTCAAAAGTCCACAGAATTCAGCCAGTACCTTCAAGGGGATCTTCCACCACCGGCTCTGGCACAGACCGTATAAGTCTGCCCAGCACTATCTCCGCCTCCCAACCACCAGCCCCGCCTCCCGATCTCGACTAAGCTCCTGAGGATCCATTCCTTCCGCACAGGATTCCTTTATGCTTATCCCACGCATGTTTGAATTCCGTTACCGTTTTCATTTCCACCACCTCCCACGGGAGGGCATTCCAAGCATCCATTACTCTCTCCGTGAAAAAATACTTCCTGACATTCTTCTTGAGTCTGCCCCCCTTCAATCTCATTTCATGTCCTCTCATTCTACCGCCTTCCCATGTCCAGAAAAGGTTAGTTTGCGGAGATGGGAAGGCGGTAGAACGAGAGGACATGAAATGAGTTTGAAGGGGGGCAGACTCAAGAAAAATGTCAGGAAGTATTTTTTCACGGAGAGAGTAGTGGATGCTTGGAATGCCCTCCTGTGGGAGGTGGTGGAAATGAAAACGGTAACAGAATTCAAACATGCGTGGGATAAGCTTAAAGGAATCCTGTGCGGAAGGAATGGATCCTCAGGAGCTTAGTCGAGATCGGGAGGCGGGGCTGGTGGTTGGGAGGCAGAGATAGTGCTGGGCAGACTTATACGGTCTGTGCCAGAGCCGGTGGTGGAAAATCCCCTTGAAGGTACTGGCTGAACTCTGTGGACTTTTGAAGCTCTCTGCTGAAATGGGGACAGCTGCACTGCCCTCTGAGAAAGAAAAGTAAATGCTTTTGTTTTAGCTGTTTGAACTGTGAAAGTTTGAGGAACTGCTTTATGTTTAACATTTTTTTTATTGATGACAAAGTTAATACAAAAATATCATGTGCAGTCCCAACAACTCAATTCTCTCACATAAACTTGCAGCAATCAGCAAGACACAATGAGTGTCTTATGTTGTTTACAGTCATCAACTTTTTTATCAACATTTTTCTCCCCCCCCTCTTCTACATAAGCTTCAACATTTAATCACCGCAGAACAATATATTCCCCCCCAATGAGCTCACGAACTTTAACAATTTTGTGAAAGATACTCCACTCTTACGCAACTTACAATTAATTCTACAGCTGTATAACAAGTATCCCTAATGTCTAAGGGAATCCCCCTAATTATAAATTGTCAATCGTGATAAATCATATATCTCCTCTCCCTTCTCCAACCCTCCCCCCCCCCCCACCTGTAAGCATACTCAAATCTTAACTCGCCTCCTCCCCTTCATTCCCCCATGGAAGCCCATTGAGCACTTGACTGCGTGCTCGTGGTGATATCACATTTATGTATTTTCCCCATATACTCAAAAACCTCCTTTGCCTCTTTGGTGTCAATTGCGCCCCTCTCGCCTCCCATAACATAAGCTGGTGCATTCTATTCCGCCAATACCAGAAGGAGGGAGGCACGTTCTGTACCCAATGGCTCATGATACATTTTTTCCCCACTATGCAAGCTTTACTCAGAAACAACCGTTCCCCCTGAGTTCCTGCCCCCCAACTGTCCAGGAATACTAAGCAACATTTTATCAAAGGTGATGAGTATCCGATACCCAAGTACTTTTCTGGCAAAGTCACCTATTCTCCACCAAAAGGCCTTGATGGGTCTACACTGCCAGATACAATGTATAAGAGTTGCACTGCCTTGCCTACATTTTGAACATTGATTCATCGGTCACTGTCACCTGTGCATAAAATGAGAGGTAAGCCCTATGTAACACTCTGAAGTGACATTCTTGCAACTCTGCACTATGCACCACCTGCGGTATTCCAATTATTGACTGTTATAGGTGGCGCTCAGAAATTGGACGCTGAATTTCAGCGCCCCACTTTAACGCTACCTCCACCACCCGCCTCTCCGGTTGCCCTTTCTCCAATTCCCTAAAGAACCATAATACTGAAACCTGTCCCAGTGCGTCTCCCTCTAAGAACTCCCGTATCTTTTTCCCAAAACTAAGGCCCAAGCCCTCTCTCGGTAAACTATGTACATAATGAGAAAGCTGATGGTATGCTAGGATACCCGATGGCCCCCTTGAGCATTTGTGTTGAAATTCTGATATAGGGATTAAGGTACCATCTTCCCGAAGGAAACTTTCTAACAAGTCCACACCCTGTGTCTGGAGATTGCGAAACACTGCATTTTCTCTAACAGGCGTAAAATCATTATTACCCCCAAGAGGTAAGAATCCACTAACTGCTGGATCCTGATCCCATCTTCGTGACATATCCCGCCACACGGACCTCAGCGGACCCAGTAACACACTATCTCTAACAGATTCAGGTAATTGTCCTTGTCTCTTAACATGCAATAGGTAGTTCAAATGCCAGGGAGAGAAATATGCCCTCTCTAAACCCACATCCGTATAAGTAGTTGTACCTAGGATCCAATCTCGTAGATGCCGCAGGAGACATGCCTGATTATATACCCTCATATCCGGTATTCCTAACCCCCCCTTCTTCCAATTCCCTACTAGATAATGCCACTTCATCCTGGGCTTTTTACCAGCCCAGCAAAACCTTACCACCAATCTCCTCAGAGCCACCAGCTCCCGCTTTCTCATACGCAATGGCAAGGCCTGCAGGACGTAAAGCCAACATGGAAATACTATCATGCGAAATAACTGTATCCTTCCCTTAAGGGACACCGGAAGCCCTGCCCAGTGTGTCAATTGTTTTTGTGTTTCCTGTAATAAGTTGGTAATATTTAAATCATGTATTTTCCTGGTATCCATTGGTAGCTGTATTCCCAGATATCGGAAGGACCCCTGTGCCCATCTTAAAGGGAACCTGTCACCCCACTCCCCCTCAAGGTCTACGGAACTGGCTAGCGCTTCAGATTTCAGGAAATTTAACCGGAACCCTGAAAAGTCCCCATATTCCTTCAGACTTTCCATAAGATGTGACAGAGAATGCCTGGGATCAGTGATCAGTACTAGCAGATCATCCGCAAAAGCCGCTGTCTTAAAGCTATGTTCCCGGATCGCAACCCCTCGGATATTGGTATTAGCTTGGATCTCTCGTAAAAGTGGGTCTAGCGTCAGGATAAAGAGTAGAGGTGATAGTGGGCACCCTTGTCGCGTGCCTCTCCCAATTGGGAACCAGTCCGACTTTAGGCCATTCGCATATATCTGCGCCATTGGGTTAGCATACAAGGTTTTAACTGTCCTTGCATAGAAACCCGTGATACCACAGGCCTGCAACATTGCAAATAAATAGCTCCAGTCTACTCTATCGAACGCTTTTTCAGTGTCGAAACTTATAAGGAGGGCTGGTGTCCGTTCTTTCCTTACCTTTTCCAAAGCAACCCAAATCCGGCGCATATTCTTTGCGATTACTCTCCCACATGTAAACCCCACTTGAAAGTCTAGAATCAGAGAAGGTAAAAACCTCGCTAGGCGATTTGCCAATATGTTCGCTAAGAGTTTGAGCTCTGTATTCAGTAATGATATCGGCCTATAGGAGTCTGGCTTATCAGCTGGCTTACCTGGTTTAGGCAGTACACTAATTTGCGCTCTGTTGAGATGGTGCGGCAACTGTCCCTGCTGTATTACAATATTGAACACTGTGGCCAATAAGGGGCTTATCTCACTACATAGGATTTTATAAAATTCATTCCGAAAGCCATCAGGCCCTGGCGCTTTCCCTAATTTACTCCATTTAATTACTAGTTCTACCTCCTCCTCTGCTATAGGGGCATTTAGCACCTCTGCATCAGAGTCCGTGATCTGTGGCAATTTTATGCTTTTAAGATATGCCTCACTGGGTCTCACTAAATCCTCCTGCTGTGCATAGAGATGTCCAAAGAAGTCTCCCAGAATGTTTACTATGCTCTCATCACTATTTACCCGTACTCCTAAACTATCCTCCATGGTGAGTATTTTCGTAGCAGTCAGTCTCCTATTAGCAAGCCTTGCCAGAAATCTCCCACTTTTATTAGCAAACCGGTAAAGCTGATACTTGTAATACAGATTCGATTTCTGTATTCGCTCATGCAAAAGTTCATTCAGAGCCTGTTGTACCTCCAACAATTGCCTTCTAGTGTTCAAATCATGGTACTCTCCGTACTTCTTCTGTAAAGCCACCACCTGTTTCTCCAACCTGTTTACCTCCCTATTCCTGAGCCGTTTTTTATATGCCAAATAAGAGATAATCCAGCTTATAATCGAAAGAGAAAAACGCCTAGATTGCGACCCAAATCGGGAGATAGACGTTTATCTCACAAAAACGAATAAAGCGGTATAATCGAAAGCCGAATTTGGACGTTTTAAACTGCACTCCGTCGCGGATGCGGACAAAGTTGATGGGGGCGTGTCGAAGGCGTGGTGAAGGTGGAACTGGGGCGTGGTTATTGGGCGATCAGAGATGGGCGCCTTTTGCCGATAATGGAAAAAAAATATGCGTTTTTAGCTAGAATTTAGGGCACTTTTCCTGGACCCTGTTTTTCCACGAATAAGGCCCCAAAAAGTGCCCTAAATGACCAGATGACCACTGGAGGGAATCAGGGATGACCTCCCCTGACTCCCCCAGTGGTCACAAACCCCCTCCCACCACAAAATATGCCGTTTCACAACTTTTTATTTTCACCCTCAAATGTCATGCCCCCCTTCACCCCTTAGGTCTATAATAATGGTGTAGACTTGTGGGCAGTGGGTTTTGAGGGGGATTTGGGGGGCTCAACACACAAGGGAAGGGTGCTATGCACCTGGGAGCTCTTTTACCTTTTTTTTTTGTTTTTGTAAAAGTGCCCCCTAGGGTGGCCGGTTGGTGTCCTGGCATGTGAGGGGGACCAGTGCACTACGACTCCTGGCCCCTCCCACGAACAAATGCCTTGGATTTATTCATTTTTGAGCTGGGCGCTTTCATTTTCCATTATCATTGAAAAACAAAAACGCCCAGCTCACAAATTGTCGAATAAAACATGGACGTCTATTTTTTTCGAAAATACGGTTCGGTCCGCCTCTTCAAGGACCCGTTCTTGGAAATAAATGCCCATGGAGATAGATGTTTTCGTTCAATTATGCCCCTCAATATCTCCCCTGAGGACTACCTTCGCTGCTTCCCAAAAGAGCACAGGATCTGTCTTGTGCTGTTCATTATATCTGCTATATTCTTTCCATTTCTCCACCAGGAAAGGCAGAAACTGCAAATCGCGGTAGAGATAAGCAGGAAAGCGCCATGAACCCAACTGAATTCTCCCTTCCCCCAACCGAATCTGCATTCTTACCCAAGCATGATCCGAGATCATTATAGGGCCTATCTGAGACTCCTCCACTTGTGTGAGTAACTCTCTAGTGATCAGTATGTAATCTATCCTAGACAGGGTCTGATGGGCTCTGGAGAGATGTGTAAAATCCTTTTCCAGTGGATGTAATATTCTCCACACATCAACCAACTCCAGAATATCACAGATCCTAGAGTTACCTCTCTCCCTTCTGGCCAGATCTTTCTGCGTTGGATTAGATCTATCCCATGCTGGATCTAGTACATCATTCAAATCTCCTCCCACCACCATCGGGAGATCACCTAGGGCATGTATATCACAAGCAAATTGGGCAAGGAACTTTTTATCACATATATTTGGCGCATAGATGTTACAGAGTAGAAGTGGCTGTCTCTCCACAACCACTGAGGCTAGGACATACCTCCCCCCTTACATCGGCCACCACTTTGTTAACTTTTACGTTAAGATTTTTCTTAATCAGGATCACCACGCCTCCCTTTTTCCTCACCGCTGGAGCATCATATAATTCCTCAACCCACCAAGTTTTCATCTTCTCATGCTCTTTCCTTGTAAGATGCATTTCTTGGAGGAATGCGATTGACACATTTTTATCATTCAGCTCTTTCAAATTTTTTTTCCTCTTAACCGGGGAATTACTCCCTCCCACATTCCAGGTCATACACTGCAGAGTTGTCATGTCACTCCTCTCTCGGTGCTATGTCTTACTTGCAAAATTCTGCATGTGCCATTTTTATACTGAGAGAGTGTCCCAGCCATCACCCTCTCAGCCTTCAGGGAAACCCCCTCTACCCTCCTTTGGGCCTGCCAGTTATCCATTCCCACTCTATACCCTATCCAACCACATGCATACAGGAATTCCCCCTCCCTCCCCCCTCCTCCCACCCTCTCCTCCCTATCCCTCCCCGCCTACCCCCCCTCTCTCCCCTCTCACCCCTCCTCCCTCTAACCCTTCTGTCAACCCCTTCATGCCTTTTGGCATAACCTCCTGTTATCCAAGGCTAGGCGCCTTTTGCTCCTATGACTATTCCTTCCATCATATTCATCCCAGAAACTGTATGCTCACCACACCTCTGATATTTTAAGAATAAGTCCAGTGAATATGTCCATTCTTCGTGTGTCTGATCAAGCCACACTCAGGTCTTCCTGGGTCATCATCAGATAGTTTCCACTCCCGCTTCTGTGGACCATGCGTTCGCCCAGAGTGAAAATTGTAGCAAGCTCTCAAAACCATACGACAATGTTTTAAACAATTTTTCTGAAACTTCAACAACTCCAGCAAACATATATTCAATTCTCCACACATGCTGCCTCTTATAACTTTATAACAGTTAATCTGTGGCTCGGCTGGAATACATTTGAGAAACTTCCAAGTATTCTCCTCTCTCTGCTGGTAGCCACCAGTAGGTTCTCAGCCTTCACGCCCTTTCGCCAGTAGACGTTCAATGTATAAACCTGCCTCCTCCACTGACTCAAAATAGATTGCTTGCCCATTGTCCATCACTTTGAGTTTAGCCGGGTAGAGGAGGCTAAATCTTTGCTTATGCTCAAATAATTTGGTGCACAGTGGAGTAAAACGTTTGCGTGCCGCAGACACTACTGTGGAGTAGTCCTGAAAACAGAGAATTTTTTCCCTTATAATCCAGATGCTTGCCGTTACGCAACTCTTGCAAAATTAGCATTTTGTAAGCGTAATTCAGTATCTTAAATATAACCACTCGGGGGCGGCCCGAATCCTCCCTCCTCTGGCCCAGTCTGTGCGCTCTTTCCACTCTCAGCACTTTCCCCAGCTCCAAGTTATCCAAGGCTTCCGGCAGCTATTTTTCCAGGAAAGTGCATAAGTTGCGATCAGTTAAGGCTTCGGGCAACCCCACGAGTCTCAGGTTATTCCGCCTCGAGCAGTTCTCGAGGTCATCTAACTTTGCCTCCACCTTCTCGATGCGCGCCCTCATTCACGGCTGCTCTTCCAGGACCTTGCAGATATCATCTTCCGCTTGTCCGACAAGCTGTTGTACCGCTTGTAGCTCCGTTAGCATCTGTGTTTGCTGCTCTGTCAGGCCTTCCAATTTATCTAAGATAAGCTGCAACTTAGCTCCCACCGCCTGCTCAACTGCCGCCTTCACCTCTTCAGTAATCTCCGCCGCCCAAAACGAGCTCGGCAATGGGGAGGCCGGCGCTGCCCTGTCCGCCATTTTGGTATCCGCGGCGCGAGTTTTTCCTTTCGCGCTTTGGCAGGTTATTTTCGTAGCCATCCACACAACCTCAATATCTGTGGGCTCCTAGTAGGATCGCAGTTCTTCCTCACTCAGTCCGGTGCAATAATTTGATGGTTTAAAGACATTATGAGTGCCTTTTTGGTCAGGCGCCCTGGAGCAGTTCGTCCTCACGTCTTCACTGCTCCATACCTCCACCGGAAGTCCCTTGAGAAACTGCTTTAAATGTTTGACTTGAAGAAGAAATGTTTAAGTTAAAGAAGGAATAAGCCATGAAGATTAGGTTAAATGGCAATTAATCAAACCTTTAGTTATAAGAAGCCTGGTGTTGGTGAACATTTGTGGAAGGTGAAGAGGAGGCAGAGAACTCCCTTGTGTTTGAGGCTGAGTCCTGGTGAATTACTGAGAAGTGTAGAGCCCAAACGTGACTGTGTGTGAAGGAAGCTAAGTAGGGTCAGCCCTGGCCAGAGCCTGGAAGGATGACCAGCTCACAATACATCTAATAGTGCTATAGAAGTGATAAGCAGTAGTAGAAATCTCATCAATAACACACTCCACTCACATATATCCTTTCTTTTCAGCTTTTCTTTCCCCACTCCTCATATGCTCACAGCCCAAACTTTTAAGGTACATTAAATCTCACAAATAGTCCAATGCACATCTATTCTTTCTCCGCCTTTTCTTCCCAATTGCCTGAAATGGCACTTTTAGAATGTTGAGATGCCTGCAGCACATGACGGGAGTCAGCTCATGTTGATGTCCCAAGATGAAGCCAGCAGCCTCATTCAAAACAAAGCACGCTTATCCCAAAAAACAAAATTGTTTTTACCTTTTCAAGAGCCATCTGATACCCTTCATCTCCAAATTTTGTACTCCTTCTTTTAAACCACACTTTTCATGCTACACGGTTCTGCACAAGCCCACAACTGCACGTGCTCAACACTGTTCCCTCTTGTGTACCTGCGTACTCAGTTTTCATGGGGTGCTGCTAGCCCAGCCCTGAAATCTTCAGGGAAGCCCTCTCCCAGGCTTTCCCCATCACTGCTCTTCCTTTCACAGACCCGGTCTTATTCTGGCACCAGTCTGCTCTTTTAAATTTTTTATTGGGCCTACACCGGGCCTCCGGAGGCTTCCCTGCACATGCATGGGTGATGTAGGTGCCAATGCACTCCATATCACTACGCATGTGTGTGAACAGCCCTGCTTACCTACCCCAGGCCACAGCTCAGCATGAGTTTTCCTGCTCTGCCTCTCAGGCTCCCCACAATCCCAAGCAGCCCGGAATGGGAGCTTATTGCAGCAAATGTGCGACCCCCATGCTCAGGATGCCAGCACTGTTTTCCTGCCTCCCAAACCCTTCTAGGACCTGGTTCAAAGCCTGGAGCACCAGGTGCACTCTGTCACCAGCGGGCGCTGGGTTTTTCTTAGTGGAGAAGAAAGATAGAGGATTGCGCCCATTTATTGATTATAGAGGGCTCAATGCCATTACGCAAAAAGACAAGTATCTGTTACCCCTAATTGCTGAAATGTTTGATCAACTTCAAGGAGCCCGGATATTCTCCAAACTGGATCTCAGAGGAGCCTATAACCTCGTTCGGATCCGAGAAGGTGATGAGCAGAAGACCGTGTTTAACACCTGCGACGGGCACTATGAATACCTGGTGATGCCCTTTGGCCCGGCCAATGCCCCAGCAGTCTTCCAGTCCTTCATGAAGGACATTTTCAGAGACCTCCTATACAAATTCATAATGGTCTATCTAGACGATATCCTAATATTTTCTAGATCCTCAGAGGCTCATTATGAACATGTGAAGACCGTATTACAACGGTTAAGAGAGAACCAATTATACGTGAAACTAGAGAAATTTGAGTTTCATCGACTGAGCTGCCTTTCTTAGGATATATCATTTCGAACCAAGGTCTACGGATGGATCCCAGCATGCTGACCGCGATTTTGCAATGGCAACAGCCCACTGGACGTAAGGCGCTACAGCGCTTTCTGGGATTCGCAAATTATTATAGGCAGTTCATCCACAATTATTAATCACTGATCGCTCCCCTTACTGCTTTGACCAGAAAGAATGCTGACGCCCGGAACTGGTCACCAGAGGCTTATGAGGCCTTTGAAAATCTTAAATGGGCTTTTGTCGTGGCGCCAGTGTTATGACATCCTGATCTGGGCCTGAAATTTTTTGTGGAAGTGGATGCGTCCTCAGTTGGCACAGAGGCAATTCTGTCACAGGTCCACTCTAGCGGGAAGCTTCTCCCCTGTGCCTTTTTCTCCCAAAAATACACTCCAGCAGAGAAGAATTATGCCATCAGTGACCAGGAACTTTTGGCTATTAAGCTGGCCTTAGAGGAGTGGCGACATCTTTTGGCAGGGGCCCAAGAACCTTTCACTGTATTCACTGACCACAAGAACTTGGTTTACCTGCGTGAAGCGAAGAGGTTGAGTCCCTGACAGGCCCGGTGGGCATTATTTTTCTCCCACTTCCATTTCACATTAACCTACCGTCCAGCGGAGAAGAATACCAAGGCGGATGTGCTCTCTAGATCTTTAGAACCGGACCTAGAAGATGAACCTCTGCAACATATAATTGAACAGGCTGCCATTATTCCAGCTATTATGCTTGCGGTACCCGTAGGTATGACCTTTGAACCACCTCGGTTGAGAGAAGGAGTATTTCGGTGGGGTCATGCTTCCCGACTTGCTGGACATCCAGGTAGCCTGGGGACTAAACGGTTCATTTCGCAGAGGTATTGGTGGCCTACACTTGACCATGATGTGCAAGAATTTGTCGCTGCTTGTCCGGAGTGTGCTCAGTGTAAGGCTGATTGCCAAAGACCCCAGGGCCTCCTCATGTTGTTACCAGTGCCTGAGAGACCATGGACCCATATAGCCATGGACTTTATTACTGACCTGCCTACATCTGAAGGATATACTGCCATTTGGGTCGTGGTAGACCGGTTTTCTAAAATGGCCCACTTTGTACCCTTGTCCAGCCTCCCGTCTGTGTGAAGCTTGCTCAGTATTTCATCATGTTTATTTTTCGTCTCCACGGCTTACCAGAATCAATTATGTCTGACCGTGGATTGCAATTTGTATCCAAGTTTTGGCGAGCCTTGAATCGGGCCCTTGGGGTAAAACTAAACTTCTCCTCTAGATATCACCCTCAGTCCAACGGTCAAACGGAATGCGTCAATCAAAGTTTGAAGCAATTCCTTAGAATGTATGTCACCGACCATCATGATGATTGGAGTCAGTTGCTTCCTTGTGCAGAGTTTGCCCATAATTTTAGAGAGAGCTCGGCGACAGGGGCTTCTCCATTTTTCATAGTGTATGGAAGACATCCTTGCGTACCGTTTCCATTGAAGACTAACTCTGATGTCTCAGCGGCTGCCAAAGCAGTAACCTCTTTCCAGTCTATTTGGTCTTCCGTCCAGAAGACACTGCAATTAACCTCTGCTTGCATGAAGCGTCAAGCGGATAAGCATCGGAGATTGGAACCCCGGTTCCAGCCAGGTGATTTAGTATGGTTGTCTACTCGCAACCTTCGACTGAAGACTCCTTATTCTTGGTTTGCGCCACGATTTGCGGGTCCATACCCCATTTTAAGACAAGTCAATCCATTATGCTACCAGCTGAAGTTACCACCCACTCTCCAAGTGCATAACACCTTTCATGTCTCCTTGCTAAAGCCTGTGATTCTTAGGAAAGGATCCCTACCCGCTTTGCCGCTTAGTCCCGCGGTATTTGCCTCCCAGGAGGAATATGAAGTCTGGAAGATCCTTGATGCTTGGCGCCTCAGGGGACACCTTCAGTACCTGATTTCTTGGAAAGGCTATGGACCAGCGGAGAATTCCTGGAAGGATGCCGCTGATGTACACGCCCCAGTACTGGTTAATCGTTTTCACCGACTCTTCCCGCACAAGCCAAAACCCCGGTCCCGAGGTAGGGGGGGGGGGGCAGTGATGTTATGATTCTGTTTGAATTCTGTTAGTCAGGCAGGGTAATGCTTGGAACCTCTCCTGATTGGTCCGTCAGGGGCTGAGCTGATGTCAGTCTGTCTACTTAAGCTCACCCCTCCCATCAACCCCTGCTTTTGTGTTTACTCCAAACCTGCTGAAGCCTTCCTTTGCTCTGTGTGAGCTGTTAGCTCTGTGCTTGTGTGGAGTTGTTTCTTCTCTCCTGGCTGCAGTGTCTGTCTGTTTGCTCTGTCTTCATCTGTGTGTGTCTAATTACCACTCTCCCTGCACCTGGGGATCTCTTGTTTAGCTTTGGTGTCAAGTGGTGCGTTACTTCTCCTTCTGTTCCAGTTTCTTGTTTGCTGTCCTTCCTTCAGAGTTCCCTTCATGCTGAGTTTGTTCTGCCTGTCTGGTCCTGTCCCTTGTTTCTCTCTGTGGGGGTTGTTTGCTTGTTTTTCTTTGTGCTCCCGTTTAATCCGATGCCTGCAGTATTTCCTGCCTCAGCTTTCTGTTTGTGTACTGAGCTGGGTTTAACCCTTTGGCTGCAGAGCTTCTCTGCTTTCCTGTTGTCTGCAGTATTCCCTGCCTCAGCTTTCTGTTTGTATGCCGAACTGGGTTTAACCCTTTGTCTGCAGATCTTCTCTGCTTCCCTGTTGTCTGCAGTATTCCCTGCCTCAGCTTTCTGTTTGTGTGCCGAGCTGGGTTTAACCCTTTGTCTGCAGAGCTTCTCTGCTTCCCTGTCTACAGTATCGTATCTCAGTCCCTCACTTGTCGTATTCCTATATATGCTACCCTTTCTCCTTGACTGCCAGCACAGAGGGTGTTGCTGGTGCTCCGGTCCCTGGAGGGGGACACCTCACTTAGTCTCTTTCTCCCCTCCCTAAGTATGACTCGGTTCCAGGTAGGCTGTGAGGCCCGAATGCTTGAGTTCTGAGTGTATCAGTTCCAGATAGGCCTTGAGGCCTGCCTGAATGCCCTATCTTCCCCTTTCTGGAGGTGTAAGGTTGGTTGCATGTGTGTGTGCAGGGATTGGTAGCTGGGGTTGTGTATAGTACCGGTTCAGCCAACACCAACAGAGGGTTATCTCACCACAGGAGAACCAGTCGGGTCAGTTTTATTAATTTAAATAAAGACCTTGTTCAGGAAACACCATCTGTGAGAGGACTCTTTTTTTGGATCCACTGTTTGTGTGTGTTGGCTAGTACCGGTTCAGTCCATCCTAGGCCTAAAAGCTATACTAGGCCTCGGCCTAGGTCCAAGGGCTCACGTCCAGACTAACAGTCTATATAGAAGGTTTTGTCCCAACATGTCACGATCCCAGGCTTTAAACTCAAAAACCCCTCAAAAAGTAAAAAAACTCAAAACAGGAAACTTGAACGAGCATGGAGAAAAATAAAAGATGAACATACATTCAACACATGGAAACATATACATAGAAAATACAAATATGTAATAAAACACACTAAAAGGTCCTACTACAAAACCAAACTAGGACCGGATTACAGAGATATGAAGAAACTATTCCAACTCATAAATAAGTTACTAGACACCACCCCTATCACCATAACCAATACAGACATCCCACCTGCAGACAAACTTGCTAACTACTTTAACGAAAAAATAATTAAATTACGCAGCACACTTCCTCATCACAACACTGACATCAAAAACTTCTTCAACAATCTGTACCTAACCTCCGATGGATACCCAGCTGACCGTATCTGGACAACATTTAATCTCCTCAACACCGAATCAGTTACACAAGTGACTCACAGGTTCGCCAAGACCCACTGCAAACTGTATACACGTCCCAGTCATCTACTAAAATCCACCCCCGACCGCTTCATAGCAGACCTCACATCCCACCAAAACTTCATGTTACAACAAGGTCTCTTCCCTGAGGAATATGGCAACATCCTACTCACCCCAATACGAAAAGATGCCAAGAAAAGCACAAACGATCTCACCAACTACCGCCCAGTTGCGTCTATCCCACTAGTAGTAAAAATGATGGAGAGTTTGGTGACTAAATAGCTTACGGAATACCTGGACAAGTTCTCAATATTACATAATTCACAATCAGGATTCTGCTCCCACCATAGTACCGAAACTGTCCTAGTCACCCTCCTGGCCAAATTCAAGCAGGAGATAGCCATAGGTAAAAGCATACTTCTCCTCCAGTTCGACATGTTGAGCGCATTCGACATGGTAAACCACAACATACTACTAAGACTACTTGGCCACTTTGGGTTTGAAGGAAATGTACTTAATTGGATTAAAGGTTTTCTAACCACCAGAACTTATCAAGTAAAATCAAACTCAAACATATCACCACCGTGGAAAGCAGTTTGCGGAGTACCTCAAAGATAACCATTATCACCAATACTCTTCAACATGATGATGATTCCACTGGCACAGTCCTTATCCAATCGAGGCCTCAACCCATTCATTTACGCAGATGATGTTACAATCTACATCCCCTTCAGACATGACTTGACAGAAATAACCAATAAAATCAATGGCCTGAACATCATGGACTCCTGGGCAAACTCATTCCAACTGAAACTGAACACTGAAAAAACACACTGCCTCATCCTCTCCTCTCAACATAACAAGTACAAACCCAAAACCATAAATACCCCAGGACACACCCTCCCTACCTCAGACAGCTTGAAAATACTCGGTGTCACACTCGACTGCAACCTTACTCTCGAAAGCCAAGGAAACTCTGTAATAAAGAAAATGTTCTAGTCAATGTGGAAGCTCAAATGATTAAAACCTTTCTTCCCAAGGGAAACCTTTTGAAACCTAATACAATCAATGGTCCTAAGTCATGCAGATTATTGCAACGGAATCTACGCGTGATGCAAAGAACAACCCATAAAAAAACTCCAGACCGCCCAAAATACAGCAGCCAGGTTGATATTCAGCAAAACACGCTTCGAAAGTGCCAAACCCCTTGGAGAAAAGCTGCATTGGCTCCCAATCAAAGAACGGATCTTCTTCAAAATCTGCACTTTAGTCCACAAAATTATATATGGTGTAGTCCCAGGTTACATGATAGACCTTATAGATATTCCAATAAGAAACAGAGTTGGATCGTCAAGATCGTACCTAAACCTACACTACTCAAATTGCAAAGGACTGAAATACAAAACAACTTACGCATCCGGCTTCTCCTACATAAGTGCACAACTATGGAATGGCCTCCCAAAAGCTGTGAAAACAATCCATGACCACATGAACTTAAGGAAATCACTAAAAACCAACCTCTTCAAAAAGGCTTACCCCAACGACCCTACGTAAACCTCTTCACCCAGAAACACAGCATGCCTAATGATCTTACTGGACAACACACAATTTTCATCCTTTCCAACCCTCCACATATACCTCATTCGATGTTAAGACCTGGTAAATGTGAGCCCTTGTGCCCCGACTGAGCACGGCGAAGATGGAGTGACACCGCACTTGGTCAGGCAGCCAGACAACCCCTACCTTCTCCTGGGAAGCGACCGCCGTTCTCTGAGAGTTGAGCCCTCAGGTGCAGGCAGCCACCAGGACTTCTGGAACCGGAGGGGTTGTACGGCCACTGACCCGACAGGCGGGAGTAAACACAGTCCAGGAACAAAGGGGTCAGCAGTGCAATGAGTAATCAGGAAACAGTCCGAGGTCTGGGCAGGCAGCAACACAACACGAAGTCAAGAAACAACCCAAGGTCTGGTACACAGGAAACACTGGAACAAGGTAGCCGTCCAGGAAGATGGATCGAGAACCACGACCTCTATGCAGCAGAAGCCGAAGCAACGAAGGACTGGAGGCAGGGCTTTAGATAGAGTAGGAATCAGGCTCAAACATGTGCAGCTGATCCAAGATGGCTGCCCCCATCAGCAGAGAAGCCCTACGCCCAAATACGGGCTTCCTTCCTGCAGCTGCCCACTCCAAGATGGCTGCCACAACCTGAGATGCCCATCCCAAGATGGCCAACCTATCCTGGAAATACCACATCCAAGATGGCCGACTATCTCCGCCGGACCGCGATTCATCAGCGAATCGGCCGCGCAGGCCTGGAGCCAGGTGAGGAACGTAACAGTATCCCCCCGAAAGCCTCCCCCTTCTCCCTGGCCCGGACCGAGTAGGATGAAGAGCATGGAACTCCCGGACCAGGTCTGGAGCAAGCACATTAGTGGCTGGCTCCCAGGAGTTGTCTTCAGGGCCGAAGTGCTTCCAGGACAAGAGGTAGAATAGCTTTTCTCCCCGCAGCTTCGAGTCCAGGATTTGATCTACCTCGTACTCGGGATCCGGGTCACTCTCAGGCATGACCACCCTCTTGGGTTTGGGATGCCACTTGGACCTGCAGAAGGGTTTCAAGAGCGACACATGGAAAGCATTGTGCACCCGGAGTTGGCTGGGTAGGTGCAACTGGTAAGTCACTGCTCCTACTCTGGAGCGTACGGCAAAGGGTCCAATGAACCAGGAAGCAAACTTCAGAGAAGGGAGCCTCAACTTCAAGTATCGGGTACTCAACCATACCTTCTTTCCCGGCAGGAACGTGGGAGCCACTTGTCTCCAGCGGTCGTAAGTCTCCTTGGCCTTGACTGCTGCCCGTCTCAGCTGCTCTTGGACCTTCTTCCAGGCATCCTGAAGCGCACAAACTGTGGGTTGTACCTGAGGTGGAACCTCCGCGGGGTAAATGGGCGGAGGTAGGCACGGGTGGCGTCCGTAGATGGTGTTGAACGGGGTAGTCCGTGAGGCTGAATGCAGACTGTTGTTATAGGCGAAATCCACCTAGGGCAGTAGGGTAGCCCAATCATCCTGGCGCTGATTCGAGTAAGCCCGGAGGAATGCCTTCACCATCTGGTTGACCCGCTCCACCATACTGTTGGTCTGTGGGAGGTAGGCAGATGAGAATAGTGTAGTTACCCCAAAAGCTGAACACAAGGCTCTCCAGAAACGCGAGGTGAACTGTGAGCCTCGGTCGCTAATGATCCTCAGTGGTAGTCCATGGAGCCGGAAGATGTAGGTGATGAAGCTAGTGGGTAGGTTAGCAGCAGTGGATAAGGACTACATAGGAACGAAGTGGGCCATCTTGGAAAACCGGTCAATCACCACCCAGATGACCATGTTGCCCTGCGAAGGCGGCAGGTCCGTGATAAAGTCCATGGACGTCCTCCCATGGCTGCTGTGGTACCGGCAAGGGTTGCATAAGACCCCACTGTTTTGATGGGAACTCTTAGTTTGGGCGCACACCGGACAGGTGGACACATACAGCCGAACATCCTGCGCTATCTGAGGCCACCAATAGAACCAGGAGATGAGATGGAGGGTCTTGTGAAACCCGAAATGTTCGGCGAACTCGGAAGCGTGCCCCCAGCGGAGCACCTTCCTACGGAGACCCACCGGCACTGCCTTCTGGCATGCGGCACTGGCCCCAGGCATGGAGGGAATATAGGCCGGATTCAGCATCGGGTAGGGTTCCTCCTGGTCCTTGGGAACCTCGAAACTGCGGGAGAGGGCATCCACCTGGACGTTCTTCTCCCCTGGCCTGAAGATCAGACGGAAATGAAACCAGGCAAAGAACAGCGACCACCGCGCCTGGCGAGGATTCAGTCTGGTGGCATTCTGTAGGTATAGTAGATTCTTGTGATCAGTTAATACAGTCACTGGATGTGCAGCTCCCTCTAACAAGTATCGCCACTCCTCAAAGGCCAACTTAAGCGCCAGCAGCTCCCGATCCCCCACTGTATAGTTCCGCTCCGCGAGGGTGAACTTGCGAGAAAAGAAAAAAACAGGGATGTTTCTTCCCGGCTGCTGATGTCTGGGAGAGCACTGCCCCTACTCCCAAGGAGGATGCGTCCACCTCCACCAGGAAAGGCTGAGTCGGATCAGAACTGTGGAGTACCGGGGCAGAAAGGAAGGCCTTCTTCAGGGTGTTGAACGCCGCGAATGCCTCCAGCATCCAATTCCTTGTATCTGCGCCCTTCCTCGTGAGGGCCATCAGCAGAGCTGTGATAATGGAGTAGTTCTGGATGAACTGCCGGTAGTAGTTCGCGAACCCCAAGAACCTCTGCAAGGCCCGCAGACCCTGGGGAGCTGGCCAGTCTTGAATCACCGTCACCTTACCCTGATCCATCTGTAAGCCGGTGGAAGAAACGATATACTCCAGGAAAAGCAGACTCTGTTGGTGGAACGCACACTTCTCCAACTTGGCATATAGCTGATGCTCTCGAAGGCGCTGGAGCACTGTGTGGACATGGGTGAGGTGCTGTGGCAGAGAAGTGGAAAAAATCAGAATATCATCCAGATAGATGATCAGGGAGGAGTAGAGCAGGTCCTGAAAAATGAAATTCACAAAGTTCTGGAAGACTGCCGGGGCACTGCAGAGGCTGAACGGCATTACCCGGTATTCAAAGTGCCCTTCATGGATATTAAAGGCCGTCTTCCACTCATCTCCCTTCCAGATCCGCACCAGGTTGTAGGCCCCACGTAGATCCAACTTGGTGAATATCTTGGCCCCTTGAAGCCAGTCAAATAGTTCCGGGATGAGTGGAAGCGGATACTGGTTATTGATGGTAATTTTATTCAACCCCCGGTAGTCAGTGCACGGGTGGAGCGACCCGTCCTTCTTCGAGACAAAGAAGAAACCGGCCCCAGCCGGAGAAGTGGAGGCTTGGATGAACCCCTTGTAAAGATTTTCTTGGACGTAGTCCCTCATGGCTCGGGACTCTACCCAAGACAAGGTGTACAGGCGTCCTCTGGGCGGATTAGTTCCTGGCAGCAAGTCAATGGTGTAGTCAAAAGACCGATGAGGAGGCAGCGTGTCCGCTGCCTGGGCACTGAACACATCATGGAAATCCTGATAGTCTTTGGGCAGCCCGGGCGACTCCTCCTGTGGGGTCGGAAGCTGAGCTGAGCAGAGTGACAGGAGCGGCTTGACTGGCTGGAGACAGTGCTGGCCACATCGCGAACCCCATTGCCCGATCTCTCCGGTGGACCAGTCAATCACTGGGGCGTGTAGACGAAGCCAGGGCAGGCCAAGGATCACTGGGTGAATGGCTCGGGCGAGCACCAGGAACTGGATCTTCTCCTGATGTAACGCCCCCACCTGCATACATAGGGGCAAGGAGATCTGGGTGACGGTTCGAGGAAGGCTATCCCCATGGATAGAGGTAAACTAGAGCTCCAGTTGGCAGGGCACGGTGGCGCCACCCAGCTGTGACAGGAACTCAGTGGCAATGAAATTCCCTCCTGCCCCTGAGTCCAGTAAGGCCCTCGTATGGACCTGGAAACCTTCTCCTTGGAGCAGTACCGGAACAGAGAGAAAATGGTCGGGAAGGGCACGAAGTGTTTCCCGACCTCCCAGGCTTGTTTGGGCAGGTGCCTGAGAGATGGCCGGCCTCCCCACAGTACAAGCATAGATGCTTTTGGAACCGACAGGCGATGCCCCCCCATGACCATGGGTTCCTCCTTGGTTCCTTCTGAACCCTCCTCAAGGGACCTAGGCGTCTCTGGGCAACGGGACCAACCTCTGGCTCTCTGCCCCACCGGCTGCATGGCCTCCTCCTGGGCTCACTCCTGGAACTAGATATCGATTCTCGTGCATAGTGCAATAAGGGCGTCCAAAGTAGCGGGAATCTCTCTGCCGGCCAACTCATCCTTTATTTGACCATCCAAACCATGCCAGAAAATGGCCATTAATGCCTCCTGGTCCCACCTGAGCTCTGCGGCCAAGGTGCGGAATCGGACGGCATACGCCTCAACCAACCCGTTCACTGCTGGATCCGCAGCAGCTCCCCCAAGGCAGAAGAAGGCCGGCCAGGCACGTCAAAGACCATCCGGAACTGCCACAAGAACTCCTTTAGGTTCACCAGAACCGGACTCTGCTGTTCCCACAGTGGGGATGCCCAAGCCAGTGCGGCCCCAGACAGCAGGGAGATGATTTAGGTTACTTTTATTTTGTCAGATGGGAAGCCTCTGGTTGCAGCTCATACAGAATTTGACACTGGTTAAGGAACCCCCGGCATGCTGTCGGAGTCCCGTCGAAGCAAGGCGGCTCAGGGAGACACAACCGTGCGGCGGGCGCCTCCGCCCTAGGGACAAGCAGGCCCGCAGACGCCTGCGGCTGGAATGCTGGTAGCAGACATCCTGCAATACGCTGGACAAGTGCGTTAATTGAGCCTGCTGCTGGTGCAATACCTGAGCCAGGTTGGAAAGCTCGGTTTTGTCTGGCGAGCTCATGGCTTTGGCTTACTGTTAAGACCTGGTAAATGTGAGCCCTTGTGCCCCGACTGAGCACAGCGAAGATGGAGTGACACCGCACTCGGTCAGGCAGCCAGACAACCCCTAGATTCATCTGGGAAGCGACCGCAGTTCCCTGAGAGTTGAGCCCTCAGGTGTGGGCAGCCACCAGGACTTCTGTAACCGGCGGGGTTGCACGGCCACCGACCCGACAGGCAGGAGTAAACACAGTCCAGGAACAAAAGGGTCAGCAGTGCAGCGAGTAATCAGGAAACAGTCTGAGGTCTGGGCAGGCAGCAACACAACGCGAAGTCAAGAAACAACCCAAGGTCTGGTACACAGGAAACACTGGAACAAGGTAGCCGTCCAGGAACACGGGACGAGAACCACAACCTCTATATAGCAGAAGCCGAAGCAACGAAGGACTGGAGGCAGGGCTTTAAATAGAGTAGGAATCAGGCTCAAACATGTGCAGCTGATCCAAGATGGCTGCCCCCATCAGCAGAGAAGCCCTACGCCCAAATATGGGCTAACTTCCAGCAGCTGCCCACTCCAAGATGGCTGCCACAACCTGAGATGCCCATCCCAAGATGGCCGACCTATCCTGGAGATACCACATCCAAGATGGCCGACTATCTCCGCTGGTCTGTGATTCGTCAGCGAATCGGCCGCGCAGGCCTGGAGCCAGGTGAGGAACGTAACATTCGATCACTATACAACCTTGTATTTGCTCTCAACCGACTGGGCAAACGCCTTGACAGTACTTGAGCCTGCAAATAGGTGGGAAAATGTGGGATACAAATGCAACAAATAAATAAATAAATAAACAGGCACGAACTCTGGAACAACGTGAGCCCTTGGCCTACTGTCGTCAAGCGGCAGCAGGAGGCAAAACCCCCAAGCAGGAATGGACAGGATTCAGGATGCACTTGGCTTGGCTGGAATGGGATTCAGGAACAGACTTGGCTTGGCTGGAACCAAATGTTGGAACGGACTTGGCTTGGCTGGAAGCAGATGCAGGAACGGACTGGAACAGGATTCAGGATTTTCAAACAAGCTTAGCAGGAACAGGATTCAGGATACTCAAGCAGGATTCAGGATTTTCAAACAAGCTTGGCAAGAACAGGATTCAGGATACTGGAATGCGCTTGGCAGGAACAGAATCTGAAAGCAAACAAGGCAGAGACAAACAGGAAGAGGACTGGAGCTGAAGACAAACAGGGCAGACACAAGCAGGATACAAAGCTGACCCACACAGACAAACAACAGAACTAAGGCTGAAGCTAAGGTAGAGGGGACTAGAACAAGCAAGGCAGACTAGGCAGTACACAAAGCTGACCCTCACAGACAAACAACAGAACTATGGCTGAAGCTAAGGTAGAGGGAACTAGAACAAGCAAGGCAGACTAGGCAGGACACAAAGCTGACCCACACAGACAAACAACAGAACTATGGCTGAAGCTAAGGTAGAGGGGACTAGAACAAACAAGGCAGACTAGGCAGGACACAAAGCTGACCCACACAGACAAACAACAGAACTATGTCTGAACCTAGCACACAAACAGACTGAGAAGAACAGAAGCAGAAGTGTACACAGGCACCCTAAACAAGGAATCAAGACAGAAGTGCCCACAAGCACACAGGCTAAGAACAAAGCAACAAGAAATCAAGGCAGAAGTGCCCACAGGCACACAGACAATAAACGAGGCAGAAGTGCTTCACTGCACACGGACTAACCTAGAGACCTTTGGCATTGCAAAGACACTGAATGAAGGTGCACCACTTCCTTATAAACAGGACAGAGGCGGGGAAATACACAGAACCCAAAGTGAGGCTTGAAACACAGAGGAAGTGGAAACCCTACAGGACAGAGGCAGGAAATACACAATGAACACCAAAGTGAGGCTTGGAACACACAGGAAAGAAAACAACCATGTAGACAGTAGCCTGCTCAGCAGCTGACCATTGGAAATAAGGTGAGTCAGAGAGGGATCACGACCACAGTCGTGACACAACATGTATCAGAATGTTTGAATGAGCCTGATTCTGACTTATTTATTTTATTTATTTGTGACATTTATATCCCACCTTATCCCAAACAAGTTTGAGTTCAATGTGGCTTACAATAAACAGTATAGGATACATAGCAAAGAATAATGCATAAGAAAGTAATTTGTTGTAAGAATCCAATTTTACAATACAGTATCATAAACATACTGGGATAGCTATGGATGTTTAACATTTAGAAAATCTATTATGAATGAGAAATTGTACATGAAGCAAAGAGAAAGTTAATGGTAAATAGAGTAATAACCAATTCAGGTAATAATTGCTTGAGATATGGTTGTTCTTTGTGAGGGTTTGTTTGAATAGGAACGATTTGAGGATTTTGCAGAATCTAGTATATTCCTGTATATTTCTTATTTTGGGTGGTAAGGAGTTCCACCATTTGTTTCCTACGTAAGTGAAGACTGCAGAGTGGACAGTTTTGTAGATCACTTTTTTTGCAATTTGGGAGGTGTAGTATAAGATAATTTCTTGCCTCATATTTAGTTTTTCTTTGAGGTAAGTTTATTAATGGTACCATATAGTCTGGAGCTGTGCCATTTAGTATTTGAAAAATAAAGGTACATAATTTGAAGGTGATTCTCGCTTGATGTCTCCTATTGTGCCACAGAATGAAATAGCATATAGCTGTGCCATGTAGTGCCACATATATAGTGTCTTTTGCGTCCACACAGGAACTTCTATATTCTTCCTCCTCCCCCCCCCCCCCCCCCCGGCTTGGCTATTCAGGACTCAAGGAAAGAAAATTAACAGATATGAATAAATTTTATTACATCAATTTACATGTGTTAATATACATGTTAACATGTGTTAAATCGACTTTGCAAGAACTATATTATTTATGGCATGCTAATGAATCAATGTATGTTATAAGATGCACATTTTAATTGAAATCAAATTTGGTCCCTCCAAAATAGGTAAGATATGATCTCTATATTTGCCATCTGTCACTATTATTTATTTATATATTAGCTATGTATTATTCATTGTGGATTTTGCTAACACCTTTTTCAGTAGTGTCTCAAGGTGAGTTATACTAAGGTATCAATAAGTATTTCCTTGTCCCTGGAGGGTTCACAATTTGGTAGCAGTTTTGTAGAAGAACTGCAAGCATTTTAAGAACATAAGAATAAAAAAAATGCTATGCTGAGGCAAATCAATTGTCCACTGAGCCTCAGTCTGGCATCTTATCTCTGATGGCCAGTCTGTCATTTGGAAGAACCCAGGAGGTCCTAATAAGAAAGACTGTTGCTTAATCTCAGAAGGTCTGATATTCAAGTCAATCTGGCTAGCAATTTTTTATAGATCCATCCTGAAGAAATTTGTACCAATCTTTTTTTATTTTAGTTATTTATATTTAAATTTTTTTCAGAAAAAGGCTTACCATTAATAAGGTCCATACAAAGGGTTAGAAAATGATTTTATTGTCTGGGGTAGGGGAATTGAAGGAAGAAAATCTATGCAGCCCTTCATTACACCTCTGCTTT
The DNA here is from genome assembly GCF_901765095.1 of Microcaecilia unicolor. Taxonomy (NCBI): domain Eukaryota; kingdom Metazoa; phylum Chordata; class Amphibia; order Gymnophiona; family Siphonopidae; genus Microcaecilia; species Microcaecilia unicolor. The sequence continues at coordinate 156,347,201 of NC_044037.1, forward strand.
GGCCTCTCCAAGGAAGTCTGCCACATCATAGGTAAAAATACAAAACAATAATCAATAAAACAGACAAAGACCATGCCCATTATCCCTAGGAAATAAACTAGTCCTTCTTACTACATACATATATTAAAAAAAATTATTCCCTCCCAGAACAAACCCTAACAATCGTACATCAAACTCCAACCCCCCCCCCCCCCCAATAACACAAAATTAAAAAAAAAAAGCACTAAGTATAAACTGTATTCAAAGTATAAGGAATTTTATACTTTTTTTTAGAACCGTGAAGAACAGGTTTTTTTCTAATGTTTTCTTCCATTGCAAACAATTATAAACACAGAAGCAGTGTTGTATAGTAACTAAGGGGATCTTTTACTAAGCTGCAGTAGCATTTTAGCTGCGGTAGAAATCAGCTGACGATAAATGCTGAGATGCACAATTCTGAAGCACCATTCTCCAGTGGCAGCAATGCAGATGGAGGACTCCCGCTCAGCTTAGAGGGAGCAGTATGAAATCACCTCAATTAAGTATATCCCCAAAAGTAAGGTATCTACAAAGAAAAAGCAGAAGAAACAACCCCCCATTTACTAAGCCGTGCGTTAATGCCGACACAGTTTGCATTGCCGCACGACTGTTAGGCTTCCCACGGAAACACTGGGTTTGTGAGCCCTTAGACCACTGCCATAGAGCGGCAGTGACAGGCAAAACCCCCCAACCAGCACTGGGCTAGCACAACAACAAGGCAGGGTGCAGACGTAGATAAATAAGCAGGAACACTCTGGACTAAACACACTCGGACTGGAACACAGGACTGGAGCAAGCCTTCCCCTACACTTGACTGCCGTTCCCCAGGGGTTGAGCCCCTAGGTGCGGGCAGCCGGCAGGAACCCACTCAGTGAATGGGACTCAGAAGCAAGCCAGACCAACAGGGACTGAGGGTCAGGGGGAAAGGAACAAACATGGGAGGCAAGGCAGGAAACTGGGCTAGAACTCACAGACAAACAATACAACACAAGACAGAAAGTGGACAGACTAAAGGACCAGGACTGAAAGCTGCCAAGCAGCCACTAAGCAGAGCACCAAGACAGGTAACAGCAAGGACTGAAAGCTGCCAAGCAGCCACTAAGAAGGGAACTAGCAACCAAAGCTAATAGCTAACCTACACACAGACTAACCAAGGACCAGACAAAGAAATACAAATAAGAAACAAGACTAGGAAAGAAGCAATAAAATACAAGCTAAGCTACACAAAAACTAGACTAGAACCAGGCAAGGATTTCAGACAATAAACAGACTAGGCAGAAGTGCAACAGAGCACACCAACATACCCAGAGACCTTAGGCGATGCAAAGGCAAACTCAGAAGGTTTCCAGGTGGTTAAGCCCATCAGCAGCTGAAGCTCAGCTGCAGGAATCACAAGGCAGCTACAGGTGAGGCAACTGCCAAACTTCAAACCAAGTCTGGAGGGCTAGAATATCTGCACCGGACTGAAATGAAAGTCTGGAATGTGTAGGGAGACAGCAAGACAGTCTATGGCAGCCACCGGTTCTGGCCACCAGAGGACGAGGAGAGCACAGCCAAGGAAAACAGTCACAGTCGTGACAACGACTTAGTAAACAGGGGGGAAAGTAGCAAAAAAAAATCAAATTGAAAGTCTTCATATAAACAGTTCCTGCTTCCATTCAGACTGTGTGTGTGTTTACACATGTGTGGGAGAAGGAATGTGAAATGAGGTGGAGGTTTAGCTTTACTTTATAAGGATCTTTTTTATCATTATCTGTGGTTAATACTTATAAGACTCCAGGCTTAGAGGTTATGCTTTGTCAAATGCTCACTACTAGTCCAGCAGATTAATTAGGATTCTTATTAGATTATAGGGTACCTGGTCCTCATCAATTTTATATGAGCAAATACTTGAGGTTAGTGCTACATTTTCTAAGTTGTTTTTTTGGGGGGGAGATTTTAATTTACACTTTGATAACAGAAATGATTGTTCTGTCTGTGATATTTTTTTTATCTGTTATGAATCATTTGCAATTTGATGTTCAGATTAGTACGCCTACTCATGAAAAAGGCCACGTGTTAAGTTTAGTAACTGCTAATGACTTTTCTTTGTAGTTTATTGACCTTTCTTAATTATGATTTGGTCTGACCACTACTGTTGTACATGTACTTTGAATTTTTCCTTATCCCGATTAAAACCTTTTTTTTTTAAACTAAAATTGGGAGAGGCAGAATTGACAAGACACAGTATTGGTCCTTTAGTTATCCCATTACTTGATAAGTCCATAAGTTTTCCTGATGTTTTATTTTCTAAATGAAAATTTTCCACTTTGAAAATTTTAGATAACAGCACTTGAATGAGAAGTAAGGCTAAAAGGAAAGGTAAAGTCTCCTTGGTTCACAAAGGAACTATTAGAGCAAAAGTGTCTATGTCGCAAATTGGAACAGTGCTGGCGAAAAACTGATGATGATTTTGCTAGGAGTGACTGGAAATTACAATTAAAACAATATAAGCACCGCTTAGACCTGACAAGAAAAACATATTATTCGACTTTAGTGGGTTTAGAAAGACCTAATCTTAGAAAGTTGTTTGGACTGTTGCAGTATAATTTAATCTAACAATACCTTTATCATCAAATATAATCCAGCCTTTGGCTGAGACATTAGCTACTTATTTTGCCGCTAAGGTGAATACAATCTACCATTCATTTAATAATCCACAAGTGAGGCATAGTAATGATTATTGTGCAAATGACTCTTGTCTCTATTCCTGCAGGCAGGACTTGGGCTAATTTTTAATGTTGTTGTAGCAGGTGAAATGCTTTCTTGCGTGAATCAGTTGTCTTGTTCTAACTGTCCTCTGGATAAAATTATTTATTTATTTGTTGCATTTGTATCCCACCTTATCCCACCTCTTTGCAGGCTCAAAGTGGCTTACAATACATCATGAGTAGTGGAAGAATGTTAGTAAAATAAACATTTAGTATTGCATGATCTTGGTCAGCATGATGATAAAAAACAAAGTAATAGTATACAAACAGATATTAAGAAACAGTTCTGAAATTAGATAGGCGAGTTGTGCATATTCACATGAGTTGATCTTTTTGGTATGCTCTATCAAAGAGATGGGTCTTCAGTATATGCGGAAGTTCGTTTTCTGTTTAAGGACCCTTCTTCTGAATTGTTGGAGTGGTAGGCACATTTGTCAACACTGTTCTTGTTTCAGGATGGTTTCCCATAGAAATGGGGAATATTGTTCTGACTCCAGTACCTAAAAAGATTGATAGTGATCTATCTCAGGCTACTAATTTTAGGCCTATTGCTAATATACCGTTTCTCTCTAAATTGGTTGAATTTGTAGTTAGCTCTCAACTGTTTGATTATATTGATCATGTAAAAGATTTGATCTTTTACATGGGTCCCAACATAGGCTCCATTCATTCCACAGTATGGAAATTTGTTACTGTCTATGACCTTTGCTGTCAAACAGGTGAAATGTTGAGGCGATGACATGGTGTTATTACAGTTTGATATGCTTGCAGCCTTCGACACATTTGACCATAAGATATTGTTAAATCTATCCAGCTGTGGAATGGTGGACTCCGTGTTTCTCTGGTTTAAATCCTTTTTTTACAAAATAAGCAGTACTTAGTTCTAAAAGAAGAAAGTTTTTCTGACCCCTGAACCCCTCCATATGGAGTCCCTCAGGGGTCTCCTATTTCACCTTCACTGTACAATATCTATATGAGTAGTTTAGGGCAAATTATTTTAGGACCAGGAGAGTTGGTAATGTCCTATGCCGATAATATATTCCTGTTAATTCCTGTTAAGTAGGGTGTTAACTCTGTTTCTGTCATGGCTCCTGCCATGATCTACCCACCTCTGCTTGCTCCATCGTCTCTCTGCTCCTGCGCCCCGAGCTGGAACCCTTTCAGCGCTTCGGGCAGTGCTGGGCGGTGGTGTTCCTGTCCGCCGCATGATTGGCAGCGTCCCTGCTCGCCACCGGCTCCAGCCACCTTGCAGCATTTCCGGCCCCAGCTGGGAGCGTGCCTGCCTCTGACCTACTCTTGTAGGGGCAGGACCCAGAAACTCCAGCAGAGCCACTGAGGACTCCTCCCCCTTTGCTGGGGATTTAAAAGGAGGTCTCTCTCCAGGAAGGTGCGTCAGCAACAGGTGTCTTGGCTCATTCGTACCTGCTGGTGCGTTTGTTCTGCAGTCTGCTTGATCTGACCTGATCAGTGCCGGTACCTGGATTCTCCTTGCTCACTGCCTGACCAGACCCATGCCTGTACCTGGATTCTCCTTGCTCGCTGCCTGACCAGACCTGTGCCTGTAACTGGATTCGTCTTGCTCACTGCCTGACCTGACCCATGCCTGTACCTGGACGATGCCTTGCTCACAATCTGTCTTGTTCTACACCCACTGTCAGCCCTTCTGAGGACCCCTAAGTCCTGCTGGCTACCCAAACCTGAGAGCTCAACTCTTGGGGAATGGTGGTTGGTTTAGGTGAAGATCCCTAGGCTTCATCAGCCACTTGTTCTTCTACTAACAAGCACAAGGGCTCACTTTCAGTTTCTACTATCAGGCGTGACACATTGCTGAAGCCATGAGCTCGTTCAACAAGCCCTCTATTCCGGACCTTGCTCAGGCCTTGCAGCGGCAGCAGAGTCAGCTACAACACCTTACTGGAGTCCTGCAAGATGTGTGCATGCAACTTGCAGCCCTGTGGGAGTCGCCACCATCGTGTCCGCGCCTTCCAGGCTCAGCAGCATTCCCCGCGGATATGCCTATGATTTGGCTGTCGAGGTTTTTGAATCAAAGCCTAATGCATTCTGAATTGCAGCCAGGCAATTTTCTCTCTGATCGGATTAAGATTACCTAAATAATGTCCATCCTGTCAGGGCAAGCACTGGCCTGGACATCACCCCTATGGGAACAACACGAACCTCTCCTCTCGGACCTACCAGCCTTTTTAAGTTGTTTCTGTTTAGTCTTCAATGAGCCAGTGGCATAGCCAAGGGTGGGCCCAGGCCCACCCACTTTGAGCTCAGGCCCACTCAGAAGCAGCACACCTATGATGTGGCTGGCAAGGATCCCAAGCCCCACCAGCCGAAAACTCTCAACAACTACATACCTTGTAAATAGCAGATCTTCACCTGCAGCGAGCAGCAACTGATACATGCTGTGGGGCCAACATGAGCAGTGTGCACTAGTTGCTGCTCACTGCAAGGTATGCGGGGGGGGGGGGGTGATGTTTGAGAGATCATATGGCATGCAGGCGAGAGAGGGCGAGACCATATCACTTGTGGGACAAGGCGGAGTTCTGCCCACCCATCTTGGGCCCAGGCCCACCCAAAATTGAGTGTCTGGCTACGCCCCTGCAATGAGCCCTGGAGGCCATCATCGGCAGCTGCTGATTTTCTTCATCTTCAACAAGGCTCTCTTACCGTCGGGGCCTATGCTGTTCGTTTTCAGACCCTAGCATCGGAACTCAGATGGATCCAAGAAGCCCTAGTGGCAATATTTTGGCAGGGTTTAGCTTGAGGAATTAAGGACGAACTCATTGGACAATACCTTCCTACCACCCTGGACAAATTTATCGCAATATGCGTCAAGATCGACATACACTTTCAGGAGTAGACCCAAGAGAGGGGACTCTATCGTTGGTTTCCCGGATTGGCACCGTGGTTTCAGCAGTCCTTATCTCCTTCCAGACACCATGCCTCTGCCATTGACACCCCTGAGGAACTCATGGTGGTGGGTCATCATCAGTTGTCCAAGGAGGAAAAGAAATGCTATTGGGTGAATAACCTTTGTCTGAACAGCGGAGAACCTGGACACTTTGCTAACAAATATCCCCAGAAGTCAGGAAATGGACAGGTCCAGGATCCTATGGGGAGACAATCCTAGGCCTACTCCCCTCTTCCTCAACTCCCCTGGGTGTGTTTTCAGTCATCCTGCAATGGGTCTCTCGGCAGATAACAGTGAAGACCTTCATCGATTCTGGAGCCACTGCAAATTTTATTGATGGAACACCACTACCTTACATATCTCCTCTAACCATGGGGATCCGTTACCTGGATTGGTTACCACTGTCTAGGCTTTTCGAATTGGTATTCCTGATTACTTGTCCTGTTTGACTATTCCTTATTGCCCTTCTAGGACCCTTCGGTCCATCAACGATCATTGATAGGCTGACCTTGGATTGGGTAAAACCAATCTGAAATCTATGCGACGTAAACAGGGACAGCAAAGTCAGCATACAAAAAACCATGCTGTAGTCACATTCTAAAACTCCAAAAGGAGAGAAGAAGGGCGAGCTCCAGCCCATATAACAGGGACAACAGGGACAAGGCCAGCTAATAAGAAATGTCCCACAAGGCATAGGGAACTGGGACATGTGCTCAGGAAAAGCCTGTTACAGAGCACTGCAGGAAGACAAACATTTGTTGTCCAAAGGCATTTACTGCCTTTCTTAAAGGCACAAGCAATGTAAACTGTTACAGGCAATACAATCTGATATAACAATGTCCAACATATAAATATAACAAATAAACAACCTACCTGCATGAATATGGGGACAAAACAAAGACTGAATTAAAAACTTGGCTTTTTAGGCAGGCATTTGGAGAGATTGTCTGACTGCTAGCACTAACTACCTATTTTTAATCTACCCGGCTTTCTAGATAATTTTGAGTAAATGTTTATACCCAGTGGTATGCTAGAGCCGGCTCGCTAGAGCTGGTTGTTACTTTTTCCAAAGTTTTGTGAGCTGGCTGTTAAAACAGGGACCTGGCTATACTGTATCAGCAGTTTTCAGACTATTTGTGAAATACAGATTTTTACTTTGTCCATCTCTGTTCTCTTCTGCTGTATGTTTTCTATGACAAGTATGACATTATGGACTAGATTCAGTAAATGGTGCTCAAAATTTAATGCTGAAAAATCCATGAGAGTGCTATTCTATAAATGGTGCTCCAAGCTGGGCACTGTTTTTAGCACTTAGAGCTGAGTTCTGCACCAAACTTTGGGGTCCTTTTACTAAGCTGCAGTAAAAAGTAGCCTGCGGTAGTTTGGATGCGTGAAATTGGCACGTACTAGGTCACTTTTTACATCGGCTGGGAAAAAAGGCTTTTTAAAAATTGGGACAGTAAATGGCTGTGTGCTAAAATTAAAATTAGCACATGGTTATGTACTGCCTGAGCCTTTGCCGCCACCCATTGACGATAAGGGCTCATGCGGGCTACACTGATTACCACTGGGAACATTCCCCCATAGCAGAAAATAGAAACATTTTCTACCATGGGAAACAGCATGCGTCAACTTCAAAATTACTGCTGGGTGCCTGTGCTACCTGGACGGTACTGGTGTGCGCCACTCATGTATTAGCCCTACCACTGTTTAGTAAAAGGCCCTTTGGACACAAGCATTTATAGCAACTGAAACCTGATGTAAATCATGGCTCATAATTTAGGAATGAATCGCCAGTATTCAGTAATACTGTTGTCCCGTTTCGGGACCTTACCAGTGCTCCCGCGGCGGGGAGCGATGGTCGGCGGGGGCCGCGGGCCCCGGTGCGGCAGAGACAGGCCGCCGACGGGGCCGGCACTTCCGCGGGGCGGCCCAAGGCTGGCAACCCGCAGGACCGAACGCCGGCCCCAGGGAAGAGAGGACGCCGGCCAAGATGGCGGCGGCGTCGTTGTCTCCCCGACCGGAGCTGAGAGGAGTGCAAGCCCCGCCCCCTTGCGCCGGATTGGTGCATGGCAGGAGGAACTCCGCCTGCGAGGCGGGTCCTCCAATCCCGGCCATCCTTGCCTGTCAGGGCTACAGGGATTGGCTCTTCTCCAGGGAGAGGATGGACGGGCGGGGGATTTAAACCCCGGAACAAGGAGGGCTCGGGGCTTCCGTTTCAAATGTCAGAAGCCACCTCAGAGACTGTGTTCTTCGTCCTGCTAGCCGTCCTTGCTAGCCACTTCAGAGATTGTGTTCTTCGTCCTGCTAGCCGTCCTTGCTAGCCACTTCAGAGATTGTGTTCTTCGTCCTGCTAGCCGTCCTTGCTAGCCACTTCAGAGACTGTGTTCTTCGTCCTGCTAGCCGTCCTTGCTAGCCACTTCAGAGACTGTGTTCTTCGTCCCGCTAGCCGTCCTTGCTAGCCACCCTCAGAGACTGTGTTCCTCGTCCTGCTAGCCGTCCTTGCTAGCCACCTTCAGAGACTGTGTTTCTTCCGCTAGCCGTCCTTGCTAGCCACCCTCAGAGACTGTGTTCTTCGTCCTGCTAGCCGTCCTTGCTAGCTACCTTCAGAGACTGTGTTCCTCCCGCTAGCCGTCCTTGCTAGCCACCTTCAGAGACTGTGTTTCTCCCGCTAGCCGTCCTTGCTAGCCACCCTCAGAGACTGTGTTCTTCGTCCTGCTAGCCGTCCTTGCTAGCTACCTTCAGAGACTGTGTTCCTCCCGCTAGCCGTCCTTGCTAGCCACCCTCAGAGACTGTGTTCTTCGTCCTGCTAGCCGTCCTTGCTAGCTACCTTCAGAGACGGTGTTCCTTTCGCTAGCCGTCCTTGCTAGCCACCCTCAGAGACTGTGCTTTGCAGCGCTAGCCGTCCCTGCTAGCCACTCAGTCGGGACTGTGTTGCTGGTGTTCCGCCAGGCCGGCCGTCACCCCGCGGTTCCAGCAGTCCCGCTGGCCGCCTGCAGCTGGGGGCTCAACCTCCGGTGAACGGCGGTCGCCGCGGGTGAAGATCCGGGGTGCGCGGCAGTCCTCTGAGGTCCTACGGGCCTCAGAGAACCTAAGGGCTCACCACTACCTAGACAAGACAGGAAACGGAAGCCATGAGCTCGCCGACGCAGCCTGATCTACGGGACCTGGCCAAGGTACTTCAGCAGCAGCAGGAGCAGTTGAACGCCTTATCAGGGGCGCTTCAGAATGTATGCTCGCAACTGTCAACGCTTCAGGTACAGAACCAGGCCACTGCGGTCCAGGGGGCCGCAGCGGCTCCCCGTTCGGGAGGGTTCCGCACGGGACCTCGGTTCCCTGAGCCGACACGATATGATGGGGCCCCCGGAGGTTGCCGGGGATTCCTCAATCAGTGCAACTTGGCCTTCCGGATGCAACCGGAGACATTTGCTTCAGACCAAAGTAAAGTGGGATATATCATGGGCCTATGTGAAGGGAAGGCCCTGGCCTGGGTGGCCCCATTGAATGAACAACAGGACCCCATCCTGGATGACTATAGTGAATTTCAGCGCCGTTTCCGTATGGTGTTTGACCTTCCGGGAAGACCATCGTCTGTGGCCTCGGAACTGCTGCGAATTCATCAGGGGGAGGGGACGGTGGCCGATTATGCCATCCGTTTCCGAACTTTAGCCACGGAGCTCCGTTGGAACCCTGAGTCCTTGATGGCAATTTTTATGGAAGGGTTACAAGAACGAATCAAGGACGAATTGGCAGGACGAGAGGTCCCAGGCCAGTTGGATGCCCTGATTTCGCTTTGTATCCGAGTAGATACCCGGTTCCAGGAACGAGCCAGAGCCCGGGCAGAACGGCAGAAGTGGACGCGGGGAACGTCCCGGACTGCCAAGGGGCTATCTCCTCGCCGTGGGAACCGGGATGGCAAGGAGAGTGGGGAAGAGCCGATGGTGATGGGCCGGCAACGGCTGGCCTCCTCCACTAGGAAGAAACGCCTGTGGGACGGACTGTGCTTCTATTGTGGTGAGGCTGGACACTTTATTCGAGCCTGTCCCTCCCGGGCGGGAAACGTCTCCCCCAAGGCACCTTGAGGGGAGGGGTCTTGGGGCATTCCGCTCCCCTGCCGGAGGCCTTGATCACGCTACCAGTAACCCTCCGATGGCATGAGACCATGATTCAGACCCGGGCCCTGGTGGACTCGGGGTCGGGGGGCAACTTCATCGGGCACGAGCTGCTGCAACAGATGGGCTGGCCTACGCTCCCGCGGCGGCCGGCACTGCAAATAACCTCCATCCAGGGGACGACGTTACCGCAGCCAGTCACTGAGATCACCCCCTATTTGCAGCTCCAGGTGGGGGAGGATCACCAGGAGGAGGCCCGATTCCTGATTCTACCCCGGACCATTCATCCAGTGGTCCTGGGACTGCCCTGGTTACGGAAACATTGCCCGGTTATTGACTGGACCAGTGGAAGCATCCAAGCCTGGGGTAGTGCCTGTCGGGAGAATGGTTGTAAGGGCCGGACCGGCAGCTGCTCTGCCCTGGCGGTGGTACCCGGAGGGGCACAGGTAGAGCTGGGCTCACTGCCTATGGACTATCGAGACTTTGCAGATGTGTTTAATCCCAGGGAGGCGGAGGTTCTACCGCCTCATCGGTCGTTTGATTGTGCCATCAACTTGAGGGCAGACACCGTGCCGCCCCGGGGTCGCCTATATACCCTGTCCCGAGGAGAGTCCAAGGCGATGCAGGAATACATCCGGGAGAATCTGCGGAAAGGGTTTATCCGGCCCTCTACGTCCCCGGCCGGGGCCGGATTCTTTTTTGTCACTAAGAAGGACGGCTCCTTAAGGCCCTGTATTGACTATCGGGGATTGAATGCCATCACGATAAAGGATCGTTTTCCTCTACCGCTCATCCCCGAACTCTTCAGCAAGTTGCAAGGGGCCCAGATGTTTACCAAGTTGGACTTGCGGGGGGCCTACAATTTGGTTCGAATTCGGCGAGGGGACGAGTGGAAGACGGCTTTTAACACCCACGAGGGACATTTCGAGTATCGGGTGATGCCCTTTGGCCTGTGTAATGCCCCTGCGGTGTTCCAGAGACTTATCAATTTTGTGCTTGAGGATTTTTTGAACTCCACAGTGATTGTGTACCTGGACGATATCTTGGTGTTTTCCCAAGACCCCACCGACCATGTGAGCCATGTTCGCGCCGTGCTGCAACGGTTACGGCAATACCGCCTGTTCGCTAAGCTCAGTAAGTGCGCTTTTCATCAGAGGTCGCTACCTTTCTTGGGACACATTCTGTTACCCGGGGGCCTGCAGATGGAGCCAGACAAACTCCGGGCAATTCGAGAGTGGCCCCAGCCGCTGGGATTGAAGGCCCTACAACGTTTTTTGGGATTCGCGAACTACTATCGCCAGTTTATTCCTCAGTATTCTCAACTGACTGCGCCGCTGACGGCCCTTACTAGAAAAGACGCCAACGTCCGGGACTGGCCGCCCGAGGCGCAAGTGGCCTTTCGCCAGGTGAAAGAGGCCTTTAAATCAGCGTCCATTTTGCTAGCCCCGGATCCTGAGAAACCCTTTATTGTGGAGGTGGACGCGTCTGCGTTGGGAGCCGGGGCGGTCCTCTCGCAAGTGAATTCCAAGGGCCGGCGTCAGCCTTGCTCTTTCTTCTCTCGTAGATTCTCCCCGGCGGAATGCAATTATACAGTAGGGGACAGAGAGCTCTTAGCATTGAAATTAGCCCTACAGGAATGGAGACATCTGCTGGAGGGGGCGGAACATCGATTCACAGTGATCACTGACCACAAAAATTTACTGTATCTACAAGAGGCTCAACGGCTCAATCCCCGACAAGCCCGGTGGTTATTGTTTTTCGCCAGATTTCATTTTCAATTAGTTTTTCGGGCGGCTGCTCAGAATACCCCTGCGGATTCCCTCTCCAGAGCGTTTGAGGTTCCTGAGGAGACTAAGGAAACCCATCCCATGTTGGATCCGGCCTGCCTCAGCGCGGCCGTGGGGGAGGTGGCTCCTACTAAGGAACTAGTGCCGGCCGCTGAACGAGCGAAGGTAATGCAATGGGGGCATTCGTCCCGATGGGGGGGGACATTTCGGGTATCAAAAGACTCTGCGGCTCATTGCCAGACAGTATCAATGGCCTCAGATGAGACGGGACATTCTTCAATTTGTCACCACCTGTCCTGTGTGCGCCCGGATCAAACCGGTGATCGGGACCCCCATAGGGAAGCTACAACCACTGTCCGTACCGACAGGGCCCTGGACGGAACTTTCCATGGATTTTATCACCGACCTTCCCGGTTCCCGGGGACATACGGTGATTTGGGTGGTAATTGACCGTTTTTCCCGAATGGCCCATTTTGTGCCCTTGCCAGGACTTCCTTCGGCGATCGCATTGGCTCAACTCTTCATTCAACATATTTTTCGACTCCACGGGCTGCCTCTTCGGATTATTAGTGACCGGGGCCCCCAATTCACCTCGCGCTTCTGGAGGGCCTTGTGTACAGCATTGGGGGTGAAGACCCATTTCTCATCAGCATACCATCCCCAAACCAATGGCATGGTCGAGAGGGCGAACCAAACGTTAAAAGGGTTCCTACGAGCGTTTGTCAACAAACGCCAAGATAACTGGGTCTCCCTCCTTCCCTGGGCCGAGTTTGCATATAACCACAGTGTCCACTCGGCCTCGGGAGACTCTCCATTCTTCTTGGTATATGGACGACATCCTCGACTGCCAGCACCTTTCCCATCTAGATCTCCGACCCCCATGGTTAATGTGACTCTGGCAGATCTGCAAAGAGTTTGGGAAATGGCCCGAGAACAACTACAGAAGGCAGCCACCAAGTACAAGGTCTTCGCAGATCGGCATCGGAAACCCGCTCCCGACTTGCAACCAGGGCAGAAGGTCTGGTTAAGCACCAAATATCTCCGACTTCGGGTACCCTCGCGGAGATTAGGACCTCGGTATATTGGACCGTTTGCAATCCAATCTCGAATTGGAGCTGTGACTTATCGGTTGCGATTGCCTAGGACCCTGCGGGTGCATAACGCCTTCCATATTTCCCTATTGAAAAGCTTTCAAGGATCTCGATGGCACCCCCAACGGCAGGAGACCGAAGATCTTGAAGCAGATCCCGATCCAGAGTATGAGGTGGAGGATGTTCTGGATTCAAAGAAGCGGCAGGGGAAGTTATATTACCTATTGTCATGGAAGAACTTTGGCCCCGAAGACAACTCCTGGGAGCCCGCGGCAAATGTACATGCTCCAGAGTTGGTCAAAGCCTTCCACGCCCGGTATCCTTCCAAACCCGGGTCCGGGGGAAAGGAGGCATCCGGGAAGGATACTGTCCCGTTTCGGGACCTTACCAGTGCTCCCGCGGCGGGGAGCGATGGTCGGCGGGGGCCGCGGGCCCCGGTGCGGCAGAGACAGGCCGCCGACGGGGCCGGCACTTCCGCGGGGCGGCCCAAGGCTGGCAACCCGCAGGACCGAACGCCGGCCCCAGGGAAGAGAGGACGCCGGCCAAGATGGCGGCGGCGTCGTTGTCTCCCCGACCGGAGCTGAGAGGAGTGCAAGCCCCGCCCCCTTGCGCCGGATTGGTGCATGGCAGGAGGAACTCCGCCTGCGAGGCGGGTCCTCCAATCCCGGCCATCCTTGCCTGTCAGGGCTACAGGGATTGGCTCTTCTCCAGGGAGAGGATGGACGGGCGGGGGATTTAAACCCCGGAACAAGGAGGGCTCGGGGCTTCCGTTTCAAATGTCAGAAGCCACCTCAGAGACTGTGTTCTTCGTCCTGCTAGCCGTCCTTGCTAGCCACTTCAGAGATTGTGTTCTTCGTCCTGCTAGCCGTCCTTGCTAGCCACTTCAGAGATTGTGTTCTTCGTCCTGCTAGCCGTCCTTGCTAGCCACCTTCAGAGACTGTGTTTCTTCCGCTAGCCGTCCTTGCTAGCCACCCTCAGAGACTGTGTTCTTCGTCCTGCTAGCCGTCCTTGCTAGCTACCTTCAGAGACTGTGTTCCTCCCGCTAGCCGTCCTTGCTAGCCACCTTCAGAGACTGTGTTTCTCCCGCTAGCCGTCCTTGCTAGCCACCCTCAGAGACTGTGTTCTTCGTCCTGCTAGCCGTCCTTGCTAGCTACCTTCAGAGACTGTGTTCCTCCCGCTAGCCGTCCTTGCTAGCCACCCTCAGAGACTGTGTTCTTCGTCCTGCTAGCCGTCCTTGCTAGCTACCTTCAGAGACGGTGTTCCTTTCGCTAGCCGTCCTTGCTAGCCACCCTCAGAGACTGTGCTTTGCAGCGCTAGCCGTCCCTGCTAGCCACTCAGTCGGGACTGTGTTGCTGGTGTTCCGCCAGGCCGGCCGTCACCCCGCGGTTCCAGCAGTCCCACTGGCCGCCTGCAGCTGGGGGCTCAACCTCCGGTGAACGGCGGTCGCCGCGGGTGAAGATCCGGGGTGCGCGGCAGTCCTCTGAGGTCCTACGGGCCTCAGAGAACCTAAGGGCTCACCACTACCTAGACAAGACAACTGTACACATCTTTAATGAACGGTCCTGACCTGCCTATGCCCCTCCCAAGCCCATATCCCCTTTTGAGTTGTAGGCTAAAAGATTTGTGCCTAGATCGTTATAGTATAGCAAGTAACAAGATGTGTGCACAAATCTAAATTGTTGCCAATTAAAGCCAATAATTGATTGTTAGCACCCAAGTATTGGTGCTGATTGGCTTGTTAGCCAATTTAGTTATGTGCTGAGAAGTTTGCGCACCATTTATAGAATCCAGGGGTATCTGTCTTATTTCTTTTCAGAGGTGTGACAGCACAGCTGAGGGTGGTGAGATTCAGTTCTTCGTGCATGTTAATGGATAATGTGTTGCTTTACTTCCAAGGTTCAGGGAGTGACCCTCCGATTCCTTTCACCGACGAGCTGCAGGCCGAGAAGTTTGTACAATGGATCCTGTCCGGGATCTTCTCATCTGAGCTGTTGTTCAGAACCGCAAAGAGCTGGCAGAAATAATCTGGGCTCAGGTAAGAGGATGTCAAACCAATCAGGATGCACAGACAGACATCTGCATTCACATTTGGGAATGCTCATATTCTTAAATTGTAAAAAAATACAAAACCGGTTAGTCACAATAGTCACATTGCATGGAAAAGTTAATTATCTGAGAAAACACAAACAAGAGTCTGCACTCCGTACAGATCAAGCAAACAAAGAAAAACAGCAGAGTGGAGGAGAAAGGCAGGAAATCTTTTACTAACAGTTTTGCGGGTGAATCGCTAGATGTGCAGCTAGATTTTGAGCCATTCATATGTGCAATTTATCAGTTTTGACAAGTTGTTTACTCATGTGATATAGATCTAGATTGTTTCTACACCTATTTTTCAGGTACATGGTCACAGACTCCTGACACAGGCCCTATTGCCGAAGCACAGTCTTTGTTGAGTCAGATTGAAGAATTGTTAATAAAAGATTTCCTGCTGGGGGGTCACGTGATGACGCGGAGCTGAGCGGAAGCCTCTGACACCGGCTCCGACTCGAGCGCATAGAAATCTGCAAAATTACCTGCGATCTCCCCCCAAGGTGTTCCTCTGCTCTGTACCATCTGGCGGCGGAAGGCGAGGGCTACAAAAGAATACTCCAGCGGAGAATAGCGCTGCAAGCGAAGGAGGGTATGCCCGCTAAGACCCCGCGGGGAAAGCAGAACTCCAGTGCGACGCAGGTTAAAATGGCGGCGGCCTCTGAGATGGCGATGGCGGGAACGATCCCAGCAGAGGTAGTTCGGGACTTGGCGCAGCAGATCTCCGCGATGTTGGAAGAAAAACTATCAAAATTACAGTCATCGGTAGATCAGATTCGCGAGACGCTGGAACGCCAAAGCGCCAGATTGCAACTCGTGGAGGAAAGAGTGTCAGGCTGTGAAGATGCAGCTGTAGGGGCGAACGAGCGCATGGCAGCGTTGGAGAGGAAATGTGAGCAGCTGACACAGAAGGTGGATGATCTTGAGAACCGCAGCAGGCGGAATAACCTTCGGATAGTGGGCATTCCAGAAGCAGTAAAAGCGACGGAGCTTCGAAAATTGGTAGAACAATGGCTGCCTAAAGAACTGGGCCTGGACAGTAGCAAATATCCTTTGCAGGTGGAGAGAGTCCACAGAGTAGGAGCGGTACGTGCGAATGAAAGCAGGCCAAGGCAAGTACTGGCAAAACTGTTAAATTACATGGATAAGGAATCACTGCTGCAGGCATACAGAAGTAATTCAGGCCTTGCTTATGAGGGAGAAAAAATAATGCTTTTTCAAGACTATTCGGCCATAGTCTCGGACCAACGGAAAGCCATGGGCCGTCATTGTAAAAGGCTATATGACAAAGGAGTATGCTTTGCCTTACTGTACCCTGCGAAGGTGCGGGTACTGCATGAAAACAAAACTTTATTTTTCAATGAAGCAGCAGATCTAGAAAAGTTTGTGTCAACTCTACCTTGAGAGAATGCAGCAGCAGAAAAGTCAGGCGATGGACACATTTAAAAATGGTGGAGCTGGATGGGACAGAGCTACATCTATGGAAAAACTTTGTTTTTTGGTAGCAGACAAGGCAAGATCAGAGATGAATCAACAATGACGATTGCAAGTATCAACGTACTCAAGGATATTAGCAGACAAGCAGTTTACAGGTTCATCATGTCAACATGAATGCGGAAAATCGAGAGAAGACACTGGACTATGAACTATTCTGCTACAGTTACAACAGGTTACAATGTTGGAGTCTCACTTGAGCTCCTAGTTAAAAAAATTTCTTCCTTTTTAGGAGCATAAGGGCTCAATAATTAGACTATAATGTTCAGATATGTGTTGAGAGGAGAAGGAGAAAAATTTGGGGTAACACCAGGAGGGGGGAGGGTAGGGGAAGAGTGGGCGGAGTTTGGGAGAGTTGGTGGTGTAAAAGGGGAGTGTGAGTGTTGAGCACTGGCGTGCACAAGGGGTATGTGTGCTCAGAGGGATAGAACTAAAGGGGTAACACAAGGGAAAGGAGGACTGGGCGGGGGAGGGGGAAGAATAGAGAAGGCAAGGGGAGGGAAGGGGGGAATGAGAGGTTCCTTACAAATACCTATGTGGAGTGTGTACAAACGAAGGGAGAGACCAGAGGGCAAGAGGAGAGGAGAATTTGAAAAGCAACAGAGCTTTGGGCAGTATGTGTCAGCTCTGAGGGCTCAGCTGGGAAGCCTTCAGATAGTATGGGGAACTAGTGTGCAAGATGACAGGAGACATTATGTTATGAATGACTTGTCTTAAGATTGTGTCGCTGAATGTGGACGGAGTACACTCTCCGGTAAAGAGAACTAAGATCCTACAGGCTCTTAAGCGCCAGAAAGCTGACGTGGCCATGATTCAGGAAACCCACCTAAGTAAGCTAGAACACCTTAAGTTAAAGAAGGATTGGGTGGGAGATATATTCTTTGCATCATATAATGGAAGGCAGCGGGGGGTTGCCATACTGATCCGGAAAAATGTGGCCTTTGACTTACATAATATGTACCAGGACCCAGATGGGCGTTACTTGATAGTGACTGGTGAATTGCAAGGGAAAAGGGTGGGACTATGCAATGTTTATGCACCCAATGTTTATAGCCACAAATTTTTCACTTTATTGAAAGCCAAGCTGGTAACATTAGATGAGTATCAACTTATAGTTGGGGGGGACTTTAACATAACCAGTGATCCCTCAATAGATTGCAAGCCACCACGGAGAGCAGGGAGAGACCATGAGGACAAGGGTGTGAACCTGCTGATGAGAGATTTAGATTTGGTGGATATATGGAGGCAACAACACATAACAGACACTGATTACACTTTCTTTTCTCACCCTCATGGGGTCCACTCTCGACTTGACTGTCTGCTTACAGTGGGGGAAATAAGTATTTGATCCCTTGCTGATTTTGTAAGTGTGCCCACTGACAAAGACATGAGCGGCCCATAATTGAAGGGTAGGTTATTGGTAACAGTGAGAGACAGCACATCACAAATTAAATCCGGAAAATCACATTGTGGAAAGTATATGAATTTATTTGCATTCTGCAGAGGGAAATAAGTATTTGATCCCTCTGGCAAACAAGACCTAATACTTGGTGGCAAAACCCTTGTTGGCAAGCACAGCGGTCAGACGTCTTCTGTAGTTGATGATGAGGTTTGCACACATGTCAGGAGGAATTTTGGTCCACTCCTCTTTGCAGATCATCTCTAAATCATTAAGAGTTCTGGGCTGTCGCTTGGCAACTCGCAGCTTCAGCTCCCTCCATAAGTTTTCAATGGGATTAAGGTCTGGTGACTGGCTAGGCCACTCCATGACCCTAATGTGCTTCTTCCTGAGCCACTCCTTTGTTGCCTTGGCTGTATGTTTTGGGTCATTGTCGTGCTGGAAGACCCAGCCACGACCCATTTTTAAGGCCCTGGCGGAGGGAAGGAGGTTGTCACTCAGAATTGTACGGTACATGGCCCCATCCATTCTCCCATTGATGCGGTGAAGTAGTCCTGTGCCCTTAGCAGAGAAACACCCCCAAAACATAACATTTCCACCTCCATGCTTGACAGTGGGGACGGTGTTCTTTGGGTCATAGGCAGCATTTCTCTTCCTCCAAACACGGCGAGTTGAGTTCATGCCAAAGAGCTCAATTTTTGTCTCATCTGACCACAGCACCTTCTCCCAATCACTCTCGGCATCATCCAGGTGTTCACTGGCAAACTTCAGACGGGCCGTCACATGTGCCTTCCGGAGCAGGGGGACCTTGCGGGCACTGCAGGATTGCAATCCGTTATGTCGTAATGTGTTACCAATGGTTTTCGTGGTGACAGTGGTCCCAGCTGCCTTGAGATCATTGACAAGTTCCCCCCTTGTAGTTGTAGGCTGATTTCTAACCTTCCTCATGATCAAGGATACCCCACGAGGTGAGATTTTGCGTGGAGCCCCAGATCTTTGTCGATTGACAGTCATTTTGTACTTCTTCGATTTTCTTACTATGGCACCAACAGTTGTCTCCTTCTCGCCCAGCGTCTTACTGATGGTTTTGTAGCCCATTCCAGCCTTGTGCAGGTGTATGATCTTGTCCCTGACATCCTTAGACAGCTCCTTGCTCTTGGCCATTTTGTAGAGGTTAGAGTCTGACTGATTCACTGAGTCTGTGGACAGGTGTCTTTCATACAGGTGACCATTGCTGACAGCTGTCTGTCATGCAGGTAACGAGTTGATTTGGAGCATCTACCTGGTCTGTAGGGGCCAGATCTCTTACTGGTTGGTGGGGGATCAAATACTTATTTCCCTCTGCAGAATGCAAATAAATTCATATACTTTCCACAATGTGATTTTCCGGATTTAATTTGTGATGTGCTGTCTCTCACTGTTACCAATAACCTACCCTTCAATTATGGGCCGCTCATGTCTTTGTCAGTGGGCACACTTACAAAATCAGCAAGGGATCAAATACTTATTTCCCCCACTGTATATCACACTCACTCAGTGTTACAGCAAATCGATCGGGAATTGTAGAGCCAGCTGTGTCGGACCATGCACTAGTGTGGGCGGAGTTGTCCTGGGGTAGAAGGGAAGGACCAGCCCGATGGCGGATGAACCCGGCGCTATATAGGAGCAAGGACTTCTGCTCCTATTTAAGGAAGTGCTGGTTGGATTACATAGCAGAGAATGATGCAGGGGAGGTGAGCCCTAGAATTTTCTGGGAGGCTGCAAAGGCAGTACTAAGAGGGAAAATTATCACTTACGTTGCCTCCAAAAATAAAAAACGGGAGGAAAAAATAAAAGAGCTCACAAAGAAATTGCAGGAGGCGCGTAGAGTACTTATGGGTCACTCCTCGGATGATAATAGGAAGACATATATGGAGTGTAGGAAAGAAATACAGAATGTGCTGGAAGAGGAAGCGAGCTACAATGTTAAATTGTATAAATATAAACTACACCAATGGGGCAATAAAACGGGTAAAATGTTAGCATCTCTTGTGAGTCAGAGGACAACGAGAAAATTTATCAGAAAAATTAGAAACAAGCAGGGGAAAGTATGCGCGCAGTTAACTGACATTCAAGAGGAGTTTAAATTGTGTAATACTATTTCAGAAAAATGTCCCAGCTACATATCAGAGAAAATAGCACTTAGCTTTTTGAATGTGTTGAGACCTAGGCACTCATCGCTGTCCGTTCTACGGGGACCCGTTTCGCCTGGAAACGTGGCTTCTTCAGGAACGGAGTGCTTAGAAATATGTTGAAGATTTATCAACGGACTTCTGCAATGCTTCAAAATGGCGCCTGGGACATTTTTCTGAAATAGTATTACACAATTTAAAATCTATTGAAAATTAAAAATTTTTTAAAAAATCTATTGAAAGAAATTCATTGTTTGAGGCGATTAATAATTCTTTTGAGCCCCTTTCAAATGGAGTTTTTCAGCCCAATGATCGAACTGTAGTGTGAGTTATAAGTCGATGCAAGATCATCCTTAACCACACTCAAAACCTTCAGGCGATTTGCCTACGGTTTCTGAGGGCTTTTCTCCATTTTTTTTCAAATAAAGACTGATTAAATTTTTTTGCTAGAGTAGTTTTTTTGGTATTAGGTTACTTTGTTTGCTCTAGCACGGTTGGATTATATGATTATAGCTCCCTTTGTTGCTATGTGTGAGGACACAAGAGAAGCGGGCACCATGGGACCGGTGTTAAATCATGCACATATAGTTGTACTTCCAAAGCCCGGGAAGGACGGGGAGTTGGTGGGCTCATATAGGCCAATATCTCTGCTGAACCAGGACGTAAAGATTTTGGCAGCGGTGCTGGCGGATCGTTTGGGAAGGGTGGTTCCTTGCCTGGTGCATTCAGACCAGGTAGGCTTTGTTAAGGGCCGATATCCGTCGGCCAACATCTTAAAAATATGCAGAGTGCTTCTGGAGGGGAAAGGGAGATCTGGGGATGCCATTCTAGCTAGCCTGGATGCCGAAAAAGCCTTCGATAAAGTGATCTGGAAATATATGTTTTGGATATTGAGGCGTTTCGGCATCCAGGGAGAATTTTTGAATTGGATTCAGGCACTGTATAGTTCCCCGACGGCTCAAATACTTGTGAACGACTCCCTGACGAATACATTCGCCCTGGGAAGGGGGACCAGGCAGGGGTGCCCGTTGTCGCCCTTACTGTTTATTTTGACACTGGAACCACTAGCAGCAAAAATTAGACAGGAGTCAAATTTGAAAGGGCTAAAAGTGGGAGGAGAGGAACATAAAATGAATCTATTCGCAGACAACATGTTGTTGCTGATAGACGATGCGACTGAAACTCTGCCTCGGGTGATGCATACCATTCGAGAGTTTGGAGAATTCTCGGGCCTCAGCATAAACTTTGAGAAATCAGAGGCGCTGCCGGTCACTGCACCATGTCGCTGTAGAGAATCGGCGACTTTTCCTCTGCGCTGGGCACCGGGAGGCATTAAATATCTGGGGGTATACCTTAGTGCAGATCAGGTCTGGATATATAAAAGAAACGTAATTGACCGTATAGAGGAGGTAAAAAAATTATGTAACCAATGGAAAGACTTACCATTAAACATTATGGGCAGAATTGCATTAGTGAAAATGGTGTTACTACCCAAGCTCATGTATCCGCTACAAATGCTCCCGCTGT
Source organism: Microcaecilia unicolor (assembly GCF_901765095.1). Classification (NCBI taxonomy): domain Eukaryota; kingdom Metazoa; phylum Chordata; class Amphibia; order Gymnophiona; family Siphonopidae; genus Microcaecilia; species Microcaecilia unicolor. The sequence goes on from NC_044037.1 coordinate 156,368,558, forward strand.
GGGTGAGAAAGGAGGAGGAGAAAAGGTATAGAAGTATTATAGGCACTTTTATCTGGCATTCAAAGCGCTCTAGGATTGCGTTTACTAAATTGATTCACGGGAGGGCACAAGGAGGCCTCAGACTCCCAGACTTGAGGAGATATAACGTGGCGGCACTGATGCGGTGGATACATGAGCTGATTACAGGGGAGGGGCATTATGCCCTCCAGGGTTTTTGGGAGAGCTGGTGCAGTCCAAATGATCCTTTTACAGTATTAGAATCCTGGGTAGTGCAGGGAGCTAGGAAGACAGTGGAGAATCCATTTGTGGCGGCGCTACAGCGGGCGTGGAGGTGGTGGAGAGGACATGGAGAAGCAGGTAAGGGGGTCAGCCCATTCATGCCACTAGTAGGGAACTTGGCCTTCCCGGCAGGGCAGGGCGTATCGGTATTTAGGAGCTGGCGGGAAAAGGGATGTCTGTTCATAGGTCAATTTAGGAAACAGGGGGATGACGCCTTTCCAACCTTTGATATGGTAAAGCAGGAACTGCAGATAGCTGGCTCTCAATTCTTTGCTTACTTACAGGCCCGAGACTATGTTCTGAGTGAAGAGCGCAGGACTTGGGCTGTAGCTCATTTTACCAAATTGGACCTCCTGTTTATGTAGACTAATCCAATAAGCAATAGACTGACCAGGTGGCATCAAGCGATTAGAGACCATAAAAAAGCACCACATATGATACAATTGGCAGAGAAGTGGAGTGAGGATGTGGTAGAAGAAGTCACAGTGGATCGCCTAGGGGTAACATTTAGAAACCTGAGCAAGATAACCCCGAATGCAGCGTTGCAAGACATCCAGTATAGGATTCTCTACAGGGTGCATATCACAAAAACAAGAGAGAAAGCATTGGGAATGTGGGAGGATGACACGTGTAATAAGTGTAAGAGGAGTGTGGGTTCATTCCTACATTCTTTTATGGAATGTCCATCATTGCACTCTCTCTGGGTGAATGCGTTGCGGTTGTTGGAAGAAATTCTGCAACGCACAGTGGAGTGGCATTATTCTGTTACTCTGATGGGATGTGGGGAGGCACTGAAAGGACAGGGACTGGGCGCGGCCCAGATCCGCTTTGTACTGCTGGCATTGATAATTTTGAAGAAATGCATATTGCGGGAGTGGGTCAATGAGACACCCCCGGATGTGGAATCATGGAAAAATAGTATGATAGAAATGGGCAGCTGGGTTAACATGACACATAAAGTTGCTGTTGCTCTGAGTCTCCGTCAATACCGAGATCTGTGGTGCAGAGCCCAGACATTGTTTTCGTAACAGCACTCCGAATCCAAGTAGTAAAGAATGTGTAAAGTTGGGGAAACTCTCTACTCAGGGGGGGGGGGGGGGGGCAGGGGGGGAAGGGCGGGAGATGGGGTGAGGGGGGTTAAAAAAAGAAAATGTCATGGAGTCCAAGCAGATCAAAGGCTATGCTGTGTTTGTATCATGAACAACTTTATTCAGCATCTGTTACTTTTTGTTTATGTTATAAGATGTATTAAGTCTGACTTCATACACCAATAAAAATATAAAAAAAAAAGATTTCCTGCCTTTTTCATCCACCTCACTGTTTTTCTTCAAAAATTATTTATAATTTATGCTGTTTTTTTAGACTAGCTCTTATTCTGACAAGCACAGAATATTATTAATCTCATTACCATCTTTGGGATATTTGGTGTTACTTGCATGGCATCATTAATGAATAAGGTAGATGAAATGTACTATACATAGCCTAACGCAATATCAGCTCAAGGTAAGGAAAGGAAGACAAAATTCTTTGTAAATACTATATTCATCAAATATGTCCATTTTAAACTTTAATTCTATCAGCTTTTCATCCAAAGAAATACCATTCAGTCAATGGTAGAGCTGGGGTTTAATGGATAGCAGGTGGAAAAATTAGGATGGGCCTTATAACACCATCTCTCCCAGGTGGGGACGGGGGTGTGTGGAACCAGAGATCAGTAAAAGAAATATGAAGGCAAAAATGAATTGGAAATCTGAAGAAGTCAGATTCTGCATGTACTGTAAAACTAGAGCAATAGAAATGCAAGATATCAGAGATGCAGATTCCAAAAGCTGACATATTCGAATTATTAAATTTAGAATAAAGGAGGTCACGTGACGCCATGCGCGCAAGCGGACAGTAAAAGATCTGCTCTGTGCTCCCTTGAACAAAACCCCGCCAAGAAACACCTTTTTAGGCAGCTAATCCCCACAAAAACCGACAGGAACAATTGATAAAGGTAACCTGAGGCTGGGCAGTTGCAGAGGAAAGATGATGGCCGCCAAATCACTGCGCCATGAAAAAGAGAAAATAAAGCCCGGCGACGACAAGATGGTGGCTTCGGCGAGCCCACCAGGGGCTTCGGTTAGCTCTGCGTGGGCGACAGAGATAGTTGCAGAAGTCACAAGTACAGTGGAGGCAATATTAGACAAAAAGCTGCAGGGCCTCGACTCCAAATTGGAAAGTTTAAAGTAATCATTAGTGCAAGTGACCCATGTGAAGGAGAGGACCTGGGGGTAGATAAGATGAAAGTGGAAGAGGAAGAAGGGAGGCAGCTCACGAGCAGACATAGGCAGAACAGAGCCTGGCCTCCATTCCATCCCCAGAGAGCGAGAGAAGTAGTAATGCCCCCTAGAAAAGGGTGGAGGGAAAAAGACTACATTACCCAGCATCCCCCGAGAGAGAGCAGAGAAAGGTTCGTGACCCCTGTAAAATGGAGGAGAGGAAGTGACTACATTTCCCAGCAACCTCGGGGAAAAGCCTGGTACAGAGATTACCTTCCCCAGCAGGAACAGGGGAAGAACTCTAACAAGGAAAGGGTGGTGTCCCTGCAGGGTAATCAAGGGAAAGAGGAACAGCTGCAAAGTGGATGGAACGGGGAGCCCATGGAGTATCAAGAAGCTGGGCAGAGAGAAAGAGAGGAGAGCGAGGAAGAGCCTATGGACCTCTCAGCCTGGGCTCACGCCTTAGGTAATAAACTAAGGGACCAGGTAACTTCATGGTATGGTAACTGGGCTAAGAGGGGAAAGAGGAAAGGCCATGTGGGAGGATGGGTCAGTGCTTAGAGAGAGTGACCCAGATGGGTGGGGCCTTTTCATTTTCCAGAGCTCAGGCTGTGAATGAACTTTGAGTTTAAAGAGTTCTGGTTGAAGAGGGACGAGAGATTTTTCCTGAAGTGGGCTGAGCCCAGCAGGAAGAAGGTGGAGTGTGAACTGTGGCTAAAAAGCCTAAAAGAAGCTGAAGGGGTTTGAGCTGTGTGCTGAAGCCTCAAGAACTGTGTTTGTTTGTTTTTTTTTGAAACTGCTTGCAGTGTTTTGGCCCCTCCCCAAGGGAGAGGGGGGGAGAAAGAAGACCCAGGGCTATAAAACTGTCTAAAAGGAGCCCAGCTGGGTGCTGGAAGCCTGGGAGTTAAAAGGTTTTTTTTCTTGCTATGTTTGTACCCCTGAGAGGAGCAACAGGGAGAATTGTGAGGTTTTTTTTTTTATTCAAGTATTGTGTCTTTTTGCACTGCTGGACTGTTGGATCCCAAGCAAAATAAAGAACTTGTTAAGTTTGCTTTGAAGTGGATTTCTTTGAGCCCTGCCCTGTGGACTGCAGTGAACCAGGAGGTTGGGCAGCAAGGGTGAAGGGGAGATCCCGAGGATCCTCAGGCGTATGGCAGGATCATTTTCACACCCAGGATATGACAAACTTTCAACACCGAACTGGAGCGCTAGAAGACAAGGTCGGAGCGATGGAACAACAAAACGCAAGACTTTTGAAACAGCTGGAAGAGCAAGCAGAAATATTGGAGGACCTCGAAAATCGGTCCCGGCAAAATAACTTGCGTTTTGTCGGACTGCTGAAATTGCTGAAAGAAGGGGAACTCCGCGCATTTTTAGAAGAATGGCTGACGAAAGAACTACACCTATCAGCAGAGATGGGTCCTTTAGCAATAGAGAGGGCACATAGACTTGGACAGGTGAGGCCTAACAATAACAGACCCCGAATGGTGATCTGCCGGGTACTCAATTTTGCCCAAAAAACCTGGATAATGCAGCGAATAAGAGCAGGGAATGGATTAAGCTACAATAGCCAAAGAATTATGCAGGGCTGTGGAGTCGGAGTCGTGGAGTCGGAGTCGGCAACAATTTTGGGTACATTGAGTCGGAGTTGGAGTCGGCAAAAATGTACTGACTCCGACTCCTCATACATTTGAATAAAGTACTTCTCTGCTGTGAATAAAGCTTAGTACCTAGTTGTTTCACTAGTGTGAAGTCCAGCTGAACTATTTTGCTGGAGAGCGTCCCTCTGCTCAGTCTCCCTTTGCATTTACTGACCTGCTGTAGAGCACCTCCTCTCTGACCCCACAGTGAACTTAAGCTCCAAGAGAAGATCATTCAGCACACACAGATAAGGCAGCAGAGAGACTCCACCCAACTTCCTCTCTCTCTGCAAGAAGAGCTTTATATTTTAGTGGAAGTGGCACACCATTCACAATGGCAAAAAGAATGTCAGGAAACATGACAAAGTCTGCTGTTTATGAACACTTTACAATATCAACAGATGGGAAACATTATGTATGTCAATGTATTATAGAAGATGATGATGGTGAAAAAGCATGTGATGCAAAAATTAGCAGTTTCAGTGGTTATAAAAAAAAAATGCACCTACAAGAGCATCAAATTTAAAAAGACACTTGCAGCGTTTCCATCCTAAAGTGTTAGAAGCTGTGAATGAGAAAGATAGCAATGAAAACATTCCATCTACTTCAGGGTCAATAAAAGATCAGAAATCTACTGGAGGCCAGACACAACTATCAAGATTTTTTACAGCTGACAAAGTTACTATAACAATGACACCAGAAAAATTCAAAAACCACATCATTGAAATGGCAGTAAAGAATAGTATACCACTATCTTTTTTTTCACAACCAGCCTTTTTAGGCTTAAATGGAGAAATGGCTAAAAAGCTTGGAGTTTCTCTGGAACGAGAAAGTATAAGGAAACATATACTTGAAGAGGCCAAATGTAAGAAGGAAGAACTAAGAAAAAGTCTGAAGGGACGTTTTGTCTTTATTAAAATGGATACATGCACACGTCACAGAGTCAATTATTTTGCAATTAATGTTAGATTTGCTGATGAAAACAAAAAAACAATAACCCGGACATTAGGAGTAAAGGACACTCAGGCACATCATACCAGTGAGTATCTGCAGAAGTTAGTGGAAGGTGTTTTAGAAGATTTTGAAATTAAAAAGGAACACATTCTATGTATTGTAACTGATAATGCTTCAAATATGTTAAGCACAATTGAAAAAATGAAGGAAGTTGATGAAGAAAGCAGCATACAAATATCAGAAGATGACAGTCCTGCAATTCAAGAAAGCTGTGAAAGTTTGGATGATATTGCTGAAGAAGCATCTAAGCTTATTACCATTCAACATATGCGTTGTGCTGTTCATACTCTGCAACTAGCAATAAGAGATGGATTGAAGGATCGTCATGCGGCTACACTAATTAGCAAGTTGAGGCAAGTAGCTGTTGCAGCCAGGATCCCTAAAACAGATGCTATTCTGAAGAGACGTGCTGGAAAAGGAGCCATTTTGGATCAAGCAACGCGCTGGGGAAGCACTTACTTGATGATAAAGCGTTTGCTTGAACTAAAAGACTTTCCTGAAGAACTGGACAATGTAAATGTTTCATTAAAAGAAAACCAGTGGGCTCAAGTTACAGAATTAGGCTACTTTCTTACCCTTTTGCTGTTACCAAGAACCTGCAATATGAAGATTTAACACCAGGTAAATTCTTCTTGGAATGGAAGGGCTTGATATATAACCTTAACAAAAGTGGGGGGTTAATTGCTGATGGCATTGTATCTTCAATGAGGAAAAGAGAGGAGCTCTTGCTGGATAATCAAATTCTCTTAGCTGCTATTTATGTTGATCCAATGAGCCGAATTTTGTTGAGCAGTGACCAAATTGCTACAGGAAAACAGGCACTCTATGACATAGCAGTTCGCATGAAAGGGTTGCTACCTGAAACTCATAAACCACTGGATGAAGCTAAAGCTATAAATACTGGTGGTAATGGTAACTCAGGTTCATCCTCTTCAAATGAAGAAGAGAATTTTCAAGCCTATTTGGACAAAATGGAAGCTTCAAAAGCAAAGCGATGTCGGTTAAGCATGGAAAAGCAACCTGTAAATGTCCATATAAAGAAATTCATGCAAGAGTTTTTTAAAGGATTAAAAGAAGTGGAAAAGTTTGACCGCTCATCAAAACTGACTATAGAAGAAGCCATCATTGTTTATCCAGAGATTGTCAGTGATGCAGCTAGAACCGTAACAGCAATGCTACCCACCCAAGTCAGTGTTGAAAGACTGTTTTCAGCACTGAAAATAATCAAATCAGATTTAAGGGCTTCTATGAAGGAGGATCTGGCAGAAGCAATTCTGTTTCTAAGAACAATATATTAGTTAATTTTGGATTATGTTTAACAGCTATTCTACAGCTATATATGCCAAGTTTAAATAATATATAAGTTGTTTTAGGTTTTCCAAATGTTTTTGGTTTATGTAGGTTAACTTTGATTTTATTCTAATTTCCAAAGGATGTTGTTCTAGAATTTCCAAAGGATGTGGTTGTTCCAGACTTTTATACTTGCTAATGCTATGATGACTTTATACTTGATAAAAAAAAACAATAAACATAACCTTGTTTTTTTATGTGTGTTTTTTTGTTTAAACTTTAGGATTAATGAATATTTATAGTTTCTTTAATAAATAAAATAAAAAGTCACAATGATATAGATTTTAAACCTAAACATTAACATGCAGCCTTGCATGCTGCACTCTTTCAGTCAACATGCAAAAAAAAATACATATTAAAAACTGAGGAGTCAGAGTCGGAGGTACCATAAACTGAGGAGTTGGAGTCAGAGTCGGAGTTGAAGGATTTTTGTACCGACTCCACAGCCCTGGTTAGAGCAGCAGTGAAAAGCATTGCAGGCTGCTGGGCTCCGTGCTTTGTTTTGCCTTCTCTCTCTCTCTCTCTCTCAGCTCTGGCCCGCCCTTGCGTAAACAGGAAATGAGGGCGGGCCAGAGCTGAGAGAGAGAGAGAGAAGGCAAAACAAAGCACGGAGCCCAGCAGCCTGCAATGCTTTTCACTGCTGCTCTAACACCACGAGGTATGATAGATGACTGAGAGAGAGGAACTTGGGGCTTGTGGCTGGGGAGGCTTAGCCTCCCCAAGCCTCTTATACCGGGCGCCTATGGTTTTCCTCCAAATAGCAAAAACAGTACAACAGCAATAATAAAAGTAAAGAAAATTTAAAAACAAGTAACACATTGATTTTTAAATATGTTATTTAGTATGATAAAATGATGTAATATCCTTAATTGTGTGGAGATTTGATTGACTTATATGGAGGTTACTCTGGTAGTTTTGTGGGCTGGGATGGAAGAGGTCCTCCTCCACTCCCACCCTAGAGCTGCCAGAGTTCAAAATGGCCTTATGACCCCTAGTGGCAGTCTTGTGGTACTACTGCTAGGAATAATTGATCAAGTTCTTCCACTAGGCCTTGGGCATGTTACTTGACTGCTTGCAGTATGGCTGCCTCATGAGGTGACGTTAAATGCAGCCACACTATTGGCAGTCATTTCAGCTAGTGTGTGATAATGTTCTGCCTGTTAGCTGTCAGGGCAGACCACTCCCCATTTCAGTCCATGACACTTCCAGATCTCATGCCTACCCATGCAAAGCAGCTAGCAAGGGATCTTTACTATGCTGGCTAGATAGCATGAGGTACCCATTATTGCAGGTCCATGCTAATGGCTACTGCATTCTAACATTACTAACCGCAGTAAGCAGCTAAAACTAAACAGGCCCCTCAGTGTGTTATCAATACAATCATTACAAAAGAGCCAAATTAAAAAGAAAACTATAACTCCTTTCTTAAGATTTAATTCCACAACAGAGGAGTAGAAGTGTCACAAGATTTTGAATTAATAAAAAAAACACACAGTAACATAAATTTGGTTAATCTCTGCAAGCTTGAAATAGACTATTTGGATTCATTACCTGCCTTTTCCAAATCCAAGTTCAAGATAAGTTATTTTCTTGCTGAAATGGTCTCACAATCTAAATAGTACCCAAACTGATGAAGGGCAAAGTGGTTTGCCCAAGGTCATAAAGGGTATCAGTTGGAGACATGCTTCCAACTAATTAACCACTTTGCTTGAAAACAAATAAATAATACTATATTGAATCAGAGCTAGCTGGTGGTGAGGGAAATGAAATTCATTCTTGTCCAAAATCCAAATAAATTATGCTGGATAACAGATAGCAAAGACACAATGAAAAATATTAAAATTCTGCAAATTGTTGACAAATGTGATCTGTTCAAGAACTGGCATTAAATATCTAGCAGATTCCAGATTTTTAACTTTCTGCTTGTTGGCAAAACAAAAAAACGTTTTCTTGGTTATAAATCATACTACAGTCATGGCTAAACGTTTGCAACCACAACCATTTTCATTATTTATTACTAATATTTGATAATATACACATGAAACAAATCAGATTTTAAAGCTACAAATTGTATATGTTGTATTTAGCATCTAAAGTCATTGTCTGCAGTCATTTTCTGTTAGATATCAGGTGCTTAGAGTGTTGCCCTTTGTTCTTTTTATTATTATTAATCATTTTCCATTACAATACTTCAAGAATAACTTGATTCAGAAAGATAATATTGCTTACAAAATTAAATCTTTAAACACACATTGCCGGTCCGGATCCTGTAACAAGCTTAAATAGGTCTTTGATCACGAGACGCACTACACTGCTTATGTGCGAGTACCTTCCTGCCCGCCGTGAGAGTGTGGGGCCAGCAGTTCTCTTTTTTTTCTGCCATGAAGAGAGGACGTGGTCGTTATCCACTCCTCAAAGCTGGTCGGACATATGTCTTTTTGTGCCTTCTTTTATTCTTTTTTTAAATGCTTGTTTCATGGTTTATCTTATTTTATTCCTTCCCCATATTTTTTTAGATTATTTTTGCCTTTTTTTTCCATGTTTTGTCTTACTGTGCTTGCTGACTGCATTTAGGCATGAGCTCTGGTTGGATTTTTTCCACTTTTTTGCTGCTCCCCTTCCCCTTTATTATTATTAATATATTTTTTTTAGCATGATTGAGTTGTTTGATTTGACCATGGCTGTTTTTCCTTTCATGTCATTGAAGGTTCCCAGTGGTTTCAAGCGCTGCACTTGGTGCAATAGGACCATCTCTGCCAAGGACACCCATTCTAGGTGTCTAGTGTTTGGGGCCTGATCAGTGGCGTAGGAAGGGGGGGGCGGGGGGGCGGTCCGCCCCGGGTGCACGCCGCTGGGGGGTGTCGGCTCCGCGCTGGTGCACTGCCCTCTCTGCCCCTGAACAGGTTACTTCCTGTTCCGGGACAGAGAGAGCAGTAAACCAGCACGGAGCCGACACACCCCAGCAACGTGCAGTCGGGGCAGATCAGCCCTCCCGCCCGTCCCTCGCCGCAGGTATGCGCTCCTGGGGGGGGGGGTATGCGCTCCGGGGGGGGGGGGGGTTCGCTCCAGCGGGAGGAGGGTGCGCCGTGCTGCACCAGGGGGGGGGGGTGCAAAGCGGCGACCCACCCCGGGTGTCAGCTCCCCTCACTACGGCTCTGGGCCTGATCATACCCCTGCAAACTGTATTCTCTGTCTTTGTTTGGCCAGAGAGGATCAGGGAGAAAAGATTTTCAGAGCCATGTCCGAAGCCTTGATGTTGGCAACAGCATCTGTGTTTCGGCATTGGCATCGGGTGCGTCGGTCCATATAGCTGCTAGATCCATGCACACTGGGAGGGACTGTGCATCGAGTGGGTGTCCACCTGCTTCAGTGCCGGCTACTATGCAGGCCCCCCGGGACCGACTGGTGATAGACCTAACCCCAAAGCGACTCAATGTTGTCCTCTTTGGCACTGGGGAGCATTGATGCCAGGCATCGGAAGAAGCATCAGCATAGATCCTCCTCAACACATGGTGCTGGAAGCTCTGGGACACCGAGGGTTTCACCGGTCCCCAAGAAGCATCGGCGCCAGGATGACTGCTCCCCATCCATACTGGAGGAGGTGTTGATATGTGGGTCTCCACACAGCCAGGACCATATACCCACTTCGACCCCGCAGATTCAGCATCCTGCTTCTTCATCGGCACCCCAGTCTTTTCACTGATGTTTGTCCTCGATGAACGCCTTCGGGCCTTGCTCCCTGAGCTGTTGGCGGGATTCTTCTAGAGTGTATTTACGTCTGGGGTGCTTGCGCCAGCCATGCTTCTTGCTACAGAACCGCATGGCCATCAACCTGTGGTGAGGTCTCAGACGCCGATGCCAACCACAGTCTCGGCGTCGACTGCCACCTGTGTTGGCACACCCTTGATGTTGGTGGAGTCGAGGCTGGAGCCAACATCTCAATGCTCCTCTCAGTATCATGCTACCTCTGTTGAGGCGGGCTCAGTGTCAGTCCTCCCATGAGGCGATCTTGGCTGACATTGATGGGGAGCGCTCATGGGACTCAGAAGAGGATCTATGGTACTTATCGGAGGTAGAGTCCTATGGTATCCCATCTGATCCCTCCCTCCCACCATAGGAAAGGAGGAAGTCTCCACCTGAGAGCCTTTCCTTCCTCTCTTTTGTGAAGGAGATGGCGGCTGCCATCCCAATTCCTTTGGAAGTGGACGGCTAAGATGTTCAAGGTCCTGGACTATGACTGTCCTCCTAGAGAGGCTGTGATGGTCCTGTTTCACAAGATCATATGGGACATTGAGGTGAAGAATTTGGGAGTCCCCTCTGTCAGTCCCTCTCCTCCCCAAGAAGATTGATACCATGTACTGGATTCAGTCTTCCCCTGGGTTTGATAGCCCCAGTTGCCTCATCATTCCCTGATAGTGGAATCTGTGATCAAAAGGTCCAGGAGTTCTAGGGACTATGATTTGGGACTCCCTGGCAGAGAAGCTAGAACCTTGAATTCTTTTGGGTAGAAGGTATATCATGCCTCTTTGCTCATCTCCCATATCCAATCGTACCAGCTCTACATGAGCCTGTACTTGTGGTCCTTGGTGCGCAGTATGTCTGATCTAGCAGATTCTCTCCCACCAGAGCAGGCTGAATCTGTTCACCAGCTGGTCAAGCAGCAGAAGGCATGTTGTAAGTTCTTGGCCAGGGGTGCCTATGACACTTTTGAGGTGGCCTCTATGATCTCTGCCCAGGGTATAGCGATGCGCAGACTCTCATGGCTGCGTGTCGCTGACTTGGACTTGGCGGTCCAGGAGAGATTGGCGGATGTCAAGTGCTGGGGGGATAACCAACCTCATCAGTCCCTTCTGCGGCTCCACTTCTAGCTATCAGGGAAGTACTGTGCACCTTGGGGCTAAAGGAGTAATCACTTCCTTCAACAAGCACAAGCTCTCCAAAGCAGTGTCACAATCCAAGGTAAATTCTGACGTGGGAACCACAAGCTGATCAAGAGTCTGCTGTCCAGGGAGTACACCAGCACCATTCTCACCGGGAAAGGTATGTCCTTTACCCTTCCATTTCCCTATCGAGTCCGGCACCTCAACCAGCAGTCTCAAACCATCTGCTCCTGTCGCCATCTTAACTCTTCCCTTCTCTCCTTTGTTATTAATACTGCCTGTATGCGTTCTGGCATTGATCTGACCAGTTTTCTGCAGAATTCTGGAATTATTTCCTGAGTCTACACAGTTTGAACTAGTGTATCAGGTCTGCTTCAGATGTTGCATTGTGTGTGGCCACTTTCTGCTTCATAATGGTCCATATACTTTCAATACTGTTCAAATCTGGGCTGTTGCCTGGTCAAGGTTCTATCAGTTGTATCTGTTCATAAGCCAGCCATGTCTTAACAGCTTTTGTCCCATGGCATGATGCACCATCCTGTTTGAAATGGGATATGTTGTGAATTAGCTTAAAGTTTGGCAGTTTCTCCTTCAAAAATTCAAATAAACAGTTCTACTGATTATGGTATGCTTCAGCATAATCCTCAGCCCGCTCTGCCAGATCCTGATACTGCACCCCAAACCATAACCTTTGGTGCTTTTTTCATTGTGGGTATAACATGCCTCAGGTTATGTCTCTGCTTTAAAGGTCTCCTGATGTAACTACAGAAGCTGTAGAACTGAGTGAAAGTGCTTTCATCTGAAAACATAATTAATTCCTCTTGATCAGCTGTCCATTGCTTGTACTAGTGATAGAAAGCGAGATGATCGTTGCCATTTTTGGCAGACATTGGTTTTCAAGCAGGCCAGACTGAAGTCCAGCATTGAATAATCTCCTGCATATTGTCCTGTTGCTTGGTTTCTTCAGTGTACTGCCTGAAATTCTGGCTCTGATAACACTTGATGATGCTCTTGGAGAATGTTTAGCTGCCTTTATGATTGCATTTTCCATTAGTACATCCATAGCACTTGGTCAACCTGAGCGTGCCCGAGACTGAAAACTGTTCAGCTCTTCATTTTGTCTAACCGTTGCTTTAACAGTTGAATGAGCAACTTTCAGCTTCTTTGCGTAGGTGCGGCCAGCTCTTTTTAACGTTTTTGTGAGTGATATTGTGGAAGGGCTGTCTGGTAAGGTTTGTCTCTTTGCAGATGACACCAAACTCTGCAACAGGGTAGGCACCCTGGAGGACGTGAATGACATGAGGAAGGACCTAGCGAAACTGAAGGAATGGACCGATATTTGGCAACTAAGATTTAATGCTAAAAATGTAGGGTCATGCACTTGGGTCACAAGAATCCAAGGGAATGGTACAATATAGGGGGTGAAGTGCTTCTGTGTACGAAGGAAGTGCGAGACTTGAGGGTGATTGTGTCTGATGACCTTAAAGCTTCCAAGCAGGTAGAAAAAGCAACAGTCAAAGCTAGAAGGATACTCTGGTGCATAAAGAGAGGGATGACCAGCAGGAAAAAGGAGATGATAGTGCCCTTGTATAAGTCTCTGGTGAGGCCCCATTTAGAGTACTGTGTGCAGTTCTGGAGGCCGCACCTACAGAAAGATATAAACAGGATGGAGTCTGTCCAGAGGGTGGCTACAAAATTAGTAAGTGGTCTTAAACACAAAAAATATAGGGACAGGCTTATGAACCTCAACATGTATATGCTGGAGGAGAGGAGGGAGAGAGGAGATACGATAGAGATGTTTAAATATCTCAAGGGCATTAATGTACAGCAAATGAGCTTTTTTAAACTGAAGGAAAACTCTGGAACGAGGGGGCATACGATGAAGTTAAGAGGGAATAGGCTTAGGAGTAATCTAAGAAAGTATTATTTCACAGAAAGGGTGGTGGAAGCGTGGAATGGCCTCCTGGTGGAGGTTGTGGAGTCGAGGACTATGTCAATTAAAAAAGGTATAGGATAAGCCTGTGGGATGACTTACGAAAAGGAAGATTTAGGGGTTACAGAGGATGGGCAGACTGGATGGGCTATATGGCCTTTATCTGCCATCATGTTTCTCTGTTTCTAAGATGCATAGAGAGGCATGAATAGCAGAAAAATAGAGGTGTTGATGCCTCTGGCCCCTGTACAAGTCCTTGGCGAGGCCCCACTTGGATTATTGTGTTCAGTTTTGGAGGCCGTATCTCTCCAAGGACAAAAAAAGACAAGAGAGAGAGAGAGAGAGAGAGAGAGAGAGAAATTTAAATACTTGAAAGGTATTAATTTGAAAACTCACCTCTTCCAGAAATGTGGAGGCGGTACAACTAGAGGACATGAATGGAGGTTGCAGGGCAGTAGATTTAAGGGTAATGCCACAAAGTACTTTTACAGAGAGGGTAGTGGATGCCTGGAATGCCCTTCCAGGAGAAGTGGAGGAGTCAAAAACAGAGAAGGAATTTAAAAAAATGTGTGGAATAAGCTCAAGGGTTGCCTAAATAAGAGTATGGAGACAAAAACATGGCTGTTGAGGTATTATGTTAAACAATAGAAAAAAACAGCACTGGGGATCTTCAGAACTGGGATAGCAAGATCATATTTATTATGAAACCAAACATGGGCTATGTTTTTGGCAACTATGCCTGTGTCAGGGGTCTGGTTAATTTAAAGAAAGCTATCCAAGCTTAAAATTAAAAAAAAAACCTGTGCAAAACTTTCGAAACTGTGTCAAACAAAAGCGGTTCCATGGCATTGTTTCTCTCTCTTTCTCCCTCCCTCTGCATCCACCAGTCTACCTTACACTGTGTCTCCCAGAATGTCCCCAGCAGCAGCACTTGACACAGATGCTGCTTGTGGCCTGCTTGGAGCCTCTCTTCTGCTGTGTAAGCAGGATTTGCATGAGAGCGGTAGGTTGCGGCAGAAGAGAGGCTCTGAGCAGGCCACAAGCAGTGTCTGTCAAGTGCTGAAGCTGCCAGGGACCTCCTGGGAGACACGGTGTAAGGTGGAGTGGGGGGGGGGGGGGGTGGTGCCAGTTTGTGAAAAGGGGGAGGGAGGAGTGAAAGACATGGAGGAATGCTGGGTGGAGAGAAGATAGAGGATATTATGCTGGATCAGGTAGGGGGAGGCACTGGTCTCCCAGCTGCCATGGTCCCTCAGGCATTGCCCAGTTGCCTGAATGATCAGTCTGCCTCTGATGAGTTCCAAAACCAGAAACATTGGATCTGTATTTTGAGACAACAAAGCTTCCAAAAAACTGTTAGAAGAACTTTATTCCAAAAGTGTCTCACCCATACCCTCCCAGAAGTTTGGAACAGAACAACATAGGCAGATATAGATACTGGAAAAACAACTGAAAGTGTTAGATACCTTTAAATTCTCCTCCCGAACATTTTAAAGTCCACATATATACACATATCGTGACATATACCATAGCCTATTCAAAACTCTCCTACCCCTCATTCTCCCAGTCCCTACATGCAGACCTCCTCTATATATTCACATTATTCATGTACTACTACTACTACTACTTGACATTTCTAAAGCGCTACTAGGGTTACGCAGTGCTGTACAATTTAACATGGAAGGACAGTCCCTGCTCAAGGAGCTTACAATCTAAAAGACAGGTGTACAAACTAAAAACAAGTATAGAGTCCGTCTGATAGGGAATACTATATTGCACAAAAGGTTAGGTGCCAAAAGCAGCATTGAAGAGGTGAGTTTTAAGCAGAGATTTGAAAATGGGTAGGGAGGGGGCTTGGCGTAGGGGTTGAGGAAGATTGTTCCAGGCAATGGGTGAGGCAAGGCAGAATGAGCGGAGCCTGGAGTTGGCAGTGGTGGAGAAGGGAACTGAAAGGAGGGATTTGTCCTGTGAGCGGAGGTTACGGGCGGGAACATAGGGGGAGATGAGGGAGGAGAGGTAGTGAGGAGCCACAGACCGGGTGCATTTGTAGGTAAGGAGGAGAATTTTGAATTGTATGCGGTATCTGATTGGAAGCCAGTGAAGTGACTTGAGGAAAGGGGTGATGTGAGTATATCGGTTCTGGTGGAATATAAGACATGCGGCAGCGTTCTGAACGGATTGAAGGGGGGATAGATGGCTAAGTGGGAGGCCGGTGAGGAGTAAGTTGCAGTAGTCAAGGCGAGAGGTAATGAGAGCATGGACGAGAGTTCGTGTGGTGTGCTCAGATAGGAAAGGGCAAATTTTGCTGATGTTGAAGAGGAAGAAGCGACAGGTCTTGGCAGTCTTTTGGATATGCGCAGAGAAGGAGAGGGAGGAGTCGAAGATGACTCCGAGGTTGCGGGCAGATGGGATGGGGAGGATGAGGGTGTTATCAACTGAGATGAAGAGTATAGTGTAGCTTAAACAACCAGTTTACACAATCCCCAAGTAGAAGCTTTATCAGATTCTTAAGCAAATCTTCTTTATTGAAGTACTCAGAATAAACAAAGAAAATCCAATTTACAGTTCACCTGCTTAGAAGAGAATTGTTCGCCTTCTGCACATAGAGTCTGTATCTAGCCATCACAGAGGCAAGGAGTTGGCCAGAACCTCAGCCCAGCTGAGAGGAAAAGCTGTAACTCTCAAAGGAAATAAGGTGGAGTAAACCGGGGCAAATAAAAGGGAAATGACTTGGGGAGATGGTGAAAAATCTTGATGGAATTACAGTAGATTAAGGAGGGATCATCCTAGAACAGGTGCTGATCACCAAAGCATGCAAGGAAAACTGGGCTCTCTCACACAGCCCAGAGAGGGAGGGCTGGCCCTAGCTCAGAGCTAATAGCCAATAGGGAAAGCTACTACTACTACCACTTATCATTTCTAAAGCACTACTAGACGTACGCAGCACTGTACACTTGAACCTGAAGAGACAGTCCCTGCTCGACAGAGCTTACAATCTAATTAGAACAAACAGGAGAAGCAAGAGATAAGGGAATATTAAAGTGAGGATGATAAAATAAGGGTTCTGAACAAGTGAATAAGGGTTAGAAGTTAAAAGCAGCATCAAAAAGGTGGGCTTTTAGCTTAGATTTGAAGACGGCCAGAGATGGAGCTTGACGTACCGGCTCAGGAAGTCTATTCCAGGCATATGGTGCAGCAAGATAAAAGGAACGGAGTCTGGAGTTAGCGGTGGAGGAGAAGAGTGCAGATAAGAGAGATTTACCCAGTGAACGGAGTTCCTGGGGAGGAATGTAGGGAGAGATGAGAGTGGAGAGGTACTGAGGAGCTGCAGAGTGAATGCACTTATAGGTCAATAAGAGGAGTTTGAACTGTATGCAGAAATGGATAGGAAGCCAGTGAAGCTCACAAGGAGTCAAATCATAGGATATTGCAAACTAAAGGGGGGGGGGGGGGTCCCAGTACACAGTGCTATCTATACATAGACAGTGCAATTGAATATAAATAATACTCATAATAAGTATACAAAGCAATTCACCCTGCCTCCATGAATATGGGGACAGCACACTCCCCGCCTTAAGAAAACAGAGGATATGACATAACAAAGAGTATAAATTGCTTCTTTTTGCATTACAAATTCTGGTTGGATGTTAAGTTAAACATGTAATATCAGAATGAAAGTATACCAAGAGCAAAACAAAACCACTTCTCTTATATTGTCCAGTAGATGGCAGCAAACTACTATATAAGCATAAAAAGCTTTTCTGAAACAGAATAAAGAAGGGAGAAAGAGCAAAGATACTGTGTGCCAAGAGTTGCAGTGTCTGTTTGCACTTGAGTTCAGAACAAAGATGTCCAAAAAAAATTAAATCCACACACCTTTGCTCAACATACTTTCTGTACTCCAAACCAACATCCCCAATTCTTACATATTCTTCCAAAGCAAAGAAACAAAAACTTTTAACAGAGCTCCTACCATATTGTAATTCTCCCTCAACCCAAAACCTGCCCAAACAGATTAATTTTATAATCTTCCAAAAGGCCCAGCAATTCAGCTCCAACTAAACCATCTGTGTCCCACAAATGGCAAAAGACAGGTGAAGCATCATCAACTCCAGTGTGTTTGGCTGCCTATATGATTGGCACGATGGAGTCTTTTGGTTAAATATCTCAGTAAAGTTATACGTATAATCATGTTAACTAATGTGCTTTTTTTATTGGCTTTTTGAATTTCGGCCACTATGGGTTTTGAGATTTTGCAAGGCAAGGGTCCAAGCTATGTAAGAAACAAAATCAGATGGTATATGCCAAGAAGGGCATGTCTAGCCAGACATCTTAAGTTACTACAGTGAAGGATGTGCGATAATATTTTAATTGTTGCCTTCATGTTATCTAATAACTTACACACTTAGAACTCAGAGTGGAAGAAAACCATCTTTCTTTTCAAAAGAAACTGAAAGCATGGTTTTTCCCTAAATCATAAGCTACTCTTCTTGTGTGGTCCTCCTGCTTTGAGCTTATATGGAAAAAACTATTTTCCTTTTAATCTTAAACCTTAAGTCAGTGTTGTATACTAAGGTACTTATTTAAAGAAGTCCTATTTGAGTTTTAGACATGGATAAATTGCTATTTAGATGTTTATTGCACAAATGTCTAAGGGGGAAGTTATTAACATGGATTACCATTAAGATGTGTTATTTTACTGTTAACCCAAATTTTAGTAACTAGGTCTCATTGTATTAAAAACGGGGTCTGTGAAAAAATAGTCTGAGTTAGTGGTAGAACAGCACATTTTAATGGTAGTCTCCTAAATCCCTATTTTTAAAAGCCAGGATATATATATATATATATATATATACATTTCAGAAGGGGAATGTATGTCTATGTCCAAAAAAACGTTGGGATTTACACCTGTTACCCGGGATGTCTCAATTTAAAAAAATAGCTTCTACTAATGCTCTACTGGAGGAATTAGGGGAGGTTGCACCCTTAATCCCATAAGAACATAAGAATAGCCATACTGGGTCAGATCAATGGTCCATCTAGCCCAGTATCCTGTTTCCAATAGTGGTCAATCCAGGTCACAAGTACCTGGCAAAATCCCAAATAATAGCAAGAATCCATGCTACCAATCCCAGGGCAAGCAGTGGATTCCCCATGTCTATCTCAATAACAGTCTATGGACTTCCTCCAGGACCTTGTCCAAACCTTTTTAAAACTCAGATACGCTAACCACTGTAACCACGTTGCCTGGCAATGAGTTCCAGAGCTTAACTATTCTTTGAGTGAAAAAATCTTTTATTTTGTTTCCTTCCCTTGTCCCTCTTTCTCTTGTGTGATTGTTTAGCTTTCTTGTCTTCAATTGGAGCTCCTTTTCTTGATTCTAACTCTGTAGTCTGTGCACTGCTCTGTTCTGCTTGTCTGTTAGAACGGTATAGTAAGTCTTAATGAACTAAGCTATAAACTCCTATTTGTTTTATAAATATTACCATGTATTTTTATCGAGTGTCCCCTAGTCTTTGTACTTTTTAAAAGAGAAAAAATTGATTCACTCTTAGCCATTCTGTACTACTCAGGATTTTGTAGACATCATATCCCCCCTCAGACATCTATTTTCCAAGCTGAAGAGCTCAAACCTGTTTACCCTTTCCTCATATGAGAGGAGTTCCATCCCTTTTATCATTTTGGACGCCTTTCTTTGACCCCCTCCCCCTAGTGGTTAATATCTCCCCAGAAGTGAAATTGGCAAGGGACACTGGGCTCTGTAATAGCTTCAGATAAAATACATGTTTATTTTTCTAAAATTGCTGACATAAATGTTTATGCTCCAGAAAATATAAGAACTTAAGCGTTGCTACATTGGGATACACCAAAGGTCCATCAAGCCCAGTGTCCTGTTTTCAACAGTGGCCAAGCCTAAAAATAAGCATTGGATTTTCCCAAGTCCATCTTAATAATGGCTATGAACTTTTCTTTTAGGAAATTATCCGATTTTTTAAAACCCTGCTAAGCTAAATGCTTTTTAGATTGTAAGCTCTATCGAGCAGGGACCGTCTCTCTGTGTCAGGTGTTCAGCGCTGCGTGCGTCTGGTAGCGCTATACAAATGTTAATAATAATAATAATAATAATACCACATTCTCTGGCAATGAATTACAGAGTTTAATTACACGCTGAGTGAAGAAATATGTTTTCCAGTTTGTTTTAAATTTACTACTTAGTAGCTTTATTGAGTGCCCCCTAGTCCTTGTATTTTTGGAAAGAGTAAACAAGTGAGTCATGTCTGCCCATTCCACTCCACTCAGTATTTTATAGATCTCTATCCTATCTCCCCTCAGCTGTCTCATCTCCGAGCTGAAGAGCCTTAGCCTCTTTAGCCTTTCTTTATAGGGAAGTCACCAATTGTAACCAATTGTACTTCAATCATTCTCAAAGTATTGTAAGCCACACTGAGCCCGCAAATAGGTGGGAAAATGTGGGATACAAATGCAAATAAATAAATAAAAATAAATAAATAAATCCCATCCCCTTTATCATTTTTGCCACCCTTCTCTGTACCTTTTCTAATTCAGCTATATATCTTTTGAGATGCGGTGACCAGAATTGCATACAGTATGAGTGTGGATGCACTATGGAGTGATACAAAGACATTCTCCGGGGACAAACAGACATAATATTCTTACATTTGGGTCTGTCAATGAGAGTGCCGAATGGTTTTAAGAAGTGTACTCCATGCAATAGGACTGTTTCAGGCACAGACCCTCATAACTGGTGTGTTCAGTGCATAGGTCCAGAGCACCGGGACATATATTATAACCTCTGCCTGTGCATGCTAGCAAGGACCCTTAAAGCCTGCAGAGTACAGCAAGAAACACTTTGGTTCTGAATTGGCATCTGCATTGGGCATGGCAGGGCATTCAGTACTTGACGTGGAACCTGTATTGATGTCATCATCGACATAGGGTGTATCGACTCAACATCGAGAAGGTCTGACATTGGACTCGATACCATGCACATATAAGGACTCTGTCGTCGTCATCAGTGCTGTGTGCACTAAGGGACCTGCAGCATAGAAAACCTAAGAAGCATTGCCATCACTGTCCCTCCAGGCACTATGCCCATACCTCCCCTGTATAGACATCCTCAATGCAGGGAAGTGTCTATGCTGCAATAATCGCTCTCCTTTCCAGCTCATCTCAGTTGGACCGCTAGATGACCGAGGAGTAAAAGGGACGATCAGGGAAGACAAAGCCTTAGCGGAGAGATTAAATGAATTCTTTGCTTCGGTCTTCACCAAGGAAGATTTGGGTGGGATACCGGTGCCGGAAATGGTATTCGAAGCTGACGAGTCTGAGAAACATAATGAATTCTCTGTAAACCTGGAAGATGTAATCGGGCAGTTCTACAAACTGAAGAGTATCAAATCTCCTGGACTGGATGGTATTCATCCCAGAGTACTGATAGAACTGAAAAATGAGCTTGCGGAGCTATTGTTAGAAATATGTAATTTATCCTTAAAATCGAGCGTGGTACCGGAAGATTGGAGGGTGGCCAATGTAACGCCGATGTTTAAAAAAGGTTCCAGAGGAGATCTGGGAAATTGTAGACCGGCGAGTCTGACGTCGGTGCCGGGCAAAATGGTAGAGACTATTATTAAGAACAAAATTACAGAGCATATTCAAAAGCATGGATTAATGAGACAAGGTCAACATGGATTTAGTGAAGGGAAATCTTGCCTCACCAATCTACTACATTTCTTTGAAGGGGTGAACAAACATGTGGATAAAGGGGAGCCAGTTGATATTGTGTATCTGGATTTTCAGAAGGCGTTTGACAAAGTACCTCATGAAAGACTCCAGAGGAAATTGGAGAGTCATGGGATAGGAGGTAGTGTTCTATTGTGGATTAAAAACTGGTTAAAAGATAGAAAACAGAGAGTATTTTTTTTTGTTACATTTGTACCCCGCGCTTTCCCACTCATGGCAGGCTCAATGCGGCAATGGAGGGTTAAGTGACTTGCCCAGAGACACAAGGAGCTGCCTGTGCCGGGAATCAAACTCAGTTCCTCAGTTCCCCAGGACCAAAGTCCACCACCCTAACCACTAGGCCACTCCTCTACTCCACTCATGGCAGTAGGGTTAAATGGTCAGTATTCTCAATGGAGAAGGATAGTTAGTGGGGTTCCCCAGGGCTCTGTGCTGGGACCACTGCTTTTTAACATATTTATAAATGACCTAGAGATGGGAGTAACTAGTGAGGTAATTAAATTTGCTGATGACACAAAGTTATTCAAAGTTGTTAAATCGCGGGAGGATTGTGAAAAATTACAAGAGGACTTTACGAGACTGGGCGTCTAAATGGCAGATGACATTTAATGTGAGCAAGTGCAAAGTGATGCATGTGGGAAAGAGGAACCTGAATTATAGCTACGTCATGCAAGGTTCCACATTAGGAGTCACGGACCAAGAAAGGGATCTAGGTGTCGTCGTTGATGATACTTTGAAACCTTCTGCTTGTCACGTTCGTGACCGTTTCCTTGTCTGTGCTCACCTCGCCCCCTGGTGGCAAGAACCGGTGGCTGCTATGAACTGTCACCCATTCCAGACTTCAGCCCAGTCTGGTCTGGATCTTCCGGGCTGCAAGACTTGCTTCTCTTGTTTGTGCCTGAACAGCACCCGTAGCTGCCTTGTGATTCCTGCAGCTGAACTTCAGCAGCTGATGGGCTTTATTAATCACCTGGAAACTTCTGTGTTTGCCTTTGCATTGTCTAAGGTCCCTGGTTTGTTGGTGCTTTGTTGAACTTCTGCCTAGTCAGGTTTCTTGTTTGAGTTTCTTGTCTGGTTCTAGTTAGTTTGTGTGTAGTTTAGCTTAGGTGTATTGCTTATTTCTTAGTCTTGTTTCTGGTTTGTATTTCTGGTCTAGTTTCTGTTTGTCTGTGTCTCTTTCTTAGTGGCTGCATGGCAACTTTCAGTCTGAACTCTTTTCTGTCAGTGTCTGTACCCTGTTTCAGTGGCTGCTTGTCAGCTTTCAGTTCCTGTCCTTTAGCTTGTCCATCTCTTGATTTGTGTAGTATTGTTTGTCTGTGAGTCCTAGCCCAGTTTCCTGCCTTGCTGCCCATGTATCTTCCTTTCCCCTCTGACCCTCAGTCCCTGTTCAGCTTAGTGGGTATCCAGTTCCTGCCCTGTCCGATACGTCTTGCCGGCTGCCTGCACCCAGGGGCTCAACTCCTGAGGAACAGCGGTCAACTGCAGGTGAAGTCTAGCTGTTCCTGTCAGAGTTCTGCCCTGTCTCTGGTGTGGGGTGGTTTTGCCTGCCACTGCCGCTCCTCAGCAGTGGCCCAAGGGCTCACAAACCTAGTTTCTGCCTTGAAAACCTGACACTGCTCAGTGTGCTGCTGCGGCTAAGAAAGCAAATAGAATGTTAGGTATTATTAGGAAAGGAATGGAAAACAAAAATGAGGATGTTATAATGTCTTTGTATCGCTCCATGGTGCGACCGCACCTTGAATATTGTGTTCAATTCTGTTTGCCACATCTCAAAAAAGATATAGTGGAATTAGAAAAGGTGCAGAGAAGGGCGACGAAAATGATAAAGGGGATGGGCCGACTTCCCTATGAGGAAAGGCTAAAGCGGCTAGGGCTCTTCAGCTTGGAGACAAGGCGGCTGAGGGGAGATATGATAGAGGTCTATAAAATAATGAGTGGAGTTGAACGGGTAGATGTTAAGTGTCTGTTCACGCTTTCCAAAAATACTAGGAATAGGGGGCATGCGATGAAGCTACAATGTAGTAAATTTAAAACGAATTGGAGAAAATGTTTCTTCACTCAACGTGTAATTAAACTCTGGAATTCGTTGCCAGAGAATGTGGTAAAGGCAGTTAGCTTAGCAGAGTTTTAAAAAGTTTTGGACGCCTTCCTAAAGGAAAAGTCCATAGACCGTTATTAAATGGGCTTGGAGAAAATCCACTATTTCTTGGATAAGCAGTAAAAAATGTTTTGTACATTTTTGGGATCTTGCCGGGTATTTGTGACATAGATTGGCCACTGTTGGAAACAGGATGCTGGGCTCGATGGACCTTTGGTCTTTCCCAGTATGGCAATACTTATGTATGTACTTATCTCTCATCGTGATTCGTGAGCCTTCAAAATCTCCTATGCCTACATAGGCTATATCTCAGGCTACATCCACACTGCTTTCTCAGACAGTACCACTGCCTATTCTTCACGAGGAAATCTGGATTATTCTCAAAGAGGAGCATTCAGGGGGCTTCTGAGTTTGCAGTCTATATAGGCTTACCGGGTACTTGTGCCAGCCTCAGCCCAGCCTGCCAATGCATTGGAGAGATAGTCAGGGGAGAGTTCCCGCATGCCTGCTTGGCATCTACTGACCAGTGTGGCATGAATTTGACTGGTGCATGCGTCAACATTGCTAGATCAGCTTTCTCCAACCTCTGAGACTCATCTGCCTCAACACACAGAGCCAATGCTCTAGTCATCACTCTTCTTTGCAGTTCCCAAGAACAGTACTTTGAAGAGAGTCAGGCTCAGACCTCTCCTGGGAGATGGATCAGGATCTATCGGACCTCTCAGCTGAGGAGTCCTATGGTATTCCATCTGATCCCTCTCTGCCACCTGAGAGACATAGATCTCCTCCATAAAGATTTGTCTGAGAGGTGTCTCAAGCCATACCTTTTAAACTGGAAACAGAGGAAGAATCTCGTTCAGAACTTTTTGAAGTTCTAGATTATGATTCTCCTTCTAGAGAAGAGATCACAGTTTCTCTTCATTCAATAATCAATAATATTCTACTAAAAACTGGGAAACTCCATTTATAGTTTAAGTAGCCCCAGAGAAAATTGTTACAATGTAGAGGATACAGAAATCTATTGGATTTGAAAGAACACAACTATCCTACCATTCACTAGTTGTGGAATCTGCTTTAAAGTGCACTCACAGAGAGTCAGGTTTGAGGTACCACTGGGAGACCTCGTGCAGCCAGTGAAGTGGGCTCCTTGGGCTATCAGAGTTGCTATCAGAGTTGCTGGCTGCCATGCCGCAGGAGCCTCCAAGAGTCAACTGGGAGATCTAGTGCAGTGAAATGAGTACCTTGGGCTGCCAGTCACTGGCTTAAGCCCCAATTTTCCATCATAAAACGCTGCCCTGCCATGGGCTGTGGGCATGTGCCTGAAGGGGTGTGGCCTAAGGGGCAGGTCCCACCCCTTCAGAGCACCTTAGGAGCAAGGAAAAAGTCCTGCTTCAATGGGGAAGCATAAAGGAGTGAAGGTGGTAGGGTTGGAGGCAACGGCTGTGAAGGGACCCATGGATTTTCATCTGCAGATGCCAAAAGTGGTGGTACTGCCTCCAATTGGGGATTCTGTTCCATCTCCAAATGCTTCTCATCTGGGGACCCTACCCCGCTCCCACAGCCTACTTCAATAAAGGATTTTGATGGCATTCAATTAGAAGGTGATTAAGCCCTGCAGTTGGACTCCATCCCTGGGAATGCTTCAATTCCTAATTCTGACTCTGATTTGTGACTATCATCTGGAAAGGTACTTTCAAGTATTTCTTTTGCATATAACACTGTTAGCGTGCCAATAAAGACTGGTGATATTTCCTTGAAAGATGTCTATGAACTGATTTTCAGCATGGACAAATCATTAAAAGATAATTTGTCATTAGTTAGTAAATTCACCATTGATACTGTTGAGAAGTGTAAAGAACAGGATCAAAATATTTCTAAAGTGGTTCAAGTTTTGGAGAAAGTGGAATCTCGAATCAAATTGTGTCAATCTGTAGCAGCTGCTGTTGCTAATAATAGTTTAGTGTTTCATTTTAAACTGGAAGCTATAGAAATGTTTCCAGGGCTTGTAATCTGCGTCTGCTAAATTTTCCACTTACACATTATCTTTCTTCTATGGAACTCTTTAAAATGTATTATTTGCCTAGGGCTGCTAAACAGATCTCTCAGGAGGGAGAATTTGATAAATTGTGCTCCCTAGATAGCTTGGATTTGACCAAGTTTCTTGAATCTTCACAAGAAGGGATCTCTCAGAGAGCTACTCTGCTGGTAGTCCTTGGCTCAGTGAAAAAAAAAAGTTGTTGTCATTGTTAAAAGCTTAATTTTCCAAAGAGAAAAAACACCTTTTTATGGTCAATCGGATTTGATGTTTCCTGACATGGCCAGGCTAACACAGTTAAGGTGTAGAGCCTTTCTACATCTTAAGCCTAGGGTTTTAGCAATAGGAGGCACATTCTTTTTGGAATTTCCTTTTAAATGCCCAAGCACTTATGAAAATCATTCCTTTATATTTATGGATCCTTTACATTTACAGACTTTTTGTCAGCTAAGAAGGTGGTAAATAATCCTAGAATTTCTGAGTAGTAGTGGATGACTTTCTTTGGGTTCAAAATTGTTCCTTTACTGCCACAGTGATTTTTCTTTCGAAATGTTTATATTGCTAAAGTGGTTAGTCTAGCTTTCCTGTTCTTGATGTGAACTTGTAACTTTTGATGTGGTGGATGGATATTGATATTGCATTTGCGTTTTCCTGTTTTTTTGTCTTGATCTTCTGTATATGAAGTTTAAATTGCAAAATTTAAATAAATAAATAAATAAAGCACTCTCACAGTAAGATCTCCAGGATGAAAAGCTAGAACATTAGGTTTCCCTTTACTAGCTCCATGCTGGCTTTGTTTCATTAATCCATACCTATGTACTGTATATGCTTAGTAATTTTGTTCTTTATAATAGTCTCTACCAATTTGACTGGCACCAATGTCAGGCTCACTGGTCTATAATTTTCCAGATCACCTCTGGAACCCTTGTAAAAGAATTGGCATTACATTGGCCACCTGCCATTCTTCTGGCACCATGCTTTATTTTAGAAAATAAATTACATATTACTAGCATTAGCTCTGCAAGTTAATTTCTAAGTTCTGTTAGTACTCTGGGATGTATACCATCTGGTTCAGATGATCTGCTACTCTTTAATTTATCAAAATTGTCCCATTACATCTTCCAGGTTTAGAGAGATTTGTTTCAGTTTCTCTGACTCACAGCATTAAATACCATTTCTGGTGCTGGTATCTCCCCTACGTTTCCTTGGTAAAAACCAAAGCACAGACTTCATTAGGGGCCTCTTATCAAACCATGCTAGTGGTCCCTGGCTCAAAAACTGCGAGAGCAACAATTTATGTTTCAATAATTTTTATTGATGACTTAAGAAATCAGCCAATACAAATATTTCGGGAACAGTTAAATTCAAAAAACAAGAAAAGGAAAGATTCTTCCACCTTTGATTCTCCAATCATTATCATCAACTCTTTTATCATTTTATCCCACCTCCCCCCTCCCTTTATGTTGAGATCTTTTATTAAAATAGATAAACATGTCTAGAATTGGCAACAGATCAAACGAAAAGGCTTATACATCAAATAGCTACCCAGCCTCTTTCAAAGAATAAGTCCTTATGTTAACTCCCTCCCCCATACTGACCAAGCAGCCATTTATCTAATCTCCTAGCTGCTGAAACAGCCCGCAAACCTTATCATTAGTCCATTCTATCCATAATAACCCCCCACCCCTCCTCCCCCCCCTTCCCTCCCTTCCCTCTTTCTTCCCACCCTCTCCCCCTCAGAGTTCTGGGTTTGGGATCTGACGTCACTTCTTTAAGACAGTTGAAGGTGCTATTGGTGTCTCGACACTCCATTTCAATTTGTGCAGAATCCGCTGCCTTGTGTGGAGCTGAAGGGTAGTCCAATAGCGCTCCCACACCCTGCGGAATGCATTCCGCTCTTGATCTGAACGGGCAGACTTAGCAAGTCCACACAGTTCCAGGTGTAACAATTCTGTCATCTTTGTTCTCCACAGTTCTCTTGTAGGTGCCTGAGTCTCTCTCCAGCTGAGCAAAATCACTTTCTTTCCGGTCAACACTGCCCTTCTGAGAAAGCCTGTGCATCCATCGGGATCGGTTTGGCAATAGCATATATGTCAAATAATATCAACGGGGTGTCTCCCACTGCCCGCTTCCAGCATCGGCTAATCTCTGCCAAGATTTGCTTCCAAAATGTTCTAATCTGTGGGCACAGCCAGAACATATGGCCCAAAGTTGACATTTGCTCTCCACATTTAGGGCAGTTCCCTGTTCCAAAACCTGCCCTACGCGCTCTGGCTGGTGCTATGTAGTGAGCAACAATTTATAAAACTCTCCAGTGTTTGTCAGTGTCGGGGCTGAATAAGGCTCTGATTAAAGGGAACCCGGCCAGGGACTTTACAGGGTTAAAGAGAAGATGGGAGGAAGATTTGGGGAGGTCCCTGGCAGACTGGGATATTGCACCAACCCTCAGGAATATTCCCCTAGTGACTAAGGATGAAAGACTAAGGGAATGTGGAGCAAGGGTGATACTTCGAGCATGCATAGCCAAAGTACAGTTGGTACATATAAATCCACAAGAGGGGGCCACTTGTTCCAAATGTAGGCAACATAGCCATACGTTTTTTCATGCTATTTGGGAGTGTCCCCGGGTACAGAAGTTTGGGGAACAGGCAAGACGGTTTTTGTCTCGCATATTGGGTTAGAGGGTTTGGGAATTAGTAGAGCAATTTGTACTTGATAAACCCAAAACATACTATCCTATGAATAGACATGCTACTCTTTTGTGTCGCAAGTTGACCCTAGTAGCTCAAAGTTATATTACAATATTGGATATCGGCAGATCCCCCGGCATATTGGCACTGGAAGAAGCTAGAGATGCTAGAGGATCCCCCAGACGTAGGAAGGCCTTTTTGGCAATATGGAATCCTTACCTGTTCAGTTTGAGCCCTCGAGGGCGTAGTCTCCTTATCAATACCATGTGAAAGGGTGAAAGTGATACCTCATCCTAAGGAACTTTGGGGTAGAGAAGAAGGGGAAAGAATGCTTCATGTGCAACCATCCTGGGTGCCTTTAGGGGCTGCCCAGGGTGGAAGTCTATGCGACAGGGGGGATAGGATGGGAGAGGGGGGATGGGGGCAGTAGAGATAATAGGATTTGGATGTTGGATGGTGGACTGAGGGGAGGGGAGTTGGGGGGGTTATTAAAATGTTAAATGAAGGCTCAGAAGGCCCAGTGTATTAGCTATACTCAGTAAATGGAGGGACATGTTGCTAATATAGTAATTTGTGCTTTGTTACCTTGTTGTTGCCTTCAATAAAAGTGTTGAAACATAAAACTCTCCAGTGTACCCATCTGGGCTTGGAGCTGAATGTAATTTGAGCATGTAACAGTTTTTTGCAGTTCTTTGTCCGTAATGGGTGTATTCAGAAAATGCAAATCGTGATCAGTCAAGCGGGGTAGTGCTGCACTCTCTAGATAAGCTTTAAGCATGGAACTGTTAGGAAGATCACCAGCCCTATATAATTGTGAAAAATGTTCTGTGAATATAAGTGCTATATCCAAGCTTTTATTACAAATTTTACCATGGGAGTCTCTCAGCGAGACCACTGTACGTGTCCCACCCCAAGACTTAACCACACAGGCAAGTAAACAGCCCGGCCGATTCCCAAAATGATGGAAATGAAACTTTCGGAAAACAGTCGAACGAGTGGCTGTCTCATGTAAAAGGGAGTTCAATGAAACCTAAATGGCATGAAGATGATCTCAAGTGCCCTGGAAAGGATGACATATGTAAGGTGTTTTACCTTTTTGCAGCTGAGCCTCTAACTATAAAATGCTCGTCACTTGCTGTTGTTACGAGTGTGGACATAGGTAATAATGTCCATGTCCCCATGCAATACTACTTTAGCCGCCGACCAGAAAAGAGAAGGCCAAGTTAAATGAGATTAATTATGGAAAACATAGGCTTCCCATTTATCATGTATGTATTTCTAGAAATCAGGATCCCGATAGAGATAAGAGGGAAATAGCTATCCAAGAGAAGGGTGGCAAGATGTTGGGGCCTTGCCATCAATCCACACTAGTGCATGGTCTGACACCTCCTCCTGATAGTCGCTCCACAGACTGAGGAGAATAGTGATTGCTCAACTAGAATATAGTCTATATGTGAAAGCGTACCATGCGCCCTAGACAAATGTGTAAAATCCTTCTCACCTGGGTGGAGAGAGCGCCATGCATCAAGTAAATCAAGTGAGTGAATGAAAGATGGAAGCACTTTTGCATGAGTGCCGCCATGATGAGCAGAACCTGGAGAAGTACAATCCAATGTAGGGTCATAAACTACATTAAACATCCCCCAAAACTATTAGTTTAATTGACTGGTACGGCAGACACATTCGGACCAAACAGTGATAAAAGGAGGGGTCATTGTGAGTGGGACCATACAATGCTAAAACCAGCATCTCTTGCCCATGTAACCACAAATGAAGGAGAACAAACCTGCCATCAGGATCGCGAGAAAGAAGCTCTGCTTTATAAGACATGCCCTTATGAATGAATATAGCTATACGTCCTCTCTGAAGACACCGAGAACACCCTCGCCCACCCAAACCCTTCCCAATTTCAGATGTTCCTGCTCTTTGAGACATGTCTCCTGCAAGCATGCAATGTCTGCTCCATGTCGCTTTAGGACTGACAAAATCTTATTGCGTTTGATAGAAGAAATCCCGCATACATTCCAGAAAATAAAACGAATAGTCCCCTACTCATAGATCAGCCAGAAAATGAAAAAGGGCACAGTGACAGATACACCACCTGTCTGAAAAGGCCCAGACGTCCAGCCTCGCCCATGCCCATCTAAGGAATAGAGACATAGCCAAAATATTGTAACCAAAGAGAACCTTTGCTCATAATCCATCTTAAAGATGCCCATACACATACACACAACCACACACAACAGACAGCCACAGCACACAATGCTAATTCAATGCACTGAACCAAAAAGCACAATATCCCCTTTTGAAACCAAAATAACTGATATTTCTTGGTAATAAAGCCACTCACCCCCTCTGCCCTCCCCCACCCAATAGTACCCCAATCTTGTTCCACCACATCAGAATGTAGCGGAAATAGGAGCCACAACTGATGTAGAATGGATCCCAGCTCCACTCCATACCAAAAAGGATACATTAGTAGACAGTACCCCAACATCCCTCAAGGTCCATCGATTACAAATAACATGGAATATAAGAGCCCTATATCGTTGGATAAACTAACTCACAGAAATGAACAGCAATCTCCAACACTGTGCAGCTATGTTGAAAGACACAATAAAAGAAGTTAGTCACATTCAGGGTTTTGGTTGCTGAGAGTTATGGCTGTTGCTCAAGCACTCCTGTGCTGCTTGTGGAGTCTTGAAAGTCTGCCAGGCTTCATTGTGAAAGATCTTTAATAAAGCTGGGTAAATAAGCATGAAACGAACTTGGGCCTCATGAAGTGCTGAACAAGCGTCTCCAACATTCCTGGAGCGACGAAGAATAATCCTGAAAGATTTTTACACTGGATCCCTCATAAGCCGAAAGCCTCTTAAGATCTCCAATTTGTGCACATAATTAGGCACTTTGGTAATAATAGCGTGGGGCCAGTTGTCGCCATCTTGCCGCCAGCCCACTCTGTGTGCTCTTTCCAAGCATAAAGGTCTGGCGCTATCAGACAAGGAAATTCAGATGACAGCCAGGCACTGTCTCCGGGAACCCAATAATCCGGAGGTTATCTTTCCTTGAGTGGTTTTCTAATTCATCCAGTTTATCTGCTTGCTCAAGAACTTGCTTTCTCAGCACTTCTATTTGCTCAGTCACTGGATTCCAGGCATCTTCCAGTGTGGATACTCGTTGTTTGAGTTCTCCAGTGCGCCGTGAAGTATTCACTAGCAATGCTTCGACATTGGAAAGCTGCCCCGACAACTGACCGAGACACAGCTCTAAGGCACTCTCAACTGCCTGTGTAAGTTGAGTCAGTTGCTTAGCAGTAAAGGCAGCCTGTGCGGTGCTCACAGCCTGCGCCATTTTAGCTTCACTACTGCCCCGTGCCTTCTCAGTATCATTTTGTTAAAATTTCCCGGTCATTGCAGCATCCACTGACAAAGTTGTCCATACACTACGTAAGCTGACGATGCAGTTAGACAGTTTGGCTCATTCTCGTCAGGGTAATATAAAGGTAAAAAAGGGGGGTTGGGATCCCAGAGAAGACCAAAAGTACGTCTATCCTCCTCAACATGTGTGACCTCTCGGCAGATGAGATTTAATGTGGACAAGTGCAAAGTGATGCACATTGGGAAGAATAATTCAAATCATGGTTATTTGATGCTAGGTTCTACCCTAGGAGTCGTCACCCAAAAAAAAGATCTAGGTGTCATCATGGACAATATGATGGAATCTTCTGCCCAGTGTGTGGTGGCAGCCAAAAAAGCAAACAGAATGCTAGGAATTATTAGGAAAGGTATAGAAAATAAGATAAAGAACATTATAATGCCTCTGTATTGCTACATAGTGTGACCACACCTTGAGTATTGTGTGCAATTCTAGTCACTGTATCTTATAAAAGATATAGCAGAATTAGAAAAGGTTCAAAGAAGGGTGACCAAAATGATTAAGGGGATGGAATTCCTCTCACATGAGGAAAGGCTTAGGAGGTTAGGACTCTTCCAACTTGGAAAAAAGATGGCTGAGGGGGGATATGATAGAGGTCTACAAAGTACTGAGTCGTGTAGAATGGGTAAATGTAAATCAATTTACTCTTTCAAAAAATACTAGGGGACACTCGAGGAAGTTACATGGTCCTGCAATAATGAATCCTTTTAATGTATTCTTTTGATCCTTTGTGTTCAAGATACCAAATTCCCTATATATCAAATTCCCTATTCATCTCTGAAACGTGGATACGTGACTCTAAAGACCCAATTCTCCTAGACATCTGCCCCCCTGATTATAAAATTGTGCATTGGCCTAGACAGGGGAAAAGAGGTGGGGGGCTAGCCTTGATTTATCAATCGGCCCTCAGAGTTGACTCTACAGCTTTCTCCATGTCGCCCTATCTGGAAATCGCTTCAATCAAGGTCCATAGCAGATCCCTTCATGACTGTCTATGCTGTATTTTACTCTATAGGCCCCCGAAGAATTGGGCTGATAGTCAAACCTATTTCATGGACTTTATCTCCAACTCCTGAGCAATTTTTCTAACGTCCTCGTCCTTGGTGACCTGAACCTTCATCTGGAAAATCAACTCTCTCTTAATGTTTGTCAATGCCTGGGTTTCCTCCAACTACTGGACCTCCAATATCCCAACATGCATCTGACGCACATTAAAGGTCACACCCTTGATCTCCTTACTTATAAATTCCTCAATGAAGCTACTCTTTGTCTAGCTAATACCAAATGGTCTGCCGCTCCATGGACAGACCACTACAAGTTGAGCTTTTCGATCAACTGGCGGAAGTCTAGCCAACCACTCCCTGTTGAACCTACATCTTACTATTCCAGAGGGGAGGTCGACCTGGCATCATTTTGGGCACAAATTTATAGGTGCGACTGGCAAGCAAAAGCTGACACCTTTGATTACCTTACTCGCTGGGATAACAGATATCTCTGCATCTTGGATGGCCTGGCTCCTTTGCAACTTAAAACCTCCCACCATCACAAATCTAAAGCTTGGTTCAATCAAGACCTGAAAGCACTAAAAATCCAAACTAGAAGGCTGGAGAGAGCTTGGTTAAAGTGGAGGAGTGGTCTAGTGGTTAGGGTGGTGGACTTTGGTCCTGAGGAACTGAGTTCGATTCCCACTTCAGGCACAGGCAGCTCCTTGTGACTCTGGGCAAGTCACTTAACCCTCCATTGCCCCATGTAAGCCGCATTGAGCCTGCCATGATTGGGAAAGCGTGGGGTTCAAATATAACAAAAAAAAAAAACAGCCACGCATTAACAGCTTGGAAGCAGTCTCATCGCAAGTACAAATACGCAATCAAGCAAGCCAAAACATCTTTCGTCCAGAAAAGAATTCAAATAGTTATAAAGGATGCTAGAAAGCTCTACCAGCATCTAAACTCTCTCCTTGACACTTCCCCGATTACTTCACAACATGTGGACATGCCATCAGCGATACAGCTGGCAAACTATTTTAGGGAAAAAATCCAAGCACTTCGCAGCTCCCTCCCCTTGTGCACCTCCAGCATAGATGAATTCCAAAATGACCTTGCGCCCCCGCATGAACATTGTCCAGTTGACCGCTATTGGACTGCCTTTGACCGGTCTCAACTGAGAAGGTCTCCCTCGCCATTCGCAAATTTTCAAAAACACGCTGCAAACTGGACAGCTGTCCCAACTACCTACTGCAATCAGTACCAGAGTGTTTTATCTCTGACTTCACCTCCTATCTGAACTTCATGCTGCAGCAAGGGCACTTCCCCATCGACCATGGTAGCATTCTCCTTACTCCAATCCCTAAGGACCCAAAGTCCAAACCCAGCATACTATCTAACTACCGCCCTGTCGCAACAATTCCACTACTAGTCAAGCCTATGGAAAGCATGGTCAACTATCAACTCACTGATTATTTGGATAAATATTCTATACTTCATGCCTCCCAATCCGGGTTCCGGATTCACCACAGTACCAAGGCAGTACTGGTCACTCTCCTTTCAAACTTTAGAAAGGAAATTTCTCTTGGGAGAAACATCTTACTTCTACAATTTGATTTGTCCAGCGCATTCGACATAGTGGACCACGACCTCCTTCTTACTCTACTATCTGAATTCGGCATTGGAGGTTATGTCTTAGAGTGGTTCAGAGAACTTCTCTCTTATCGATCCTATCAGGTCAAAGTCCACTCCTCTGCCTCACCACCTTGGAGTCCCTACTGTGGAGTCCCTCAGGGCTCCCCCCTGTCACCAACCCTATTTAATATTATGATGTCTCCACTTGCTACGGCCCTATCCAACCATGGCCTGAATCCGTACATATATGCAGATGACGTAACTATCTACATTCCCTTCCGATCTTCCTTAACTGAAATCTCAGACGCAATACAGAATAGTTTTGCCGTCATGACAAGCTGAGCGAATCCCTTCAAATTCAAACTTAATAAGGAAAAACCCCAATGCATCGTTCTCTCCTCCCCGTTCAATAAATCCTCCCCAGGCATGGTTCCTGCGCCGGACTACCCCATCACCATCGCAGATAATTTGAAGCTACTTGGGGTCATTCTGGATTCCCACCTGTCCCTCGACCTTCAAGTCTCGTCTATCACAAAAAGAATGTTCCTCTCCATGCGGTCACTGAAACGTGTCAAGCAGTTCCTTCCGTTTGACCTATTCCGGACTCTAATCCACTCTCTAGTATTGAACCATTTTGACTACTGCAATGGGATTTACATTGAATGCAAAGAACACACCATACGGAAACTGCAGATGGCGCAAAACACGGCGGCAAGATTGCTTTTTGGCAAATCTCGGTTTGAGTCAGCTAAACCCTTAAGAGAGAAGCTGAGGCATAGTTAGCTGAAAATGTCAGTGTATTGGTTGCATTGTCAACATATTGCCCAGGATATTATTATTATTTTGGAATATCATTAGATGTAATCTTTTTCTAGGGCTCACTGGAACCAGGAGAAGTGTTACCTCGTAAACTTAAATTAATCCTGAGGCAGGAGTTTTGGGCACAGTTTCAGAGCCTTTTGACTCAGGGCACAGAGGTGAGTTGGGGACTAAAATATCAATATAATGGTTGATGAACACATTGGCAGCATCATGTCTTATGCAGAATCCATGATTATGTAATCTGAAATAAAGCACTCTTTGGGGGTAATTTTATGAAGCATTTTCCATATGTGAAATATATTTTACAGTAGTAAAAATGGCCCGTTTCTGGCGCCGATGAAACGGGCGCTAGCGGGCACGGGACTCCCTTCCCCTCCCCTTCCGGTACCTGTTCCGTCGGCCCAGGAAAGAAAGAGCCCCCTCTTTCCTCCCGTAGCGGTGGCTTCCTTGCTGCATGGTGTGGGAGTCCGGCTCTCGGCATTTCAAAATGGCCGCCGAGAGTTGAAGTCTCGCGAGGCAGCTTGAACTCTCGGCGGCCATTTTGAAACACCGAGAGCCGGACTCCCACACCATGCAGCAAGGAAGCCACCGCTAAGGGAGGAAAGAGGGGGCTCTTTCTTTCCTGGGACGACGGAACAGGTACCTCTAGACCACCAGGGAGACACGCGTAAGGGGAGGGGAGGTGACAGGGAGGGAGGGAGATTGGTGAGGTTAAGCGTGTGCTACCGTGGGCGGGGCTATGTGGCAAAAGGGGCGGGGTTCATGTGCACGTCAGCGGCGGCTGGGATTTGTTGGAAGGGGAGGAGTCGTGTTTCCCTACTGCTCCCCGTGCGTAAATTTGTTTTTGTGTTCCGCCCTCGATGTCATCATGTGTGACGCGAGGGCGGGGCATGAAGATGTTGTGGTGGCTTCACCACCATGAAACCACGAACCGGTGTGTGAGTGACTTCAGTGACGTCAGTGTCCTCAGAACGTTGAGGTTGCGTTTTATTATAGTAGATGTGGGCAATGGCTCTAATATAGTTGCGGCTGAATGTGTGCATTTATTCATGCACCAGGTGTAGGTATTTCTAAAAACATAGCTTATGTGGAGTTGGGGTAGAGTTGCATTGTACATATGTATTTTACATAATACGCAAAGAGGATATGCAAGTATTTATCTTTTCTTTGAAGCAGGTGTAAATTTGTATGAAAGAATTTGCACTCTATTAGGGTTAGGTGTGAGAGCCTCTTTTATAAAGACATATAGGCGCCCTTTTACTTAGTGTGGTAGTTTTTGCACTTACTGCCTATTTAACACAAATATTAATGTACAGTAAGTGTAAAGCCTGTGTGGTAAATGCAGAGGCTGTACCCTGCATCTGCCCTGTATTTAGTGTACAGGGCAGAGAGTTACTGCACAGGCACCACATTACATGTAGTGCCAGATAGAGCAGAGCACCTACACTAGCTGACATGTAATACTGTACGACCCCAGGAAATAAACATAAAAATGTGCCATTGCCGCAGTGGTGCTCTTACCCCTCCCCCTTTCTCTGCACAACTCTGCTCCTTCCCACTGCACATTTGATCCCCATGCTGGAACACATATACATCACCAAACATCCCCAATCTCCCTGCTGTCCCCTTGACTTTACTTATATTCAACTCACACCTCAAAAGGTTCAGAGTGGATTACAGTATAAGAAACCAGTAGCAGTATACTGGGTTGTTTCTATAAACATAACACATAGTTACATAGTAAGCACAAAAAGCTAATAATTGGGATGATTCTTAAATATAGTGCATAGTTACCTAGTAAGCATTGTTACATGGTGAACAGAATGGTAACATAGTAAACATTGATTACATAGTGAATAGAGACTAATAGTGAATTCTTGTGATGTCAACTGAAGTTCTGAGCCTAGCATATAGGTCTGGTCATTGTGTGTAGGTGGATTCTTTATGAAGATTGTGTTAATACATGTTTCTTAAATAGAGATTTTATGACCTTATGAAACCAATCATAATAGTGAATGTTAAGCGTAGATATAAGCAAGGAGTTCCATATCTTGGCTGCTTGATACGGGAAAAGGCTAGAGAAGACACTCTTGAGGCGGAATCCCTTAAAAGACGGGAATGAAAATTTGAGCAACCCTCTTGTTCCATGACCTGAGTTCTGAAATGTGATTAAAGGGACCATGTTCTGCGGGGCAAAACCTTGTATAATTTTAAAGATAAAACAGCAAAGTTTGAAAGTAATCCTTGCTTCTATGGGTAGCCAGTGGATCTGTACATATAAATGGGAGACCCTGTTGAACTTTTCTAGCCGCAGATGAGTGTTATGGCCATGTTTTGTATAGTTTGTAGTTTAGATAGTAGGTTCTTTGGGAAGCTTAAGTAAATTATGTTGCAGTAGTCCAGTTTGGTTAAGATCAGAGCTTGGACTAAAAGTCTGAAGTGTTCTTGTGTGAAGTACTTCCTTATTTGTCTGAGGTTATGCATTTGAAAGAAGCATTTTGTTACAGTTGTGTTTATCTGTGTTTCCCAGGACATATTCTGATCGATTGTGACACCAAGAATTTTTAGAGAAAGTTCTAGTTTATAGGGTAGACCATTCACTTTAAAAGGGTAGTCCTGTCCAGAAGTTGAGTTGCACCCTACCAGAAGAAAATTTTGTTTTGTCACAGTTGAGTTTCAAGTGGTTGCTCTCCATTCATTTGGTAATTAGGGAGAAACAGCTCTCTATATGGTGCATGATTGTCTGAATATTATTATTTGTTGGTATTAGGACTATGATATCGTCCACATATATGAAGGCTCTGAAACCTATGTTCTCCACAGAGTGACCCAACAAGGCCATGAGAACATTAAATAGAATAGAGGAGAACGGTGCGCACTGTGGGACCCCACTGCCTGTGATCCAAGTTTGGAGAGTAGACCATTTATTTTTACCAGATAGTATCTACTTGTAAGGAATCCTTGAAACTATTTCAGAATGTGGCCTGTTACACCAATTTTACTTAGGGTTGCTATTAGTATTCTATGGTCTACTACATCAAAGGTGCTTGATAGGTCGAATTGCATGATGAGTGCCTTTTTTACCGCCACCTGTAGAATGTTTATGTTGTGTATTAGTGTACATAGGGTGGTTTCGGTGCTAAAGTTGGCTCTGAATCCAGATTGAGAGCTGTTAAACTTATCCAGATATTCAGTTAGTTGTATGGTAACTAGGCCTTCCATTAGCTCTATCAGAAACGGTATGGAGGCCATGGGTATGTAGTTACTCACATTGGTCCAGGATTCTGTTTGCTTTTTGATATAGGTGTGAGAATGATTCTACCTAGTGATGACGGGAATAGCCCGCTGTCTAGGAAGTTGGTAAGCCAATCATAGATTGAGGATTTGAATTTATGGGAGGCACAACTCCTGAGGGTACTGGGGCATATGTCTAGTTGTGCGTGAGATTTTGAGAATTTTTTGAGTAGTCTGTCTAGATCCTCCCATTTAATGGGGTAGAATTTATCCCATATCATATCAGAGGGTATCACAGAGTCAGTGTGTATGATAAACATGTATTCCTCGTTGATTGAATTCTTAAACTGTGCCCTGATTTTGGCTATTTTCTCTCTGAAATAGAGTGCCAGCTGTTCTGCAGTTGGGGTGGACTCCCAGGATGGGGTAGTGATCCGATCAACATTCATTAAGCTGTTGACTACTGAGAAGAGATATTTGGTGTTGGTTATGTCATTGTTGATTAATTATGGGGTAGTAGGATTGTTTGGCTTCAGTCAGCTTGGATTTGTTTCTGGAAACTGCTTGTCTCCATTTTGATCTGTTTGTGTTGGTTCTATCTTTCTTCTATGATTTCTCTCTTCAGCAAATATCTTTGATCCCCCTGCTGTCAGCTGAACCCTTCAGCAAACATCCCTGATCTTTCCCTCAGCCACAATGCCTCCTGATTCCCAATCCCACCCCCCAAGAAGTAGCCCCACCCACAACTGGCCAACTCTCCCCCACCTCTCATGGTACACTAGTGGTAAAGTATAGACAAAGTAGTTGAATGCACAAAGTCAGTCTAGACGCAGCAACCAAGTAGTCCAGAGAAGAAGCTGTGCAAGAAATAAAAGTCCAGCTTGGGGTTTATATACTGTTGGGAAATTGCAAAGGTAAACCTGAAAGGGAAAGACAATGTTTGATAGAACCTTGCAGGATTTTGGGGTCATAAGTAAAAATGAAATCTTTGTTGCATTTGCTGAGGTATTACTAAACTAAGATCCTGTCTGGGAGTAGGACTAATCAATCACTAATTGGTATCCTAGATCAGTGGTTTTCAACCCAGTCCTCAGGGACCACCTGGACAGTCAGGTTTTCAGGATACCCACAATGAATATGCATGAGAGATATTTGCATGCAATGGAGGAACAGCATGCTAATACATTTCATGCACATTCATTGTAGATATCCTGAAAACCCAACTGACCAAGTGATCCCTGAGGACAGGGTTGAAAACCAATGTCCTAGATCATAACAGGGACCAAGAAATGGATTGATTCATTCAATAACAATGCATTGTGTGTGTGAGGGGCAAAGGGGGCTCCTGAAGGGGATAATGACACAGTGACATGCAGACAGAATCAACATATATGCACACTACCCAAAATCACTTTCAGTCTTTCAAAGTACAGGGTTAGTTTAGTGATAAAGGACTCTTAATTGATTCCGATAATGTTTTTGGCATGGTAGTTTCAGTTACTTTACATGTCAAAATAGTACATGATCATGTTTGAACTGAAATGCAGACAAAATTATGAAATAAAAGAAACATCTTGCCCAGGATTCCTCATATTGCAGGAGTATCTGTAGTGCTAAGGGACTAATGGATAGGGAACCCTGACTTACAGAAATGATGATGAAAAGCAACAAGTAGGGAGTAGATGAACCTTCCAACACCAGGTGGCATCAGGAGTCTTGTTTTTCTAAGCCCTAATCACATGAATGATAAAAGGCAAACAATTTCCAGCATAAATATGCAAAGACTCAATCCTGATAAAACAGCAGTGTACAACTTTTCGTCGTTTTGTTTCTTTGTAGAGGGTTCTCTGTTTCTCCACCTTGTGTGGTTTTTACTGCCCTGAGATAGAAAACGTCATTTAGATGTTCTATCGAAAATGCCCCTCCAAGTGCCTGCATCAAGGATCGCAAAAAAAAAGTCATATAATAGAAATTCATACAATGACACTACTGTTAAGAGCGTATGAAAAGCCATACTGGGTCAAACCAGTGGTCCATCTAGCCTAGTATCCTGCTTCCAGCAGTAGCCAATTCAGGTCACAAGTACCTCACAGATTCTCAGATAGTAGCAAGATTCATGCTACTGATCCCAGGGGCAAGTAGTGGTTTCCCCCATGTCATGTGGAGGAGTAGCCTAGTGGTTAGTGCAGTGGACTTTGATCCTGAGGAACTGAGTTTGATTCCTACTGCAGCTCCTTGTGGCTCTGGGCAAGTCACTTAACCCTCCATTGCCCCTGGTACAAAAATAAGTACCTGAATATATGTAAACCACTTTGAATGTAGTTGCAAAAACCTCAGAAAGGCAGTATATCAAGACCCATTTCCCTTTCCCTTTCCTATATCAATAACAGACTATGGACACTAACCACTGTTACCACATCCTCTGGCAATGAGTTCCAGAGTTTAACTATTTGGTGTGTGAAAAAATATTTCCTTCTGTTCGTTTTAAAAGCAGTACAATGTAACTTCCTTGAGTATCTCCTAGTCTTTGTACTTTTTGAAAGAGTAAAAAATCAATTTATGTTTATCCATTCTACACCAAATGATGGTAGATAACCACTCTAAGGCCTGCCTAATCTGCCTGATTTGCTTCCCTTTACAATGCCCTAGACCTTAGCTGATTAGGGTTGCCAACTGGCCAGTATTTGGCCAACCTGGCTGGTTTTATGTAGGTCAGGCTGGTGGCTGGCAGAACCATAAACCTTCCAATATAAATTCCAAGTTTTTCCCAACCACTGTCCTCAGGGGCAGCTTTGTCTACTGTCTCCTTTTCCTACATTGGGGCTAAGCCACCTATCCATCTCTTGCTCACTTGCTGGGTCCGCTGCCTTCCCAGGACCATAGCGGTGGTAGCAAACAACAAAGAGAAACCAGGCATGAGGCCGTTGCCACTTTTGTGTGATGTTGGAACTTTAAATTTAATCCTAGGTTCTCCGTTTGAAATTTATTTATTTATGCATTCTTGTATTCCACTATTTTCCAAAAACAAGTTTTGGTTCAAAGTGTCTTACAATTTGCAATTAGGTAAAGTTACAGTAATGTTTTACAATTAGAATGTGGCTTACAGTTTACAGTGGCTTATAAATTGCAGATAGGTGAAGTTACAGTAATGTTTTACAGTTAGAAAGTGGTATCGAACATCTGTTGTTTGTGTAGTTATAGAAATTTTGAAAAGGTAGGTCTTCAGCTCTTTCCTGAACTGAAGATAATTTGTGATGCTTTAAAAGTCACATAAACATTAAAAAATATCCTGCCAAAAATCTGGGATTAAAAGCACTCATAAACATAATGTGAAAATCTCTGTCCTGTGTGCCAAAAGCGTTATCTAAAACGACTGCCAAAACTAGTGAAAAAAAAATTTCCTGCAATGCTGCAGAAGATAAAAGGTGAAGGTGACTTTCTATATGCTGTTGTAGTATGTTCTGGATTTTGAGCCAGTAAAGGAAAGTAATACAAATGCCAAAGGATAGCGGTTCCATTATCTTCTAACTTAGGGCCAGATGCACTAAACTTAATGAGCCATCAACGAGCAAGTAGTAAACCGTGGCATGCACAAAAAGCTTCTCTAAGCCATTTCCGATTACAGTAGCAGCTAACAAAAACGGAATGCAGATGAGCAAATTAGTACCCCAATGTGTATAAATCGTATTGTAATGAGATGCACTACCATTTTCCGATTCCCTTACCGTGGAAACCCTAATGGGAGTTCTGCAACTCTCGTTGGGGCTGCTGTGAGGGAATTGGAAGGAAAAAAAAGTGCTTGTCAGGGACGGCCTTCTAAAGTGCCTAACATAGATGTCCTTCACTCACAAAAACAAAAAAGGATGTCCCTGATGAGCACTTGGACATTTGCAGCTTAAGTGAAGGGCTACTACTCTGCCTTCTCACTCCAAAACACTCACGGAAGCAGCGATCAGACGGGGCTACGAGGATGCTCTCTCTTCCTGCGCTGCTTATTTGTCTTGTCCCCTGGAAATCTGGGTAGTTTGGAGGGTTTGTGTGCCTCAGATTATGCTGTCCCCACACAGGGTGGTGCTGCGAGGGAATCGAAAGGAAAAAAAACCCATCCAAGTGCTCGTCAGGCACGTCTAACACGAGCTGGACATCTTCCTGCAGCTTTTGTGATGGGCGTCCTTCTTCAACATGTTTTTCTTATATGCAATTAGGAAGGACTTCTCTGAAGAAAAAAAAAAAGGATGCCCCTGTTTTTCTTACCTGCCTAAACTGACCACAAGCACAGTTCTCTCAACAGTCCCCTCCAAGGCTGTTTTCAGCTTGTGCCCCCCCCCCCCCCCCAGATCAGAAGGTGTGAGGACGTCCAAATCAAAACTGTTACCAGTATCAGCTAAACACGCTGTGATTGACTGAGAGAGACCTGGAGGGACGGATGTCCAAAAAGTTTTGATTTGGACGTCCTCGCACTTTCCGATCTTGTGTGTGTGGGGGGGGGGGGGGGGGGGGGGAGGGGGGGCATAAGCTGAATACAACCTTGAAGGGAACTGTTCAGAGAACTGTGCTTGTGGTCAGTTCAGGCAGGTAAGAAAAACAGGGACGTCCTTTTTTTTTTTTTCTTGAGAAGTCCTTCTCCTGATACTTTTTGGACGTCCCTCCCTCCAGGTCTCTCTCAGTCAATCCCAGTATCAGCTAAACGCGCTGGGATTGGCTGAGAGAGACCTGGAGGGAGGGACGTCCAAAAGTTTTGATTTGGACGTCCTCGCACGTCCCGATCCTGAAACAACCTTGGAGGGGACTGTTGAGAGAACTGTGGTTGTGGTCAGTTCAGGTAGGTAAGAAAAGAGGGACGTCCTTTTTTTTTTTTCTTCAGAGAAGTCCTTCCTAATTGCAGGTAGGAAAAACGCATCCAAGAAGGACGCCCATCACAAAAGCTGCAGGAAGACGTGCAGCTTGTGTTAGACCTCCCTGATGAGCACTTGGATGTTTTTCTTCTTCACAGAAGTCCTTCCTAA
Organism: Microcaecilia unicolor; assembly: GCF_901765095.1. Classification (NCBI taxonomy): domain Eukaryota; kingdom Metazoa; phylum Chordata; class Amphibia; order Gymnophiona; family Siphonopidae; genus Microcaecilia; species Microcaecilia unicolor. The sequence goes on from NC_044037.1 coordinate 156,411,611, forward strand.
TTGCCTGATGTAAGCCTGCCTTTAACATGCAAAGCAGTAAACAATGGAAATGCTCTTTTCAGCACTCTTTCTTTTCTGAGGTTCAGGCTGCTCGTCAGGGACGTCCTTTTTTTTTTTTGTTTTTTTGAGTGAAGGACGTCCTTGGCATGCGCATAACGCTTGGCTGCTCTGCGCATGCTCGACCGGCCGACTGGTTGACTGTTTACCGATGGAATAGAGAATGCAAGTGAGTTACAACGAGCAGTTCATTTGCGTTCCTTTTCCTTGATGCATGCCCGTTCCTTACCGATTCGCTAAGGGAATCGGTAAGGGAAGGGCTTTAATGATTTTTAGTGCATCTTCCCCTTAATTACCAGCCTCCAAGGATCTTGACTGAAAACATTCTAGAATAAGAATCCTGCTTCAGTTACAAAACACTTGTCTCACTAGGAAATATTTACTGAACTGCCATTCTCACCACCATTTCTTTTCCTAGGAATACAGACAATGCCTGGATTGAAACAATTGCCATTAATCTGCACTTTGAAGACCAGGATGACCTAGAGCTGGAAGAGCTAAATTATGTAAGACTTTATTATCTATGTTCTTATTATAAGCCTTTCTTCCACATCTGAACACAACAAGGGAGCACATAAAGAAGCTACAGGACCCTCATGCACCCAATGGGGCTCCCAAGGTTTCTTATGACAGAAGGAAGGCTTGCGTCAAGGTCTTTGAAATGTGGGCTCTCTTTGGGAATCCAGAACTAAAGACACATTCATTCCAATAGCTATTGCTCTAAAAATTAAAATATTTTATATTGAAGAATTGTAATCAAGTGACAAAAAATACATTTCAGATACATTTCCCATGAGTTATGCTGATGACAAAACTCCAATAATCACAAACACACTTCATATTGCAACTAGAGGCTTCCTTTGACTCAAAACCCCTATCAGGTTATTCCTAGAGACTCTTTGGACCTTTATGGCTTCTTTAGCCTCTGAGCCTGATAAAATATTCTCCCTCACTGAAATGCTCTGATTTACAGAGTAGTTTCCCTGCATTGGAATGAGATCCTTCTTATTCCAGTGGTTTTCCTCCTGATTTCTATTCTGAATTTACTTTTCAAGAAATTATACTGCCATTCTCTTTGTATCTTTCTAGGAAATTGGATTTGATGGCTGAGTGGCTCATCAATAATGAGCTAAAACTAAATATTTCCAAATCAGTTGTATTACTCTTCCCCTGGTATGGTTCCTCTATACTGCCCATTTCACCAACAATAAAGTAGCAGACAGATGTAAAGAAAGAAAAAAGGACAAGAGAACAGAGAAGAAATGGAAAGGCAAATGTAGAAAATAATTTAGGAGAAAGACTGAGACAAGGAAAGTGGAAAAGAGAATTGGACTAACCCAATTAAAAAAATAAAATGGACAGACAACAAAGATAGAAAAGAAAAAAATATTATTTAATACATTTTAAGGTTTGGGATGTGTCTGTTTTGGGAAATTCTTTTCCATTTTTCTATTTTGCAGAGTACAGCAGAAAATACATTTGTTTCTCTTTTACTAGGTTTACAATACTTGTAGAGTCTGGCTTTCTTGGGTAGAGGGGAGGGAAGAGGTCTCCATTTTAGTTTTTGTCTACATGACTTGATTTTTGTTATTTTCCAACAGGTTTCCTTGGAGACACCTAGTCTTGCAGAAGTATTTTACTGTTATATTTATGATCCCTAAAGAGCTGATACCCCCAATGGGAAAATGGTCTGGCCAACATTCAATGTAGCTGGCCACTGACTGGTTAAATTGCTTGGTCGGGGCTAGCCGCTAACTTTCAGTTGCACTTCTAAGTGCCACTGAAATTTATGGTTTCACGTTTCATCTTTATTTAATGAACCATAAATAGTAGGTACATCTAAGCGGTTTACAAAAGCAAATGAGTTATATAAAGGGAGAAAGGAAAGAAACAAAAGGAAAAACTAAGCTACATTAGTTCCTTATAAGGGAAGGGGAGGGGATCTTTAATCAACTACCTGAACAGAGCACCTAACTCAATTGGCTATATGGAGGGCATTTCGGGGCTAGTGCCTAAAAAATTGGTGCTGAAATCAGTGCTAAGCGTATTCACCGATTATAGAATATGCTCAGTTGATATTTTAGTGTTTAAATCTACGCATATCTATTTACATCAACAAAAACATGGCATAAATCCCAGCATGTAGATTTAGGCACACTGGGCCATATTCTGTAACTAGGCGCATAAATTTCAGAATGCCCACAAAATGACTATTTCTCTGCTCATAACCATGCCCCTTTTTCACTGTGCATGTTAGAAGTTCAGTTCGTATCATTACAGAATATGCTTAGCGAGTTGTATGCCTAAATTCTAATCAGTGCCAATTAGTGCTCATTATTGCTTGTTAAGTGCTGTTATCAGCGCTCATTAACTTGTTAAACTTATTGATCATTTATCATTTATTTATTTACTATACCATCATTTTATTGCATAGCAAGCCAGAAAGGTTTACAAGTCAAAAATTTTACAATAACACACAAATTAGTTTAAACTAGGAATTCCATTGTATGATAGGACTGAAGAAACAAAACTTCCATACCAAAGAGAATAACATAGGCACTCATTTCCAGTCACACATAATTATCTAATGTTAACATCTCCTTGTACTGTCTTAAGCACTCTATGCACCTGTGTGGTTTTCTTACTAAAATGCAGTGTTATCAAAGGCTGTTTGGTAAAAATAAGTTTTCAGAGCTTTACAGAAAAGAGAGTATGATTGTTCTAACCTAATTGATTATGGTAGAGAATTCCGCAATGCTGGAGACAAAAAGAAAAATGCTGACGCACGGATTGATTTCCATCTAGCCCTTGAAATGGGTATCACTAGTCTATTGTCTGTGAGTGGACGGAGCATTTGCGTCAGTGTGTATGGAATAGTTATGGTCGCAAGGTAAGATGGGGTTGTCGTATAAAGCACTTTATATATCAGAATGAGAACCTTAAATTTTACTCTTAAGTCTATCAGAATCCAGTGAAGACGGCATAAAAGAGGAGTGGCCATATCATATTTTGAAGCTCAACAGATAATATGGGCGGCTGTGTCCTGAATAGTTTGTAGACATTTTAGATTTGTTTTTGTGATGCCTGTATAAATAATATTACAGTAATCAAATCGTGTTGTAATATAGGTGTATGCTAGAGTACATAGTGAATCTTTATCTATAGAATTCTTGATGGAGTGTAGTTGTCGCAGGTAACAGAATGATTTTTTTTCACAGCATCGGATATCTGATCACTGAAAGAGAGAGCAGAATCTATAATCACACCTAGATATCTTTTTTTGTCCCCCCCTCCCCCCCAGAGAAAGAAGATACACGATTACCACTAAATACACTAAGTCCAACACGGGATTTCACATGTTCATGAGATGTCCTTTCCCCGCCGGGGTAAGGGTTTGCCAAAATGGTGTCCAAACCCGGAAAAAAGCAGATTCTGGGAATTTCGGATCAGACCCAGTCACTCTCCACTCAAACTTCATAAATTCAATCATTTTGCTGCGCCATTGTTGGATTGTAGGCTTTTTGGGTGAAATCCATTCTTTCAAAATGACTGATTTAGCTATTATTGTGGATCGGTGCACGAATCCCTTAAACCCTGCTGGTAGAGGCCTATCAAAGAGGGATGTCCAAACAATAGGAGGGGGGTACGCCTCCATGTAGAGTTCCACAGTTCAGATATGTAATATAGAAGAGCAGTCTAAAAGGCTATTATCTTCGGACAGGACCAAAACATATGACCCAAGGAGACACCCGAAGCCAAACACTTAGGACATGCACCATCCGGGGACACTCCCACATAGAATGCCCGTCGAGGCGGCATATGCATCCGCATTGCAAACTTATAGTCCATCTCTTGATACGACACCAGCCTAGAGAAGCTTTTGATGCGCAGAACAAAGTCTTGAAGAGTTGACCTTGACACAGGCGCTGCCAACTCCTCTCTCCAACTTGCCGCCAATGCTGTAAAATTAGGTTCCTGTACTGAGTCTCTTATGTGTCTGTGATGCATCCGCACTGGAACTTTCATTTGTGCTTGCAAGGAGAAGGCGAAGGACAGTTCTTCCTGGACATCTTCAGTTAGGGTTGCCCAAGGAATGCTCCGAACATAGTGTTGCAGCTGGTAATAATGGAAACGGTCAGAGGGCAACAACTTAAATTGATTTTGTAGCTCCTCAAACGTTCGCATCTGACCCTCCTCCATTAGAACGTGAACTAAATAGATCAGCCCATGTCTCTGCCATCTAAGGAACGCAGGATAAAGGTTTCCTGGGGGGAATTTGGGGTTACCACAAATTGACATAAATGGAGTAGTTCGCGCTGAAAACTGGTGGTGGCGACAGATCCATCTCCATGTTGCCTTTGCTGTGGGTAGAATGTGTGACTCAGTCAGTATGGGAGGAAGTGGCCCGCCTCCCACATGAAGCAGACAACTGAAATGTGTGTTCCGAGTAAGGGTTGTTTCTATTGAGGTAGCTGAAAAATTCGAAGTGGCTCGAAACCAGTCTGATATATGACGCATACCACTAGCTATGGTAAGGTAGCGAATGTTCAGCAAACCCAACCCACCATGTTCCACCGGAACGCACAAGTTATTAACAGTGAGTCGGGCCCTCTTCCTCCTCCATAGGAAGCTTTGTAGATGTTTATTCAATTTTTTCTTGTCTTCTGGTTTGAGGAAAAGTGGCAGTGTCTGAAAAGTGTAAATCCATTTCGGCACCAGCAGAATGTTGTACAAAGCTATTCTAAAAAAATCTAATTGGACACAATTTCAGCAAAAAACTTCCACAGTAATAGCAATGATGAGCTGAATATTTTTAAATTTCAAATCAAAGTATTAAACGGTATCCCTTTTTTAAAAAAAATATTTTTCTTTTTTCTTCTTTTATCTATATTAAACTCAAAGCAGAGAAAAAGACCTCATCAGTCCTAGCTTGGCGTTGCTGTGCTTAATGTGCTCAAACGCCAGCGTTCTTTGGAGTCCATTGTAATCCTCGGTCTTAAAAAACTCTGCTTCTATATAGTCAATAATGGATATTATGATCAATGATAGTCAATCGTGATACTTCTCTCTTCTATATCGAATGTTAGAAACAATACTTAATGTTACTTAGCTTTTAATCTTGCCTTACGGGGCTCTCCGTTTCGCTATATATAATAAGCTTCTTCAGGGGGCCAAGCAACTTTTTGGCTAATCACGATATCTTATAGCATGGCGTCTCTGCTCCTGTGACTACCGGAATCACAGGAGCAGAGACGCCATGCTATAAGATATCGTGATTAGCCAAAAAGTTGCTTGGCCCCCTGAAGAAGCTTATTATATATAGCGAAACGGAGAGCCCCGTAGGGCAAGATTAAAAGCTAAGTAACATTAAGTATTGTTTCTAACATTCGATATAGAAGAGAGAAGTATCACGATTGACTATCATTGATCATAATATCCATTATTGACTATATAGAAGCAGAGTTTTTTAAGACCGAGGATTACAACGGAGTCCAAAGAACGCTGGCGTTTGAGCACATTAAGCACAGCAACGCCAAGCTAGGACTGATGAGGTCTTTTTCTCTGCTTTGAGTTTAATATAGATAAAAGAAGAAAAAAGAAAAATAATTTTAAAAAAAAAGGTGTACCGTTTAATACTTTGATTTGAAATTTAAAAATATTCAGCTCATCATTGCTATTACAAAGCTATTCTACCCAGTAAGGACAGGGGGTAATCTGTCCATAGTCTCAGTTTATGACATGTCATTTCCATCAAGGGAGTTACATTCTCATAATATAATCTTGACATATCCTGGGTTATACATGTGCCAAGGTATCTAATTTTATTTTCTGCCCAGGATAGGGGGGTGCCCGATTCCCATGTGCCCTTTGTGGTAGGAAAAACCCTGAGGCCTATTGATTTATGCACATTTAAAGTAAAACCTGATAGTCTCCCGAACTCTTGAATCATATCCAACAATTTTCCCAATGCAGCCTGTGGCTGAGTCGTGATAATCAGGAGATCATCTGCAAAGGATAGGGCCTTAATTGTTTCTCCCCCGACTCTCACCCCCGGGATCTCCTCCGACTGTTTGACTGCTCGTAAGAGGGGTTCCATGGCTAATATAAAAAGCGATGGGGAGAGAGGGCATCCCTGTCTAGTCCCCTTGTTTATTGGGAATATTTGTGACTGCACACCATTGATTAGTACTGCTGCCTCTGGGCCAGAGTACAGGGCTCTTATAGCCCCAAGAGACCACCCTCCAAATCCCATATGAGTTAACACGGTGAACATATATTCCCATTCTAGCTTGTCAAATGCTTTTTCAGCATCGAGGGAATATAGACAGGTTGGAATCCGTTGTTATTGACTATGTGCCATGGCCAGTAACAGCCTTCGAACATTGCTAGCAGCTTGTCTAGATTTTACAAAGCCTACCTGCTCCTCCCCCACCAATCTAGGCAACAGATTGGATAACCGATTCGCTATGATTTTGGCCAAGATTTTTAAATCGACATTAATTAAGGAGATAGGTCTAAAAGAATTAGCCTGATCCTCCGGTTTATCTGGTTTGTGAATTAACGTGATGTACGCCTGGTTGAAGTATGGTAGAAATTTACCATTCTCTATGATCTGTTCATAAAAGTCATGAATACTGGGATAGAAGGATGGGTGCAGCAGCTTATAGAACTCCCCCGAGATTCCATCTGGCCCAGGAGCAGAGCCCATGGGTAAAGATTTAATTACTTCTTGTATTTCTTTGAGATTGACTGGAAGCTCGAGGGAGCTCTTTTCCTGTTCTGTCAAATGCGGTAGACCTGCTTGATCTAGAAAGTGGGGGATCTCTGTGCTGTCCGAGATCTGGGATGACTCATAAAGAGAGCTAAAGAAATTTTTAAAAACTTCCACTATTTTCTCACTCTTGTTGTGGAGGTTCCCTTTATTGTCCCTAATAGTGATGATCGGTCTTCCCGGGCTCCAGGATTTAACCAATCTAGTTAAAAAAGTGCCTGACCAGTCCCCATATCGCTGAAATCTATATTTTTGGTATGCCATGTAACGTCGGGCTCGTTGATGTAACAAAGAGTTGAGGGCTACCTGGACTGTGTGAAGCTGTTCCTTAGTGGCAGGGGTAGCCTAGGGAATTTAAGATGTTGTGTTTTTGCTCTTTTAAGATCTTTTTCTAATTTCAGAATTGCTGAGGCAATTTTTTTATTATAAGCTGATACATAGGCTATAATATCGCCTTGCAACACTGCCTTAGCAGTTGCCCAAAACAGGTCAGGTTGGGTTCTATGTTGGTCATTATTTTGAGAGAATTCTTCCCACTTCTTAGTTAAGTACACTCTAAAATCTTTATCTTGGTAAAGGTGGGTGGGAAACCTCCACTTCCCGGCCTGCTGGTAAAATCCAGGAGACTCCATATCCATCCACACTAGGGAGTGGTCTGAGATCTCCTCCGGGCCAATCTCTACATTCAACACCCATGGGAAGATAGAATGGGAGACTAATATATAATCCAATCGGGAAAAAGTACCATGGGCTCGAGATTCATGAGTGTAGTCTCGCTCAGTGGGGTGTAGGCCACGCCACGAATCCACCAAGTTGAGTGTTTGCATAAAATGGGAAAGAGCGTGCGACCTCGGTCCTCCCCTATGTGCAGAGTGTGGATTAGAACAATTATATTGTGGATGGGACACCAGATTAAAATCCCCCATCACCATGAGCTGTTTCGAGTGGTAGGGCATACACAATCGTGTTAAGTGAGCTAGAAATTTAGGATCATAAGTATTCGGGCCATACAAACCCAGGATCATAATTTCTCTGCCTTGTACCCACACCCGAATCAAAATATATCGCCCTTCCTGGTCCGATTCGACTACCTCTGACTTAGCTGCCAATCCTTTCCGGATCAATATTGCCACCCCTCCCTTACGATCACCAGAGGCAGATGAATAGACCTCGCCCACCCACTGTCGTTGTAACTTTGCATGCTTCGCCGCTGTGAGTTTAGTTTCCTGTAAACAACCAAAATCTGTTTTATGTCTATTCAGAGCCGCTAGAATTTTCGCCCTTTTAATCGGAGTTGAAATGCCCCCTACATTCCACGTGGTAAAGCGAAGGGACTTCATTTTGGGGTGAATATAGGATATCTAGTGCAGATGGTAAAAATTTAGTTCCATCCCTCGGGCGCCCAGCCTCGTCCAAGGGATCCTGTGGCCTAGATCGCCACCCCGAATTGTGCCAACCCCATGTGGACCCAATCACACCCGCAAAATGTGCATAAATCGTGTATCTCAACCCACCCCCCTCCCCAACCCTCCCGTTCGCCCCCCTTATTTGCCCCAATTTCTTATCCAACCGATTCCTACCCATAAACCAAACTTTAACTAATGGAGATCAATGATGGTGGTCCCCCCACTCTCCCGCTACCCTGGTACAACAGATACTTAGAACTACTAGCATTTCTGGCCAGTTCCAGTATTATACTCACAGCCTCAACATTTTAAGTCACTTTAGCAACCCAGAACTCTCTGAGTATGTGATGTGAAATCCTCACGGTGGGGGAGGTTGAAGTAAATCTGCTGGGACCTCCTGCGGCGCTCTGTAAACCTGTCATTTCTCCTGATGAAACACTTTTAGAATCGCAGGGTGTATCAAAGCAAATCTTTGTTTTGTGAGAGCTAGGGATTTGCATACAGGCCCAAATGCTCGACGCCACTCCTGCAGTGCGGCTGAGAAGTCCTGGAATATTTTAACAGGTGTCCCTTCAAAGGCTAGAGATTCTCGCTTCTGCCGCATCCCACGTAAGATTTCCACTTTATGGATGTAGTTGTGTACTTTTACCATTATTACCCTCGATCGCTGATTTGGGCCCGGTTTGCGCCCCACCTGATGGGCGCGCTCAAGACATAATGGCTCCACACTATCAGACAAGGCAAATTCCATTTTTAGCCATTTCTCCAGCACTTCCGATAGTAGATGGTCCGGCGTAGATTCCGGGAATCCAATGATCCGCAGATTGTCCCTCCTCGATCTATTTTCCAATTCATCTACCAACTGAGTATTTTTCTGCACCAAGTTTGTAAGCTCTGTCAACCACGTCGCCATTCCGGCCTCCTCGTCTTCCACCGCCGACATCCTCTGTTCTAGCTCCCCAGTTTGTTTCGTGGTTTCAGCTAGTAACGATTCAAGGGAGGTAAGTTGACCCGAGAGTTGTTGCAGCTGTTGAAGTTGAGGTTCCATTGCGGTTTTAACTACGGAGGACAGTTGCCGTAATTGCGTGTCAGTAAACTCCGTAGAAACTTTCTCTGGTGCCGGGCTCGCGGCCATCTTGTTATCCAGAGGTCGAGACTTCTCATCTTTTTTCCCACTTTTTGGAGGCATACTTGGCTCTGGGCGTGTGACAAATTGGTCCATAAAGTCCTTCGCACTCTCCACCACTTGTGGTGGTGATTGGGAACCGTGGCCCTATATCCCAGGTGCGGGAGAGCGGGTGAGTCCTCAGAGGAGAGCTATATCACGTCTGCTCCCCTCAGCTCATCACATGATCTCCCTCACACCTAGATATCTTAAAGACTGCACTGGAGCGATCTGCCTATCAAATAATGTTGGAATTAAGGATGGCACAGGACTATGTCCTGTTACCCAGGAAGCTATTGTCTTATCCAGTTTAATATCAACTGATGTTTGGAAAGCCATCTGTCAACCTCACAGAGACACTCCTGAACTGGCTTTAAATCTATGTTGGATGGATTTACATAGTGAATGAAAAGAAAATCATCTGCATAGGAATATGAACTAATACCTAAGGATTGAATGAGCAAAGCGAAAGGACTGACAGATTAAACAGTAGTGGTGATAAAACCGATCCCTGTGGAACCTCACAAGAGATGGGATGAGATTTAGAAATAGATGAGTTTTGTACTATAAAAGTACGACCACTAAGAAAGGAGAAGAACAATTGTAGATGATGCCAGAGATACCAAGTGACTGCAAGTGTTTTAGCAATAAGCTATGGTCAATAAAATCAAATGCTGCAGATAGGTCAAGTGAGATAATCAGAGCAATGTGACCTTGTTCTAGTCTTGAATGCAGTTCACTTAGTAGGGCTGTTAGTACTGTCTCTGTATTATAACCCAGCCTAAAGCCAGATTGTCATGGATATAATGCATTAATAGATTCTGAATACGATTGAAGTTATGAGAACACAATGGCTTCCAATATCTTTGTCAGAAATGAAAGATTAAAGACTGGGCGATAGTTACTCAGAGAGAGGGGAGTCAAGTGAAGGTTTCTTTAGACTAGGTCTAACCAGTGCTTCTTTTAGAGCCTTTGGAATAACTCCTTTTGTAAGACTTTTTACTATCAGAGTGTAAGTGTGGTAACAAACCCAGGGAGGGAATTTTGAGCCAATCTGAAGGTTTAGGGTCTAAGGAGCAATAAGTGATGGTGTGCTGTATAGAATCTGGGGGTAAGCAGTCAGGTTTAGTGCATAAATGGGACTACATAAAAGTCTGTCCCATCTTTATGCTCTATCCCATCCCTGCTTAAGTGCTGAATATCGATTTAAGTGACCATGCCCGGCTTTGATTGTCTGGGAATAACTCGGTCGACGGTGAGCAAAACGCTCACAGTTGCTGGCTAAAAATCAGGTCCGGTATTTTTTGTCATTGAATAATGTGGTAGATGTTGAACAGGTAGTTCAACTCATAGAAGATAGCCTTGAGTTCAGGGCTCCCAGAGGAGTTTGGAGAAGAAGAGGCTAACAGAGCCACTTTGCTGGCGGTGTTCATCTTTGAGCAGGATAAATAAATTTACCTGTATTTTTGTTATAGAATTTGCATGTTTCTGGGACAGAATATAAATTACACAAGATCGAAGTTTTTATTGTTATACCAGGAGGCATTTGCTCTTGGTTTATGGATTTTTGTTAGGTTTCCTTATAAATATCTTCTGGCCAATATTCAGCTGGCGGCCATTAAACAATTACATCGCCAGTTAGATTAGCCCCAGATATTGAGTGCCAGGCCACATCTGGGCACCGGCACTAAAAATCAGGGACTAAATCTGGCGGGGCTTGCCATTGGAGCTTATGTGGGACCCAGTCGATATTCAGCCGGGACCTGCATTTAACAAAAGTAGAATTTCCCTCCGATCCCCTGATGAGGTTCATAGGCCCCCTCCCAACCCCCTCAATGCCATACATAGACCCTCCACACCACCCCAACAGATCAACATCCCCCCTCCCATCTCCACCCCCCCCCCCACCTCCCAGTCAGGATAGGTCCCCCTCAGACCTACCTGACTTCCCTGCTGGTCCAGTGGTCCAGTGGGCACTTCCCTTGCTCCTGCCTCGAGTGGCAGCTTCCTGAAAATGGCTGCCATGACCTGCAGTGAGAAAGATATTACATCTGAGTATTCTACCCAAACACAGGAATGGGAGAAGAGCAGACAACCTCTTGGATCTGTCATTCCCTTTCCCCAAGGGCATCAGTTTCAAATCACTACATGGTTTAACCCTACCTTATCTATCCTCTGTCCCAATACAGAACCTTACACAAAATATGTCATGGGGTCAGGAGTAGTGAGCCCTTGGGCCACTGCTGGTGACCAGAAGCAGCAGGTGAACCACCCAAAAAAGGATCGAGGCCGGAAACTGACAGGGCTGGTACAAGCTGAACTGGAACCAAAGCTGAAGACAAACGGGGCTGGAACAAGCAGGACTGGAACTAAAGCTGAAGACAGGCTGGACTGGAACAAGCTGGACTGGAACTGAAACTGAAGACAGGCAGGACTGGAACAAGCAGGACTGGAGCTGAAGCTGAAGGCAGGCAGGGCTAGAACAAGCAGGACAGAATACAAGCAGGGCAGAAACTAGAGTTAAAGATGAAGCAGGGCTGTAGCAGGCAGGACAGAATACTAGCAGGGAAGGGACTGGAGTAAAGACAAACAGAGCTGAAGCAGAAGCAAGATTACAGACTGGAGACAAAGCAGGAGCAGGCTGGAAGTGCAACAAACATACACAGACAAGAAATCATCTGAAGACCTCTGTTGCAAAGGCAAGGCATAAAAGTTCCATCCTCCAAGTTGCTTATAAAGGGCTTTACTGGTGATGTCACAACTAAGAATGAGGCTTGGCAACCGGAACACCAGAACGAGGCTTGGCTGCAGGAACACCAGAGTAAGGCTGGAATGCTGGAACATCAGAATAGCACTGGAATGATTTCTGGAACACGATTGGGAAATAGGGAAAAAGCAGTCCACAACAGCCATAGGGTCTGGTTACTGGGATGAGGGGTGAGTATAGGCACGGGATAAAATGCTGAAAGCCTACCTATTTGAAAGACATGTCTTACAAACAACACAATAAATGATATGGACCAACATATAAACTGCCACATGATTCTTATAATCTGTTGCTATCTGTTGTAAACTTCACTTTGTAACCCACCCCCCCCCCCCCATAAAAAATGTTCCTCATTTCTAGTTGTAAGTCACAATCAACTCTATATGGAAATATTGGTGACTAATAAGAAATAAAGTGAAGTAAACTTTATTGAAAGAGATTTGTATGTTTAGCAGCCATTAGTAAATGTAAACATTCCCTATCCATGGATTTTCAGCATTATCTGCATAGTTTCAGGGCAGGATTACAGCAGTGAGGGTGGATAACAGTGATATTCAGCCAACTATCCATATGGCCATGTGATTTTGTATAGACCAGAAAAAGGTACCCTCAGAGCCGTAGCGAGGGGAGCTGACACCCGGGGCGGGTCGTCGCTGTGCCCCCCCCGGGTGCAGCACGGCGCACCCTCCTCCCGCTGGAGCGCACCCCCCCGGAGCGCATACCTCCCCCCCCGGAGGGCATACCTGCGGCGAGGGACGGGCAGGAGGGCCGATCTGCCCCGACTGCACGTTGCTGGGGTGTGTCGGCTCCGCGCTGGTTCACTGCTCTCTCTGTCCTGGAACAGGAAGTAACCTGTTCCGGGGCAGAGAGGGCAGTGCACCAGCGCGGAGCCGACACCCCCCAGCGGCGTGCACCCGGGGCGGACCGCCCCCCCGCCCCCCCTTCCTACGCCACTGGGTACCCTAAATTAATCTTCATAGTTATGCATTAACAGCTGAATATCATAACTAGGAGTGCAATTCGATGACAGGATTGCCTGAAATTAGGTACCAAGAGAGCACCTGGTAGGAGCTATTCAATAAAAGAATGTAGACACTTTTATAGAGTACTAGTCTAACAGGGTATAAACATTTTGAAAAGATGCAAGCACTTTTGCCAGACATAGAGCTTGTGTAAGTGTTAGTACCTAATGCTGCATATTTAATTTACAATATTTTATAATTATTTATTCGGATTTATTAACCACCTTTATGAAGAGATTCACCCAAGGCGGTGTACAGTAGGTACAGTTTAACATCAAACTTACAATTTTGTTGACAGCATAACAATAGTAAAATGTACAAGTATAAACATAAGTACAATGAAAGAGGAAAAATTGAAAATAGCAAATTGAAACCTAAGAATACCATTTAACAGGATAAAAAATGTACTAATTTAACAGCGCTGAAATTTAAATAACAGAGACATAATACGATGCAAGCATAATAGTGACGAAATATCTAATAAGTACATAATTTGAACATTCAAATAACATTGTTAGGATACTAATGCTGTTCTACAATACAGCTTACCATATAGCTGAGGGGCCAAATGCAGATGAATAGATGGGAACAAGATGGGTGATACAGAATCAATTGGGATAAATAAATGGGTGGCTAAACTAAGGGCAAGCTCTTTGTACAGTTAATCAAGATATAAGGAACTGGTCTAAGTTACAGTGTATTTAGCAAGCTAGTCCAGGTGCAGAATGGGTGTATAGTCAGTCACCCTTGAGAGGAGCCAGGCTTTCACCTGCTTTCAAATGCTTCCTGAAATAGAGATAGTCTTGAGTTATACATAGTCCCTCTGGGAATAAATTCCAGAGCGTAGGAGCTACTCCTGAGAAGGCTCGCTGGCAGGTATCACATTGTACAATTTCTTTTGATGAGGAGACAGATAGTGATGATCCTTGAGAGGATCTTAGAGGTCTCAAAGGTGTGTAGAGGGCTAACTTATTCTTTAAATACCCTTGCCCATTTTATCTAAGGGCCTTGAAAATCAAACATGGAGTTTTAAATTTAGCCCTTTAAGGTACTGGTGGTCAGTGCAGTTTTTGCTGGAAGGGTATAAGTACATAAATAATGCCATACTAGGAAAAGACCAAAGGTCCATCGAGCCCAGCATCCTGTCCCCGACAGCGGCCAATCTAGGTCAAGGGCATGGGCGTAGACTGGGGGGGGAGGGCGAGGGGGGAAAATGCCCCCCCAAACGACGACGACGTGAGACTGGCGCCACCGCGCCAGTAGTTTAAAAAAAAAACAAGCAGGCACACGCTCGTCTCCATCCACTTCACTTCCCTGCCCTCTCTGTCTGCGTCCCGCCTTCCTCTGACGTCAGAGGAAGGCGGGACGCAGACAGAGAGGGCAGGGAAGCGGACGGAGACGAGCGTGTCCGTCTACCCCCCCTCTTCCTCCCTCCCTCCGGTGCAGGCAGCAAGCATGCTTCTTCAGTGATTCTGTGTTCCTGGCAGCGGTAGCGACGTACACGCTGCCTTCGGCTCTGCCCCAAAGCCTTCTCTTCAAGTTCCTGTTCCCGCATAGGTGGGAACAGGAATTTGAAGAGAAGGCTTCCGGGGCAGCCCGAAGGCAGCGTGTATGTCACTACCGCTGCCAGGAGCACAGAAAGGTTGAAGAAGACTGCTGCCTGCGCCGGAAGGAGGGAGAAAGAGAGGGGGTAAACGGAGTCCACGATCCTGGACCTCACGGGGAGGAGGGCAGCAGAGGGAAGATTGGATGGAACTGGGAGGGGTGGGGAGCAGATGGAAGATGGATGGGACTGGGAGGGGTGGGGAGCACAGTGAAGGAGCAAGAGATGGATGGGACTGGGAGGGGTGGGGAGCAGAGGGAAGATGGATGGGATTGGGAGGGGTGGGGAGCAGAGGGATGGACCAGGAGATGGATGGGATTGGGAGACGTCAGGCACAGCAGAGGGAAGGAGCAGAAGATGGATGGGACGGAGGGATGGTGAGCAGAGGGAAGGAACAGAAGATGGATGGGACAGAGGGATAGTGAGCAGAGGGAAGGAACAGAAGATGGATGGGACTGGGAAGGGTGGGGAGCAGAGGGAAGGAGCAAGAGATGGATGGGACTGGGAGGGGTGGGGAGCAGAGGGAAGGAGCAGAAGATGGATGGGACATAGGGATGGTGAGCAGAGGGAAGGAACAGAAGATGGATGGGACTGGGAGGGGTGGGGAGCAGAGGGAAGGAGCAAGAGATGGATGGGACTGGGAGGGGTGGGGAGCAGAGGGAAGGACCAAGAGATGGATGGGACTGGGAGGGTGGTGAGCAGAGGGAAGCCTACTGGAAAGAAGACACTGCATAAAACAAGACACTGGGACCAAAGCGAATAGAAAAACTAAATGATCAGACAACAAAGGTAGAAAAAAGTATTTTATTCAGAATTTATTAATTGAAATATGTCAGCTTTTTGAAATGTGCATCTGTGATATTTTGCCTGTAAATTTCAATTCCTTCCTCCATATTAGCATATTCATTTGCATATGTATATATGCAAATGAATATGCTAATATGCGCCGCCCATCCTTTGCCCCCCCAAATGAAACAGTCAAACTACGCCTATGGTCAAGGGCACCTGGCAAGCTACCCAAAAGTACAAACATTTTATACAAGTTATTCCTGAAATTGTGGATTTTTTCCCCAGGTCCATTTAGTAGCGGTCTATGGACTTGTCCTTTAGGAAACCGTCCAACCCCCTTTTAAAACTCTGCCAAGCTAACCACCTTCACTACGTTCTCCGGCAACGAATTCCAGAGTTTAATTATGCGTTGGGTGAAGAAAAATTTTCTCCTATTTGTTTTAAATTTACTACAGTGTAGTTTCATCGCATGCCCCCTAGTCCTAGTATTTTTGGAAAGCGTGAACAGACGCTTCACATCCACCTGTTCCCTTCCATTCATTATTTTATATACCTCTATCATGTCTCCCCTCAGCAGTCTCTTCTCCAAGCTGAAAAGCCTTAGCCTCCTTAGTCTTTCTTCATAGGGAAGTCATCCCATCCCTGGCACTATCATTTTTGTCGCCCTTCGCTGCACTTTTTTTAGTTCTACTATATCTTTCTTGAGATGCGGCGACCAGAATTGAACACAATACTCAAGGTGCGGTCACACCATGGAGCGATACAACAGCATTATAACATCCTCACATCTGTTCTCCATACCTTTCCTAATAATACCCAACATTCTATTTGCTTTCCTAGCCGCAGCAGCACACTGAGCAGAAGGTTTCAGTGTATTATCAACGATGACACCCAGATCCCTTTCTTGGTCCGTAACTCCTAACATGGAACCTTGCATGACGTAGCTATAATTCGGGTTCTTTTTTCCCCACATGCATCGCCTTGCACTTGTTCACATTAAACGTCATCTGCCAAGTCTCCCAGTCTCGTAAGGTCCTTCTGTAATTTTTCACAATCCTCTTGTGAGTTAACGACTTTGAATAAATTTGTGTCATCCGCAAATTTAATTACCTCGCTTGTTACTCGCATCTCTAAATCATTTATAAATATATTAAAAAGCAGCGGTCCTAGCACAGACCCCTGAGGAACCCCACTAACTTCCCTTCTCCATTGTGAATACTGCCCATTTAACCCCACTCTCTGTTTCCTATCTTTCAACCAGTTTTTAATCCACAATAGGACATTTCCTTCTATCCCATGACCCTCCAATTTCCTCTGTAGCCTTTCATGAGGTACCTTATCAAACGCCTTTTGAAAATCTAGATACACAATATCAACTGGCTCCCCTTTGTCTACATGTTTGTTTACTCCTTCAAAGAATTGGTCAGGCAAGATTTCCCCACACTAAAGCCGTGCTGACTTGGTCTCAGTAATCCATGTCCTTGGATGTGCTCTGTAATTTTGTTTTTGATAATAGCCTCTACCATTTTCCCCGGCACCGACGTCAGACTCACCGGTCTATAATTTCCCAGATCTCCCCTGGAACCTTTTTTAAAAATGGGCGTTACATTGGCCATCCTCCAATCTTCCGGCACCACGCCCGATTTTAAGGATAAATTGCATATCACTAACAGAAGCTCCGCAAGCTCATTTTTCAGTTCCATCAGTACTCTAGGATGTATACCATCCGGTCCAGGAGATTGTACTCTTCAGTTTGCTGAACTGCCCCATTACGTCCTCCAGGTTTACTGTGAATTCAGTAAGTTTCTTTGATGCGTCCGCTTGAAATACCATTTCTGACACCGGTATCCCACCCAAATCTTCCTCGGTGAAGACTGAAGCAAAGAATTCATTCAATCTCTCGGCTATGTCTTTGTCATCCTTGATCGCCCCTTTTACCCCTCGGTCGTCCAGCGGCCCAACCGATTCTCTTGCCGGCTTCCTGCTTTCAATATACCGAAAAAAAGTTTTTTCTGTTTTTTTGCCTCTAATGCTATCTTTTTTTCGTAATCCCTCTTGGCCTTCTTTATCTGTGCCTTGCATTTGCTTTGACACTCCTTATGCTTCTTGTTATTTTCAGATGGTTCCTTCTTCCATTTTCTGAAGGCGTTTCTTTTAGCCCTAATAGCTTCTTTCACCTCACTTTTCAACCACGCCGGCTGTCTTTTGGACTTCCGTCTTTCTTTTGTAATTCGCGGAATATGTTTGGCCTAGGCCTCTAGGATGGTACTTTTGAACAGCATCCACACCTGTTGTACAGTTTTTACCCTCTCAGTTGCCCCTCTAAGTTTTTTTTTTACCGTTCTTCTCATTCTATCATAGTCTCCTTTTTTAAAGTTAAACGCAAATGTATTTGACTTCCTATGTATAGTTACTTCAAGGTTGATATCAAAACTGATCATATTATGATCACTGTTATCAAGTGGCCCCAGTACCATAACATCCCTCACTAGATCATGCGCTCCACTAAGGACCAAGTCTAGAATTTTTCCTTCTCTCGTTGGCTCCTGCACCAGCTGCTCCATAAAGCTGTCCTTGATTTCATCAAGGAATTGTACCTCTCTAGCGTGTCCTGATGTTTACATTTACCCAGTCTATATTTGGATAATTAAAGTCACCCATTATTATCGCATTGCGCATTTTGTTTGCGTCTCTGATTTCTTTTATCATTTCTGTGTCTACCTTCTTATCCTGGTGAGGTGGATGGTAGTACACTCCTATCACCGTCCTTTTCCCTTTTATACATGAAATTTCAACCCACAATGATTCAAAGGTGTGATTTGTGTCCTGCTGAATTTGTAATCTATCTGTTGTTAATATACAATGCTACCCCTCCACCAGTCCGGTGCAACCTATCACTACGATATACTTTGTACCCCGGTATGACAGTGTCCCACTGGTTATCCTCCTTCCACCAGGTCTCAGTAATGCCTATTATGTCCAATTTTTCATTTAGTGCAATATATTCCAACTCTCCCATCTTATTTCTTAGACTCCTAGCATTTGCATATAGACATTTCAGAGTATGTTTGTTGTTCCTAATTGCATGATGCTTAGTGCTTGACACTATTGATTTGCCATCTTTTGTCTGATCTTTAGTTGTATTTAAGGGCACCTGTCCTACCACGGTCTCTTGTGTAACCTCACTATCCAGAAACCCTATCTTCCCTGTTTGTGAGGTATCCTTGCAAGATACCTTATCCCGAACCATGCACTGTTGTGCGAATATCGGCCTTTCCCCCATATCTAGTTTAAAAGCTGCTCTATCTCTTTTTTGAATGCCGATGCCAGCAGCCTGGTCCCACCCTGGTTAAGATGGAGCTCATAGTTTTGGAATAGGCTCCCTCTTCCCCAGAATGTTGGCCAGTTTCTAACAAATCTAAAACCCTCCTCCCTGCACCATCGTCTCATCCACGCATTGAGACTCCGGAGCTCTGCCTGCCTCTTGGGGCCTGCGCATGGAACAGGTAGTATTTCAGAAAATGTCACCCCAGAGGATCTGGATTTGAGCTTTCTTCCTAAAAGCCTAAATTTGGCTTCCAGAACCTCTCTCCCACATTTTCCTACATCATTGGTACCCACATGTACCAAGACAGCCGGCTCCTCCCCAGCACTATCTAAAATCCTGTCTAGGTGCCGCATGAGGTCCGCCATCTTCGCACCAGGTAGGCAAGTCACCAGGCGATCCTCCCGTCCACCAGCCACCCAGTTGTTTACATTCCTAGTGATTGAATTGCCAAGTATGACAGCTGTTCTAACCTTTTCCTCCCGGTCAGCCATTGAAGATATATTCTCGGCGCGAGAGGATAGTACATCTTCTGGTGGGTAGGTCCTGGCTACAGGAGTACTTCCTACTTCACCTTCTGGGAGACCTCCCTCCTCCAAGGTAGCACAGAGGCTACCTGACTGGAGGTGGGACCTCTTTACAACATCCCTGTATTTCTCTATCTCCCTCATCTCTACCAAATCTGCTACTCTAGCCTCGAGAGAACGAACATGCTCTCTGAGGTCTAGGAGCTCTTTGCATCGGGCACACACATATAATATCTCATCAACTGGGAGATAATCATATACAGTGGTGGAAATAAGTATTTGATCCCTTGCTGATTTTGTAAGTTTGCCCACTGACAAAGACATGAGCAGCCCATAATTGAAGGGTAGGTTATTGGTAACAGTGAGAGATAGCACATCACAAATTAAATCCGGAAAATCACATTGTGGAAAGTATATGAATTTATTTGCATTCTGCAGAGGGAAATAAGTATTTAATCCCTCTGGCAAACAAGACCTAATACTTGGTGGCAAAACCCTTGTTGGCAAGCACAGCGGTCAGACGTCTTCTGTAGTTGATGATGAGGTTTGCACACATGTCAGGAGGAATTTTGGTCCACTCCTCTTTGCAGATCATCTCTAAATCATTAAGAGTTCTGGGCTGTCGCTTGGCAACTCGCAGCTTCAGCTCCCTCCATAAGTTTTCAATGGGATTAAGGTCTGGTGACTGGCTAGGCCACTCCATGACCCTAATGTGCTTCTTCCTGAGCCACTCCTTTGTTGCCTTGGCTGTATGTTTTGGGTCATTGTCGTGCTGGAAGACCCAGCCACGACCCATTTTTAAGGCCCTGGCGGAGGGAAGGAGGTTGTCACTCAGAATTGTACGGTACATGGCCCCATCCATTCTCCCATTGATGCGGTGAAGTAGTCCTGTGCCCTTAGCAGAGAAACACCCCCAAAACATAACATTTCAACCCCCATGCTTGACAGTGGGGACGGTGTTCTTTGGGTCATAGGCAGCATTTCTCTTCCTCCAAACACGGCAAGTTGAGTTCATGCCAAAGAGCTCAATTTTTGTCTCATCTGACCACAGCACCTTCTCCCAATCACTCTCGGCATCATCCAGGTGTTCACTGGCAAACTTCAGACGGGCCGTCACATGTGCCTTCCGGAGCAGGGGGACCTTGCGGGCACTGCAGGATTGCAATCCGTTATGTCGTAATGTGTTACCAATGGTTTTCGTGGTGACAGTGGTCCCAGCTGCCTTGAGATCATTGACAAGTTCCCCCCTTGTAGTTGTAGGCTGATTTCTAACCTTCCTCATGATCAAGGATACCCCACGAGGTGAGATTTTGCGTGGAGCCCCAGATCTTTGTCGATTGACAGTCATTTTGTACTTCTTCCATTTTCTTACTATGGCACCAACAGTTGTCTCCTTCTCGCCCAGCGTCTTACTGATGGTTTTGTAGCCCATTCCAGCCTTGTGCAGGTGTATGATCTTGTCCCTGACATCCTTAGACAGCTTGCTCTTGGCCATTTTGTAGAGGTTAGAGTCTGACTGATTCACTGAGTCTGTGGACAGGTGTCTTTCATACAGGTGACCATTGCCGACAGCTGTCTGTCATGCAGGTAACGAGTTGATTTGGAGCATCTACCTGGTCTGTAGGGGCCAGATCTCTTACTGGTTGGTGGGGGATCAAATACTTATTTCCCTCTGCAGAATGCAAATAAATTCATATACTTTCCACAATGTGATTTTCCGGATTTAATTTGTGATGTGCTATCTCTCACTGTTACCAATAACCTACCCTTCAATTATGGGCTGCTCATGTCTTTGTCAGTGGGCAAACTTACAAAATCAGCAAGGGATCAAATACTTATTTCCACCACTGTATATGGCACTCAACGCATTAAGTATTAAGAATTTTAGTCTGATATAAAGTGATTTTAGTTTATATATTTTATGATCCTTGTAGTGACAACTACAACTATATAGTTCTATAAGAGCACTCCTAGCTTATTACCCTAATTACACTACTTTGCTATAAATGTAGTGCTGTCCTAGGTGGGGCGGGTGTTGGGGAGGGTGGATGGGAAGACTAAATTAGATCCTACACTGCCTGTCAGACCCTATCTGCTACTGCAAGTTAATGGGATTACTTCACAAATGCTGCCTCTAGTTATCCAGATAAAAGTATCTGCCTATATAAGACATGATATTAACCATAGTTTGAGTATCAGGCTCTTAGTAGTTTTACTTTCATGCTATAATGCTAGTTACAATTGTTGTAATCTTTTTAAGATTTCTTCTTTTTCTGATCCTGTCAAAGGCTCATTCTCATTGACTCCCTTCTTTTTCTCCTTCTTCATTTTTTCTTTACATACAATTTTCTTTTTTAGCGTTTGCATAGCAATTTTTCTGATGATGACAACTGCTTAGTACATGAACAGTGCCATATATTCAAGATTAAGAAACTCAAATCTTCTCAGAAAGTTGAGTCACTAGACTGTTGCTACTTACTCAGTTCTACTGAGCATATCAGCACCAAAATCAAACTTTAAGTATCAAGGTTGATATCAGTATTAAGTATACTGCATCAGAGCCAAATGACCTTGGAGAGGGAAACTTCTGGCCAATGTGAAGACATACAGGAAAGACTCTCACCAAAATACCTTCATGAAATTCCAGAGTTTAATTACATGAAATAAAATTCTGGAATTCGTTGCCAGAGAATGTGGTAAAAGCAGTTATTTAGCAGGGTTTAAAATGGTTTGGATAATTTCCTAAAAGACAAGTCCATAAGCCATTATTAAGATGCACTTGGGAAAATCCACTGCTTATTTCTAGGATAAGCAACATAAAATCTGTTTTACTGTTTTGGGAGCTTGCCATGCACTTGT
This sequence comes from Microcaecilia unicolor, assembly GCF_901765095.1. Taxonomy (NCBI): domain Eukaryota; kingdom Metazoa; phylum Chordata; class Amphibia; order Gymnophiona; family Siphonopidae; genus Microcaecilia; species Microcaecilia unicolor. The sequence continues at coordinate 156,433,903 of NC_044037.1, forward strand.
AAGCTGGATTGGCCACTGTTGGAAACAGGATACTGGGCTTGATGGACCTTCGGTCTGTCCCAGAATGGCGACCTTATGTTCTTAGGGAAGTAGGGTATTTATTATTAATACCTGCAGAGCTAACATAAAGCATAAATGGGATTATGTGACACTGGAGTTACTGTGTTCCTTTGACAAATATGAGCTTCCTTCTGTTGCTTGGGAGTATTTCTATTTCAATGACTGCTAGATGAAGAAATTTTCTTGGACATAGACAGATGAGTCTATGTGCAACACCAGTCAGGTATTTGAGGTATTAGGATTTCATATAAATTTTTCAAATTCAAACCACCCATCATTTTTAATTCATAGTGGCTCTGTAGATATGATCCAAGTCAGCAGATTTTCAGCCTGTTTTAAACCTTTTTTTTTTTTTTAACAAAGACGGGCAAGTATCTATACATCTTTAAAAACTGTCCCTTTAGAATATGGGGATCTCTTTAACCACAGTCCTGTAAAATCATTTCCAGAGAGATGCCCTTCAGAGTACAAAGCACCAGTGAATTATGCACCTGTTTTGAAACACATGCAAAGTATGCACATAAGACTGCTTATTGAGATTTTAAAATGGGGATTTTCACTTTGAAAATTGCCAAGGGTGCAAATTACGTGAAGTCTTTTGCGAGGATATAATTGTGCTTGAAAAGTATGTGCATAGATTAGAAAATGTAATCTGCATTGCTCTTCCTTTTGTGACTGAAACACATTTTATGGAACATCTCCTTTCAAGTCAGATATGTGCTGTTGTGCAATATTAAAATAGCTGATTTGCATGGTTAGAAATGTCTTGAAAATTGCCCTTTCTTTGAGCTCATCTTCTCTTGAGCTGATGCACTTTTTATTCACTTGGAACATGCCTTAAGATATTTCGTACTACACATGTTATTTCTTGCATCGCTCTGGTATACAGCAGATACTGTATACCATGCATCCATATTACTTTATATGATGCAATTAAAATATAGTAATGCTGCTATTACTTATCATTTTTATAGTGCTACTAGTTATATTTGACAAGGTACATTGGTAGAGAGATGTATTGAAATATATATCTGAGGCATAACATTTGTAATTCTCTACCCAGAAATGGCGATCGCCATTATGGCATAATGTAAGCTACTACTACTACTACTACTATTTAGCATTTCTATAGCGCTACAAGGCATACGCAGCGCTGCACAAACATAGAAGACAGTCCCTGCTCAAAGAGCTTACAATCTAAAAGACAAAAAATAAAGTAAGCAAATCAAATCAATTAATGTGAACAGGAAGGAAGAGAGGAGGGTAGGTGGAGGCGAGTGGTTACAAGTGATTACGAGTCAAAAGCAATGTTAAAGAGGTGGGCTTTCAGTCTAGATTTAAAGGTGGCTAAGGATGGGGCAAGACGTAGGGGCTCAGGAAGTTTATTCCAGGTGTAGGGTGTAGCGAGACAGAAGGCGCGAAGTCTGGAGTTGGCAGTAGTGGAGAAGGGAACAGATAAGAAGGATTTATCCATGGAGCGGAGTGCACGGGAAGGGGTGTAGGGAAGGACAAGTGTGGAGAGATACTGGGGAGCAGCAGAGTGAGTACATTTATAGGTTAGTAGAAGAAGTTTGAACAGGATGTGAAAACGGATAGGGAGCCAGTGAAGGGTCTTGAGGAGAGGGGTAGTATGAGTAAAGTGACCCTGGCGGAAGATGAGACGGGCAGCAGAGTTTTGAACCGACTGGAGAGGGGAGAGGTGACTAAGTGGGAGGCCAGCAAAAAGCAGATTGCAGTAGTCTAAACGAGAAGTGACAAGGGTGTGGATGAGGGTTTTGGTAGAGTGCTCGGAAAGAAAGGGGCGGATTTTACGGATGTTGTAAAGAAAGAAACGACAGGTCTTGGCAATCTGCTGGATATGAGCAGAGAAGGAGAGAGAAGAGTCAAAGATGACCCCAAGGTTTCGAGCTGAGGAGACAGGGAGAATGAGAGAGCCATCAACAGAAATAGAAAACGGGGGGAGTGGGGAGGTGGGTTTGGGGGGGAAAATGAGAAGCTCGGTTTTGGTCACATTGAGCCTGCAAATTGGTGGGAAAATGCGGGATACCAATGCTACAAATAAATAAATAAATAAATAAATAAAATAAAATATATCTAAGCAATCAAGAGTATCAACAATGTAACACCAGTTTATTCACAACATACTTAACTGAATACTGAACAGTATCTACAATATAATGCATATAGGAATGGTATTAGAAGAGACCATTTTAAATACCTATATTATGACCTATAGTTGGAGAATCAGGAATTCAGGACTGGCTGTAAAGCATAATGGGAAACTATGACTATATTTGTAAGTAAAAATGGATTTTTGTTGTCAGTGGCCTGTAATTAAGAAACAATGCTGTCTAATAAAAAGTTTAATTACCAAATAATGCATAACTGTACGTGCCAGAGTTTCAGACAAACAGGATCATGTACCAACATTATGAGACTGTAATAAATGTATGAGAGCAAAGAAACTTTCTGGTTGAATGAGAACAATTCCTCATTGTGTATTACATATCGTTTTGATGTTCACGTTTTACAGAGTATTCTAGAAAAGGTTCAATAAATACAGAGGGCCCCCTTTACAATGGCTTAATGCTCGCTAAACAGGAAGTACTGCTGTTCTACAGCAGCAGCCCATTAGTACTTCCCACCTCCAGCACGCCATCATATCCAGCGCTACAAATATATATTTATTTTTTTGCTCTGTGGTGTACCGGCAGTAATCGGGCAGTGCTGTGTGCTGCCTGGTTACCGCCAGGTTAGCATGGGAGCCCTTACTGCCACCTCAATGGGTGATGGTAAGGACTCCCCCCCCCCCCAAATGGATGCACGACAAATGCTTTACTTGCCTACAGAAAAGAAAGATTACCCTTTTACGTGCTGCAGTAAAATGGGGCCCCCTTTTGCCACAGCTTTTGTAGAAATATTATAAGGCTGTGGGAAATACATATGTAGTTGGTTGCACGAACAGCGGTTACAGCCACTTTATAAAGAAACATGATCAATAAAGAGTGGCAACACTTGGGGTTTTAAAATTGTAAGTATTGATGCAAGCGTCTGATTAACAACATACACATGCAAGTACTACTACTACTACTACTATTTAGCATTTCTATAGTGCTACAAGGCGTACGCAGCGCTGCTCAAACATAGAAGAAAGACAGTCTCTGCTCAAAGAGCTTACAATCTAATAGACAAAAAATAAAGTAAGCAAATCAAATCAATTAATGTGTACAGGAAGGAGGAGAGGAGGGTAGGTGGAGGCAAGTGGTTACAAGTGGTTATGAGTCAAAAGCAATGTTATGTTTAAACAGTTTTTATTAGCATTTAGCATATTAATCACACAGTACATTTCGCTGGACTAAATCATCAACGAATTATGCTATATAAGCCAATACAATTCTGAACAGTAACTTCAAACTTTTAATTCCCCCCCCCCTTTCCCCTCAGCTTCCCCCTCCCGCCCCACCTCCCAATCCTTTGGTAATCATACATCCGAATAATCTATAGACTCAGTACCCATTTAGTACCTCCTATACCCCCTTACCCCCTGTGGGCTTGGGCTCTGATAGCCCAGGGGTACCTCCCTCCCCTTCCCTGCGTGTCAACCTTAACTGGGGGATGGTTTTGTAGGGAGTATCACTCCCCATATCAGGGTTACAGCAAATTAAGAAGCAGACTTCGTCCTTGCGGGCTTAGTTCCTGTATGTAATGATCCCAGATCCTTACAAAACTCTTTTTCCGTTTCGGAGATCCCTTTGCTTCCCTGGCTTCCCAAGTGGCCAACTCGTGCACTTGGTTTCTCCAATGCCAGTAAGCCGGCGGGTCTGATGAGATCCAATTTTGTAAAATATTTTTTCTAGCCACCAAACATACTTTGCAACACCATAATCTATCCCCCCCAGCCTGTGTTTGGAATGCTGTTTGTGTATCTAGCACGTAATGATCCCAGGTTCCATCCACGGGTTTCTTTACTATAAAAGACATAAATCTCTGGATCTCTCCCCAAAAAGCTTTTACTCTTGGACATCCCCAAAAGGCATGATATAAAGTGTGATCACATTTAACACATTTTTCCTCCCTTGTGCCGCCTTTGTGTCCCCGTTGTCGTCCAGACATGTAGGCCCTCACCACCACTCTGAATCCACATTCTCTCTCATCTATAGTGAGGGCCGGGATATGTGCCAATGTTGCCCCAATGTCCCATCCTGCTAGGGTGGCTCCCGATTCCTTTTCCCATTTTTGTATTATATAGTTTAAGGTATGTGGTGGGGTTCGCTTCTGCAACATTTTATATATGTTTGATACTGTCACACCCGTCACCTCCATGGGTTGGAAAAATGTCCGTACTTTACCCCCTAGTTTCCTCTGTAAGTCTGATTGGTGCAAGGCTAAGATGTAGTGTTTGGCTTGGGCATAAGCGAATCGGTCTCCCCATGCAGTCCCAATCTTTGCCTGTAATTCCTCAAACGGGATTATAGTCGCTGCGGCTCCTAATAAATGCTCCACTCTTGTAATTCCTAGTTGTTCCCATCTGAGAAATACCGAATTACTTTGACCTGGTTCAAAATTCGGGTTCCCCCTAAATGATAAGAGCTCTGATGTTGTGGCACTCCCTCCCAACCTTTTAATCATCATCCTCCATGCCGCCTTCAGTGGTTGAAGCAAAGAACAACGTTTGAAGTGGGCCGGGAGCTGGCCTTGTTTTAGATGCAGCAAAGTGACCATGTCATAGGGGGCGAAATATTCTTCTTCTATATCTAGCAGTGTAAATATATTAGTCTGGCCAACCCAGTCTCCTATATGCCTTAATAGGCTTGCCTGATTATATCCGGCTAGATTTGGCAATCCTAGTCCTCTATGACCCCATCCTCCCAATAATAACGGAGTTTGCATTTTAGGTTTCTTTTGTGCTCAGCAAAACCTACTAAATACTCTCATGACTTTAGTCAAATCTCTCTTTAGTACACGCAGGGGGAGCGTCTGCATGAGATATAACCATCTCGGGAGTATTACCATTCTAATTAGATTTATCCTGCCTCTCAGCGTCAATGGGAGACCTTCCCATTTCTCTAAATGGCATTTAGTCTCATCCACCATGGTGTTTATATTAATCTCATATAAATTCTCTAATTCCATGGTCAATCTGATTCCTAAATATTTAAATGATTTGTCTGCCCATCCCAAGGGAAAATCCTGATTCCATAGCTGTCTGACTATTAGTGACGAAGCCAGTGCTTCCGATTTTGCCAGATTCAACTTAAGGCCTGCATAGTCTCCATATTCCTTCAGGATTTCTATTAACGCCGAGAGGGATGCCCGTGGTTCCGTAATCATAACTAGGAGGTCATCTGCAAAGGCCGCTATTTTGAATACTGAACGTCCCATTTGCATCCCCTTTACCAACGGATTGTCTATTATCTCTCGAATCAACGGGTCAAGAGTCAAGACAAACAGCATCGGGGACAAGGGGCACCCCTGTCGAGTTCCCCGTTGTATCAAGAACTCCTCCGATTCCACCCCATTGACTCTTATTTTTGCCTTCGGCCTATGATACAGGGTCCGTACTGCCACCATAAACCGGCCGCTAAACCCATATTTTTCCAGCGTCGCGAACAGGAACGCCCAGTGTACTCTGTCAAAAGCCTTTTCGGCATCAAAACTAATAAGTAAAGACTGGGCATTCCTGCGCCTCCGCATTTCCAAGGCCGCTATGATTTTCCTGAGGTTTTTAGCTATTACTCTGCCTTCTACGAAGCTCACTTGTGCCCCATGTATTAACTTTGGCAGCACTCTTTTCATACGGTTTGCCATTATTTTTGCCAACAGTTTAAAATCCACATTTAGAAGGGAAATTGGACGGTATGACTCTGGATTTAGTAGGTCTCTCCCCGGTTTTGGTAGCACCACTATTTGCGCCAGAGCCAGACCATCTGGTGATTGCTCCATATCTATCATTCTATTAAAATAATTGGTCAAGGTCGGGGCAATGCTGTCTCCTAATATTTTATAGAATTCTATTCTTAGCCCATCCGGGCCTGGTGCTTTTTGCCGTTTCCCTTGTGCTATCCCCAGCAATACTTCCTCCACCTCAACCGGCTTGTTCAGTTTGTCTCTGTCCTGTTGACTGAGGGATGGCAAGCTTAAATTATCTAAATACATAGACTCTGGTAGTCCTTGGTCTTCTGGCTTCGCGTAGAGTTTACCATAAAATGCGGTGAAAGTTTGGCATATTTGCTCCGTCTTACTCTCTATCTTTCCCTTTTCTCTCCGTATTTGGAGTATTTGCCTTTTACTGGGTTAGCCAGTCTAGCCATCAGGCGCCCTGCCTTATTGCCGAATCTATGTAACTGATACTTATAGTACAACTGGGATTTAGATGCCCGCTGATGTAGTAGCACGTTGAGTGCTGTCTGTGTTTCTAAGAGTTTGCTGCAGTGGGCGTCTGTTTGTCTCTGTCCGTATGCTTTCCGGGCTTGACAAACTAATGCACTCAAACGCAAAATTTCCCTGTTTCGGGCTTTCTTCACATGGTGATAATAACTAATTATTTCACCACGGAGTACTGCTTTTGCTGCATCCCAAAACAAAACCGGGTCTCCTATATGTTGTGTGTTCAGGGTCATATAATCTTCCCATCATTCCTTTAATTTCTCTCTGAATGTCCCATTGTTAAACAACTCTAGTGGAAACTGCCAAGAGCCATCCTTAGATCCCGTATCTCCCATGTTCCACTCTATATATACCCATGCATGGTCTGATATCGTGTAAGGCCCTATATTTACTTCTTTTATCCCTCCAAACATGGCTTCTGATGTGAGTATGTAGTCTATTCTAGCTTGAGATGTATGCGCCCGTGCATGGTGGGTATAATCCCGCTCACAAGGATGTAGGACTCTCCATATATCTACTAAGTCCAACATCTGTCCCAGTCGCTTCAGGCCCTTATTGGACTCCGTGTTATCACTTCTCTGCCCCTTGGAGCTGTCTATTGAGGGATCCCACACCGTGTTAAAATCTCCTCCTACTAGTGTGTAAGTCTTGGAGTGCTGGAGAAGGTGGGCTATTACTTGATTGTAAAATTGCTTATCATATTGGTTGGGTGCATACAAGTTACAAATTAGGATCGTTTGACCCGCCATCTCCATCTCCACCTCCACCAACACATATCTGCCCTTTGGATCTCCTTTAAGAAGTCGGACTGCCGCTGCCACCCCTTTTCTAATTAACACCGCCACCCCTCCTTTCTTCCCCTGTGCTCCTGCCGAAATACATTCCTCCACCCACCACGTCTTTAACTTAGTGTTTTCTTCTTGGCTAAGGTGCGTTTCTTGCAGCAAAGCGAAGTCTATTTTATGTCTCTGCAAGTGCTGCAATATTTTTGTTCTTTTAATCGGTGAGCTGATGCCTCCCACATTCCAGGTGACACATCTAACCATAATCCGTAGATGAATTGTATCCTGTCTGCCTCTCTACAAAACCAATTTTTCCTCCCAGAAGGGCATCCCAGCCTATGCCCCTCCATTCCTGCCATCGCTCATTATTCAGCTCTTGCCCTCGATCCCCTCTTTTTCCCAGTACATTGGTTGACTGTCTACTCCCCTCTAATTCCCTCCTTACCCTCCTTTCCCCCCATTTGCCTGTTCCCTCCCTCTTCCCATCTCATATCCCATTCCCCCAGACTTGTGTCCCTCAATAGGGAACCAATCACTTTTGACGCCTCTAGTCCTCCCCCCCTGCATTGGTCAGAACATTAACATCATAACTCTGTATAACAGTTCTTTACATTTACCATCATTAAAATAGTACCTTTTAGAAAAGGAAAAGAAAGATGAAAGAAAAAGAAAAAATGGGGAACCCCCTATACTACATCTCACTACATTAACCAAGACTCGTTTAGTATGTTTTGAAAGACCCCTTATTTACACTTCATCCATACAAGTATTGCTTTTGCTTTCAGCCATTCACTCCTCCAGACCCAACCCCAAACACTTCATCCATACAAGTATTGCTTTTGCTTTCAGCCATTCACTCCTCCAGACCCAACCCCAACTATATCTCCCTCTATTATCAACAGATGAAGGAAAAATAGAAAAAATAACATGTCTTAAACAATTCTTCTCTCACGTCTGGAGATGCTGCACTTGCTTCTTCTCCAGGTCTTCTCTTTCTAACTAGAGTTTGCAGCGTCCAAGTCCCTCAAACTTGGAGATCTAAATTGACATTAAACTTCCCCAAACAGTACTTGCATGTGCTGATCAGTTTCTGTTTAAGATGGAGAAGCAGTGCTGGTTCCGGTCACCTCTCCCTTCTCCAGCCGCTGTAGGAATTCCTTCGCCTCCTCCACCGACTCGTAGGAATGGGTTACCCCGTTGTGGGTGACTCTCAATCGCGCTGGATATAATAGCGCGAAGCGGACCTTCAAGTTAAATAATTGGGAGCAGATTGAGCAAAAGGCACGTCTTTTCTCTGCTACACCCGCCGAGTAGTCTTGAAAGCAAAGAATCCTCTTCTGCTTGTACTGCAGGGTGTTCTCATTCCTCGCGGCTTGCAGGATCATCTGTTTGTGGGCGAAATTTAACACCTTCAAGATTATAACTCGTGGTTTAGTAGCTTGATCTCGACGTACGCCTAGTCGATGGGCTCTTTCCACTCTTAGGGGTCCGATGGTGTCCGGAAATTTTACTCTCGCAGTGAGCCAGCACTCTAAAACCCCCACCAGATCTCTGCCTCCGATGGCCTTGGGAAACCCCACCAATCGTAAATTGTTTCTTCGGGACCGGTTTTCAAGGTCCTCAATTTTTTGTTCCATCGCTTCTATTTATTCCCGGAGTTGTTTCTGTCCGACTTCCACTTCTGTGACCCGATCTTCCACTTCACTTGTTCGGGTCTGGAATGCCACACATTCCCACGTCAAGTCCTCCATGCGGGTTTGTAATTTCTCTAATTTAGAGTCTATGGGTGATAGTCTTCTTTCCAGAAGCTCTTCCAGTACCGTGGTCATTTCAGCCGTTATTTCGGCGACCCATGTGGATGAGACCGAGGAGCCGATCATGCTGGGTGAGGCCGCCATCTTTGGATCCGCAGATTTCTGTCACAAGCGTTCCTTGGCGTTTGTTTTTGTTGTCATTTCTATACCCGGCTCCCGCAAACGATTGCCAGGGCTTCAATCTCCCTTCCGATGCTGTTTAGATTCGTTTTTTATGGTTTTAAATGGCCCGAATCTTAAGGGGGGCGAAGATCGAGGTCGGAGAGCACTTTACATGCGTCCTCTCTCCGGCATGGCGTCACGTGATCCTCCGTCAAAAGCAATGTTAAAGAGGTGGGCTTTCAGTCTAGATTTAAAGGTGGCCAAGGATGGGGCAAGACGTAGGGGCTCAGGAAGTTTATTCCAGGCGTAGGGTGCAGCGAGACAGAAGGCGCGAAGTCTGGAGTTGGCAGTAGTGGAGAAGGGAACAGATAAGAAGGATTTATCCATGGAGCGGAGTGCACGGGAAGGGGTGTAGGGAAGGACGAGTGTGGAGAGATACTGGGGAGCAGCAGAGTGAGTACATTTATAGGTTAGTAGAAGAAGTTTGAACAGGATGCGAAAACGAATAGGGAGCCAGTGAAGCGACTTGAGGAGAGGGGTAGTATGAGTAAAGCAACCCTGGCGGAAGATGAGACGGGCAGCAGAGTTTTGAACCGATTGGAGAGGGGAGAGGTGACTAAGTGGGAGGCCAGCAAGAAGCAGATTGCAGTAGTCTAAATGAGAGGTGACAAGGGTGTGGATGAGGGTTTTGGTAGAGTGCTCGGAAAGCAGCTTCTCCCTGCTTGCTGCTCCAGTCCACCGGCTCCAGCTTCCCTCCTGCTGGTCCCAGCCTTGCTGGTCTGCTGCTCTGGTGGCACCGAGTGTGGCTGCCCAGCTGCTCCAGCTTGCCTCAGTCCACCCGCCCCAGCTTCTCCCTGCTTGCTTGCTCCAGTCCACCGGCTCCAGCTTCCCCCCTGCTGGTCCCAGTTCATCTGCTCCAGTGTGTTCCAGTCAGCCTGGTCCAGCTTCTCCCTACTTGATCCTGTCCATCTGCTCCAGCGTGTTCCAGTTTGTTCCAGTCCTCCTGGTCCCAGCTTGTTCCGGTCCACAGATCCAGCTTTCCCCCACTTGTTCCAGTCCATCGACTCCAGTGTGTTCCAGTCCGCTTGATCCAGCTTCTCCCTGCTTGCTCCAATCCATCTGCTCCAGCGTCTTCCAGCTCGTTTCAGTCCTCCTGATCCCAGCTTGTTCCAGTCCGCCGATCCAGACTCTCCAATCTATCTGCTCCAGTGTGTTCCAGCGTGCTCCAGTCCTCCTGATCTACTACTACTACTACTATTTAGCATTTCTATAGCGCTACAAGGCATACGCAGCGCTGCACAAACATAGAAGAAAGACAGTCCCTGCTCAAAGAGCTTACAATCTAATAGACAAAAAATAAATAAAGTAAGCAAATCAAATCAATTAATGTGAACGGGAAGGAAGAGAGGAGGGTACGTGGAGGCGAGTGGTTACAAGTGGTTACGAGTCAAAAGCAATGTTAAAGAGGTGGGCTTTCAGTCTAGATTTAAAGGTGGCCAAGGATGGGGCAAGACATAGGGGCTCAGGAAGTTTATTCCAGGCGTAGGGTGCAGCGAAACAGAAGGCGTGAAGTCTGGAGTTGGCAGTAGTGGAGAAGGGAACAGATAAGAAGGATTTATCCATGGAGCGGAGTGCACGGGAAGGGGTGTAGGGAAGGACAAGTGTGGAGAGATACTGGGGAGCAGCAGAGTGAGTACATTTATAGGTTAGTAGAAGAAGTTTGCACAGGATGCGAAAACGGATAGGGAGCCAGTGAAGAGTCTTGAGGAGAGGGGTAGTATGAGTAAAGCGACCCTGGCGGAAGATGAGACGGGCAGCAGAGTTTTGAACCAACTGGAGAGGGGAGAGGTGACTAAGTGGAAGGCCAGCAAAAAGCAGATTGCAGTAGTCTAAATGAGAGGTGACAAGGGTGTGGATGAGGGTTTTGGTAGAGTGCTCGGAAAGAAAGGGGCGGATTTTACGGATGTTGTAAAGAAAGAAACGACAGGTCTTGGCGGTCTGCTGGATATGAGCAGAGAAGGAGAGAGAAGAGTCAAAGATGATCCCAGCTTGTTCCAGTCCGCCGATCCAGCTTACCCCCTGCTTGTTCCAGTCCACCGGCTCCAGTGTGTTCCAGCCTGCTCCAGTCCGTCTATTCCAACTTGTTCCAGTTCATCTGCTCCAGCCTTCCCCAGCATGTTCCAACTCGTTGTTCCAGCTTGTTCCAGCCTGCTCCAGCTTGTTCCAGTCCGTCCATTCCAGCCCGACTGTTCCAACTTCTTCCAGTCCATCCGTTCCTGCATGACACAGCTTGTGCCAGTTCGTCTGTTCCAGCGTGTTCCAATCCATCCATCTCAGCGTGTCCTGTTGTTCTGTCGTTGTCTGGTCCAGCTTGTCACAGTCCATCTGTTCCTGCCTGCCCCGGCTTGCTCCAGCCTGTCCATCTGCTCATCCTGACACAGTCCATCTGTTCCTGCTTGTTCTGGCTTGTCCCGGCTTGTTCCAGCTTGCTCCTGTCCACCTATCCCAGCTTGTTCCTGACCGCTTGTTCCAGCTGCTACCTGCCTACCTGTTAACACATCGAGTAACCTGCCTGCCTGCTTGCGAGCCTCTCAGCCATTGACTTACCTACCTGCCTGCTAGCTTGTCAGCCATTGACTTACCTACTCGCCAGTCCAAAACCCAGCTTTCCAGCTCTATCTATCTGCTTAACACCTCAGTCACCTCAGTCACTACATAGTCACCTGTTAACACCTGTTAATTGCTTAACACCTCAGTCACTACATAGTCACCTGTTACCCCTCAGCCACTACTTATGGCCCCTGTCCACGTTCTCTTCCTTGCCCTGTCCCTTCCTAATCTTCTTTCCCCCCCACTCCCACTGTCTACCACTAGAACTCTCTGCCCTCCCGCCCTGCCCGCCACGGCAATACCCTATTCACCCTCATCCCCCACCACCTCACCATCCCTCTTGTCCCCCTCCTCCTTCCTAGCTCTTAACCTTCAACACTTCCTTCCTGCCATTAACCCATCCCCATTCCTTCTAAGTTCACCCCGTCTTCGTCGCCTTCGCCGCCCGACCTCCCCCACCCTCCTCCGCATTCTCTTGCTCCTCCTCCTGCTATCCGCGGGAGACATTAACCCTAATCCAGGTCCCCCTCACCTGTCCCCGTCCTATCCATGCGAACGATTCCGGGATGTCTCCAATCTTGTCTCTATTCCCCTCCTCCCCCCCTCTTCCCTTCCCTTCTCATGCGCCTTGTGGAATGCCTACTCAGTCTGCAACAAACTGCCCTTCACTCACGATCTCTTCATCTCTCGCTCCCTTCAACTGCTCGCCCTAACCGAAACCTGGATCTCCCCGGAAGACTCGGCCTCAGTTGCGGGCCTCTGCCATGGAGGTTATCTCTTCTCCCACACTCCCCACACAGTTGGCCGCGGTGGAGGAGTTGGGCTACTACTTTCGCCCTCCTGTAGTTTCCAACCCCTCCCCCTACCTCAGTCTCACTGCTTCTCATCCTTTGAAGCCCACTCCATCTGGTTATTCTACCCGCTGCCACTCAGAGTCGCAGTCATCTACCGCCCCCCTGATAAATCCTTCTCTTCCTTCCTCACCGACTTTGATGCTTGGCTTTCTGTCTTTCTTGAACCCTCATCTCCGTCCCTCATTCTCGGAGACTTTAACATACACGCTGATCCGACCCTAACGCTTCTAGGTTCCTCACCCTAACATCCTCCTTCAACCTCCAGCTGTGCTCCACCACCCCTACTCACCATGATGGCCATTGTCTTGACCTCGTCCTCTCCTCCTCCGGCTCACCCTCCAATTTCCACGCTTCTGCTCTACCTCTCTCCGATCATCACCTGATCACATTTACACTTCTTCACCCCCCCCCTCTGCCCCGTCCAACTTTAACCACCACCTCCAGGAATCTCCAGGCTATTGACCCCCCCCCCCCACTTTATCCTCTAGTATCTCTAATCTCCTCCCTTCCATCATGTCCTCCGAGACTGTAGACAAAGCGGTCTCCGCTTACAATGCTGCTCTCTCCTCTGCTTTGGACACCCTCGCCCCATCCACCTCCCGTCCCACAAAGCGTACTAATCCCCAGCCTTGGCTGACCCCTTGCATCCGTTACCTTTGCTCCTGCACCCGATCCGCTGAACGCCTCTGGAGGAAATCTCGTTCCCATTCAGACTTCCTTCACTACAAATTCATGCTATCCTCTTTCCATTCCTCCCTATTCCTTGCAAAACAGGACTATTACACCCAATTGACCAATTCTCTCAGCTCCAACCCTCCTCGTCTCTTCACCACCCTTAACTCCCTCCTCAAAGTACCCCCCGCTCCCACTCCTTCACTCTCTCCTCAATCACTGGCTGACTACTTCCGCGACAAGGTGCAAAAGATCAACCTTGAGTTCACTACCAAGCCACCACCTCCTCTTCAGCCTGTAGCCCCACCCAACAACCAACCAACCATGGCCTCTTTCTCCTCTTTTTCTGAGATCACCGAGGATGAAACCTCTCGCCTTCTTTCCTCCTCGAAATGCACCACCTGTTCCTCCGATCCCATCCCCACCAACCTACTTAACACCATCTCCCATACTGTCACCCCCTCCATCTGTCGCTTCCTTAACCTTTCTCTCTCCACTGCAACTGTCCCTGACACCTTCAAGCACGCTGTAGTCACACCTCTCCTAAAAAACCCATCACTTGACCCTACCTGCCCCTCCAACTACCGTCCCATCTCTCTCCTACCCTTCCTCTCCAAAATACTTGAGCACGCCGTTCACAGTCGCTGCCTTGATTTTCTCTCCTCTCATGCCATCCTCGATCCACTTCAATCCAGTTTTCGCCCTCTTCACTCGACAGAAACAGCACTCTCTAAAGTCTGCAATGACCTGCTCGCCAAATCCAGAGGCCACTATTCCATCCTCATCCTCCTCGATCTATCCGCTGCGTTTGACACTGTCAATCATGATTTACTTCTTGCCACACTGTCCTCTTTTGGGTTCCCAGGCTCTGTCCTCTCCTGGTTCTCCTCTTATCTCTCCCACCACACCTTCAGGGTACACTCTCATTGATCTTCCTCCACTCCCATCCCACTATCTGTTGGAGTTCCCCAGGGATCTGTCCTTGGACCCCTTCTCTTCTCAATCTACACCTCTTCCCTAGGCTCACTGATCTCATCTCATGGTTTTCAGTATCATCTTTATGCTGATGACACCCAGCTATATCTCTCCACACCAGACATCACCGCCGAGACCCAGGCCAAGGTATCGGCCTGCTTATCTGACATTGCTGCCTGGATGTCCAACCGCCACCTGAAGCTGAACATGTCCAAAACTGAGCTCCTCGTCTTTCCACCTAAACCTACTTCTCCTCTTCCTCCATTCTCTATCTCAGTTGATAACACCCTCATCCTCCCCATCCCATCTGCCCGCAACCTCGGAGTCATCTTTGACTCCTCCCTCTCCTTCTCTGCGCATATCCAACAGACTGCCAAGACCTGTCGCTTCTTCCTCTTCAATATCAGCAAAATTCGCCCTTTTTTCTCTGAGCACACCACACAAACTCTCGTCCACGCTCTCATTACCTCTCGCCTTGACTACTGCAACTTACTCCTCACTGGCCTCCCACTTAGCCATCTATCCCCCCTTCAATCCATTCAGAATGCTGCCGCACGTCTTATATTCCGCCAGAACCGATATACTCATATCACCCCTCTCCTCAAGTCACTTCACTGGCTTCCGATCAGATACCGCATACAATTCAAGCTTCTACTCCTTACCTATAAATGCACCCGGTCTGCGGCTCCTCACTACCCTCATCTCCCCCTATGTTCCCGCCCGTAACCTCCGCTCACAGGACAAATCCCTCCTTTCAGTACCCTTCTCCACCACTGCCAACTCCAGGCTCCGCTCATTCTGCCTTGCCTCACCCTATGCCTGGAACAATCTTCCTCAACCCCTACGCCAAGCCCCCTCCCTACCCATCTTCAAATCTCTGCTTAAAACTCACCTCTTGAATGCTGCCTTCGGCACCTAACCTTTCGAGAAATATAGTATGCCCTATCAGATTGACTCTACACTTGTCTTTTAGATTGTACACGTGTCTGTAGATTGTACACCTGTCTTTTAGATTGTACACTTGTCTTTAGATTGTACACCTGTCTTTTAGATTGTAAGCTCCTTGAGCAGGGACTGTCCTTCCATGTTAAATTGTACAGCGCTGCATAATCCTAGTAGCGCTTTAGAAATGTTAAGTAGTAGTAGTAATATGTTGTAAAGAAAGAAACGACAGGTCTTGGCGATCTGCTGGATATGAGCAGAGAAGGAGAGAGAAGAGTCAAAGATGACCCCAAGGTTTCGAGCTGAGGAGACAGGGAGAATGAGAGAGCCATCAACAGAAATAGAAAACGGGGGGAGTGGGGAGGTGGGTTTGGGGGGAAAAATGAGAAGCTCGGTTTTGATCATGTTTAATTTCAGGTGGCGTTGAGACATCCAGACAGCAATGTCAGATAAGCACGCTGAAACTTTGGTTTGGATGCAAGGTGAGATATCAGGGGTAGAAAGGTAGATTTGGGAGTCATCAGCATAGAGATGGTAGGAAAAGCCATGGGATGAGATTAATGAACCAAGGGAAGTACTACTATTTATACTTGCAAGTTCTTACTTGATGGGGCTGCACGGTCCATGACAGAAGCATTGGTGGAAACCTGGCATGTTGGTCCCCCAGTAAAGCTCTATGCTGGAGACTGGATCCAAGTTCCCATCACAAGTGTCCCTTGCCAAAGATCCTAGGTAGGAATTTGCACTTCTGGCCCCAGGTAGGAGGCCACATTTACTGATGTGGGCCACAATTTGCCTACCCTAACCATATCCCTGTCTGTTCCTGACAGCTTGCAACAGGAGACCAGCCCCATAAACCTCCTTCACCCTGCAGCCCCACACCCTTTTGGCAGACTGCTTAGAATTCCTCAAAATAAAGGTTTGTTGTCTCTCACTAGCCACTTCTCTGGTATCAACCAGCAGGTGTGCATAGCCCATGTTCTGTGTGTTTTCCTGCCCACAACCAACATGTGCTTGGGAAGATGTGCAAACAGTTGCTTCCTCTACATATTTACAGCAATGTTGGACATTGAAGTGGAGGGAAGGGAAACAAACTATATACAACTATGGGGGATATGTACATGAAGAGGGAAAGGGAACTGTTATACACCCATCTGTTGTCTCTCAATAGCAACCAGTCATGTACTAACCAGCAGGTGTGCTTTGCCACAGCAGAGACTAGAGTTTACTCTGTGTTCAGCAGGCTAGAGGGAAGGAGAATAGTATAGGCACCTGCCAGGAGCTGTCTTCAAGGGAGGAAAAACAGGAACAGTTACTGGAGGAACCCACATCCACCTTGTGGAATTTGCAGATGGCTTTGTAGAGAGAGAGGGGCCCTACCTCAGGGCGTACTGAGCATGAGGGCCAGGACAGGGATAATTGTGGGGGTGAGTTAACTTTTTAGGGAATGACAATAAATAAATAAAATGGTTCCCCTCAACCCTAGGAATTAGTGGGCACATGGACAAAGTTGAATGGGGTTTACCACACAAATGGAAATGTGGAGGATTGCCACTAAACAGTAGGAGCCAGCTGAATTGAGATGTGAAGCACAAGTTTGGAGAGAAGCCACCAGATATGGACCCCATGAACCTCATGCTTGTGGAGAACATGGTGCACAGACCCATTCCCAGGGCATCCCCCCACCATCTACTGGTCAGGCAGGCAGCCACAAATGGGTGTCTCCACGATATTCACAGCTGTACATATCCCTACTGTCTCATAGTGTCAGTTTTAAAACAATAAATAGATAAATAGCATTAAAACAATTTGTATTAGAGTCCACTGCTGACCCTTATGTTCCTGCTGACCAGTGCCTCTGTTCTATCTTTTCCAACAGCCAGGTCCTGCAAAAAGCAAAGAGTCCTTAGCAGATACATAAGGCAGACCAGGTCTCAGTTCAGTTCCCTACCTGAAGGGAAAGGGTAGGATCAGAGGTCTCTGCTTACCTGGAGACAGTGGCAAAAGGGGACTCCAGCTGTCTCATGGCTTCCAGGATTCAGCTGCCTGATACTACAAAGAATGGCGAGCACATGAGTTTTGCAGATGTGGAATATTATAGGCAGATGAGAAGCCACCTCCTCCTTAGGGAACGTTAAGGCAACATTGAGGGTCAAAAATGGCATCTAAATCACAAGATTTAGACATTCCTCCAAAAATGTTTTCATTGTGTGGGTCATTATGATAAACAAAAAGTCCATCTTCAAAACATCTAAGTGGCTACCTGAAACATATACAGTGCCCTCCCCATCCCACAATTGCTAAGGTATCCAAAAAGAAGGCCCCAAGTAGGAAGTGCAATTTCAGTGATGCCGAGATCAAACTTGTCAAGGAGATCATGGTGTGCCATGCCAATCTCTTTGCTCTGAAGGGGGAAAACAATATGCGCTTATACCAAGGGAAAAGAATGGATCCAATATGCAAAAAGCTTAATGCAGATTACCATGCAAATATGGAGGTGGAGGACTGAAAGAGGAAATGGAGGCAGCTGAAAAGGTTAGTGAGGCACAAGGCTGGGACCAATCTGTCAGGAGTGGACATAGTGAACCTCATTCCTACGGAGCACATGGTGGACAGGTTCATACCCCAGGAGGGCATACATGACCTGCAAAGTCAGAACACCTCAGCACAAGCTGAGGAGTCAGGTAAGTCTGGGAGAACAAAGCTCTGCTGGCTATTCTCTGTTTCACTCTCTCCTCCTCAGGCAAGGACAATGTGGGGGACCTCATTGATAGCATTCCCATGTATAGTAAAGGTTCTCAGGTAGATGAGGGAGAGTATAAGAAGGCACATCAGAGTACATGCTGAAAGACTGGTTATCAGGTGCCATGTCCCAACAAATCAATGAGGAGCTAGTGGGCAGTCTTGGGCCACTCAGCTCACCAGGTTTAGGGCCCTGTATCTGTCATGTTTAGGTGCCTTCTTTCCACCCCCTCTTCCTAGGCCCATCACTAATCGGTGTCTATTCCTGCTTTCTATGCCTCTGTGTTCCTCTCACTGTGCCTTCCACACCCCTTCCATGATCCTTCCTTCTGTACCCACTTGGTTATGTGACTGGCACTTGTGCCTCTTAGGTACATCCTGCATCACACCTCTTGGCTCCTGCAGGGTTGCTTAACTATGCCATTCCTTATCAGCTGTGTTTTAGAAGTGCACATGGAGGGGTATGTTCAGGAAGGCTGCAGCAGACTGCCAGGTTTGCTAGTGCAACAGACACATTTTTTGATGGAGAGCCTGAAACCAGCAGGCAATGCAGGCACATCAGGAGGAGGAAGTTGATTTAGTAGCAGCTGAGGACTCACAGGAGGGCACTATGGGAGAGGAAGATCATGTTGAGAACACCAGACAGAAGCCACCTGCAGGGGATGAAGAGCAGGAGCAATTAGATGTGGAATTCACTACCCACCTGTGGCATTTGCAGATGGCCCGATAGAGGCACAGGAGGCTGATAAGGAGTCAGAGCTGGCCCATAAGGGACCCTACCGCTACAGGTGGCAGGTGCTGCTGCTGGCCAACAAAATGACTCAGAATTTGCAGTTACAGGCAGTGTATGATGGGCTCCAAGTCCAACAAGAATGTGGGCAGCTGCTGTGGACCTGTCACGACTGTGGTCGTGATCCCTCTATGACTCACCTTATGTTCCGATGGTCAGCTGCTGAGCTGGCTACTGTCTGCATTGTTTCTTTCCTATGAGTTTCAAGTCTCACTTTGGGTACAGTGTATTTCCTGCCTTTGTCCTGTAGGGTTCCACTTCCTGTGCGTTTCAAGCCTCACTTTGGTGTTCAGTGTGTGTCCTAACTCTCTCATGTTTATAAGGAAGTGGTGCACTTTCATTTAGTGCCTTTGCAATGCCAAAGGTCTCCAGGTTAGTCCATGTGCAGTGTAGCAGGTGTACCTGTGGGCACTTCTGCCTTGATTTCTTATTGCTTTGTTCATAACCTGTGTGCCTGTGGGCACTTCTGTCTTGATTCCTTGTTTAGGGTGCCTGTGTGAACTTCTGCTTCTGTTCTTCTTGGTCTGTGTGTGCTAGGTTCAGCCTTCAGCCACAGTTCTGTTGTTTGTCTGTGAGGGTCAGCTTTGTGTCCAGGGCCGGTCTTAGGCCGAGGTGATTGAGGGGGCCGCATAGGGCCCCGCGCTTAGTGGGGCCCCGCGCGGCGCGCCTCAGTCAGCCTCTTCCCAGGGCCGGTCCAACATGGACGGTAAACAAGCAAGGTAAGCATGGCATGGCGCCGCCGCACCATGCTTACTGCCACCCTGCCGGCGCCCTCTTCTTCTCCCCCCAACCAAGGAAGGATGAGAATGAACGAATCAGGAAGAGCTTCTGCGTTCTGCTAGAGACGTCGGGGGGACTCGGGAGGGGAGGAGCGCTTTCAGTGATGCTGCTGTGCTGGATTCCGGCGATGGAGGGTAAATTTAAAAGAAAAATGATCCTTCCTTGGTTGGGGGGAGAAGAGGATGGCAGGGGAGGGCAGGGGGGACAGGAGGGTCGCTGGACATGGATGAATGGCAGGGGAGGGGGGTTTCTGGACATAGGTGGATGGCAGAGGAGGGCAGAGGGGATGGGGGGGGTTCTGCACATAGGTGGATGGCAGGGGAGGGCAGGGGGGACAGGAGGGTTGCTGGACATGGGTGGATGGCAGGGGAGGAGGGTTTCTGGATATAGGTGGATGGCAGGGGAGGGCAGGGAGGACAGGAGGGTCGCTGGACATGGGTGGATGGCAGGAGAGGGGGGTTTCTGGACATAGGTGGATGGCAGGAGCGGGCAGGGAGGACAGGAGGGTCGCTAGACATGGGTGGATGGCAGGGGAGGGGGGTTTCTGGACATAGGTGGATGGCAGGGGAGGGCAGGGAGGACAGGAGGGTTGCTGGACATAGGTGGATGGCAGGGGAGGGCAGAGGGGATGGGGGGTTGCTGGACATAGATGGATGGAAGGGGGACAGGAGGGTCGCTGGACATGGGTGGATGGAGGAGAGAGAAGAAATGCTGGACATGGATGGAGGCGAGGGAAGAGTGAGGAAGGAGATGAGGTGAGGGAAAAGGAAGAGAGGAGAAAAAGTGCACATGGATATAGAAAATAGGCAGAAGCTGGATCCACTGGACAGTCAAGTTTGCGGAGGACCCAGCTTTTACTTACGGATGTAGGGCAAGAAATGAAGAAGAAAGGCGGAAAGTAAAGAAATAAATGGAAAGGAAGCCCTGGAAATGGAGTTAAGAGGACAGATAGCAGCACAATCGGATACTGAGCCAGCATGATCAGAAAAACAAAGTCACCAGACAACAAAGGTAGAAAAAACTATTTTATTCAGGATTTATTAATTGGAATATGTCAGTTTTTGGAAATGTGCATCTGTGATATTTTTCATATAAGTTTCAATTTTTGTAGTATTGCTGTATGCTGATTCTGACTTCTTGAGATTACTTTCCAGTTCAGTATTTTGCCTTCATGTGTTTTTCAGGTGTGATCAAGGAAGGTGCAGTATTCTGGTAGCGTATAGTTTGCAGCCATTTTTGGTTTTTGGTTTTTTTTTTCACTAGGTTGTGCACTGGTGTTTTAGAGCCCGGTGTAATTACAATTGGCTTTCCACACCACGCATAAGGTTGTAGCTTGTCCTATCCTTGGAATTAGTGCCGTTTATGGTTTCATGATAGCATTGTGCTTATTATTTCAATCAGCTTTTTTGTACAAGTTTAGCGTCATTTGTCTTTATTTGAAATTTCATAAATAAAAAAAATTTCTAAAAATGGAATAATCTTATCAATGGGGTGTGGCTAGGGTGGGGGCAGAGCCAGGCTGGGGCGGGGCTATGGTGGGGTGGGGCTAGGATGGGGCCCCACCAAATTGGTCTGCATAGGGCCCCGCACTTGCTAAGACTGGCCCTGTTTGTGTCCTGCCTAGTCTGCCTTGCTTGTTCTAGTCTCCTCTACTTTTGCTTCAGCCTTAGTTCTGTTGTTTGTCTGTGTGGGTCAGCTTTGTCTCCTGCTTGTATCTGCCCTGTTTGTTTTCCGCTCCAGTCCCCTTCCTGCTTGTCTCTGCCTTGTTTGCTTTCTGCTTCTGTTCCTGCCAAGCTTGTTTGAGTATCCTGAATTCTGCTTGAGTATCCTGAATCCTGTTCCAGTATTCTGTATCCTGTTCCAGCCAAGCTTGTTTGAAAATCCTGAATCCTGCTTGAGTATCCTGAATCCTGTTCCTGCCAAGATTGTTCCAGTATCCTGAATCCTGTTCCTGTCAAGCCAACTCTGTCCCAGCATCTGGTTCCAGCCAAGTCAAGCTTGTTAGTCCAGTCCTGCTTGGGGGGTTTTGCCTCCTGCTGCTGCTCGACGACAGTAGGCCAAGGGCTCACGTTGTTCCAGAGTTTGTGACTGTTTGTTTAAAGCCTGGGATCATGACAGGACCATGCAACAGGAGATCTGGGAGGCAGCCCAGAATATCTGGCAGTAGCTTCTGGGGATCCAGCAAGATCTCCAGGACTACATGGTGGCCTTGGCAAGCATACCACCCACACAACAAGCACCTGAGCCTCTTACTGGAGCCAGTGAGGCCACCAGTCCTGGAGCAACACCCTCCACACCAACTGTAGGTGGCACCAGTGGCCACACCACCCACAGTTGTAGCCAGGTTTTGACATCAGGGGGAGCTGACTTTTCTAAAATAGGTGCCAGTCAGCCAGGCAATGGGCTGATGTTGTTGCTCAGATGTGGTGGCTCTGGCCAGCAATGATTAACACAGGCTGCCTCTACTGTATCCCACCTATGAGGAAGCAGGAAGTTACATCAGGAGGTGGGATCCAGCAGAGGTTCCGTGACTGACTGGAGCAGGCAGCCTGTCTTCTTAACTGCAATGAAAAATATTCAGATTGTGACCATCATCTCAGGAACAGCATATACACTCCTTCCACTGCTAGACACTTTGTTTAAATCAGATGGGCTTTTGTTTGTGTGGTGACTCTACAGGATGTGGAGACCACTAGTCCTGAGCATTTTTAATTTGGGTGCCCCAGAGACTATTTTCAAATAGGGCCAGACACTGTGAAATAACATAAAACCCTGCAAAAAGACTCTTAAAACCTATACAGAAAACTTACCACACTGTAACAGCCCTAACCCACCTATGAAAAAACAGTGCTATATAAATAGTACACTAGAGCACCAAACTTACCAAACCATAACAACCCTAACCCATCTATGAAAGACTGTGCTGTAAATATTACACTGATCCCTAGAACATCAATATACCTGCTACTGGGAAACTGGAACAAGCTGGACTGTTACAGATTCCTACACAAACGCTACATGCTAGCAGAATCCCTTTACCTCAGTTGGAGGACATGAACAGATGCTCATCTGATACAGAATTAGGAATCACAAAAAAACATTCAGACAAAAGCTGAAATGGAGACCAACCCCCATCACCACTGGCCCAAGAAAGCCAGATTCTATAAGCAGTATGATACTAGTAAAAGAGAAACAGAAATGTTTTCTCCTGTACTTTACAAAATAAATACAGAAAAAACTATATGCATTTCACAAAGCAGGCACATCTCAGTCCTTAAAAAGTAGTAAATAAAAATAATTGTTTGTTATTTTCTACCTTTGTTGTCTGGGCATTTTATTCTCTTTTCTACTTTCCATGTGTCAGTTTTTAAAATTCTTTTCTGGATTGGGCTTTCCATTTCTTCTCTTTCTTCATGTCTTTTTCCTTCCTTTCTTTCTCTACATCTGTCTGGCACTGATCTTTCATTTTGTTTTTTACCCCGCTTTTTTCTTCTCTGCGTTTGTCTGCCCATTTGATTTTACACTCATTATTCCTTTCTCTCACATTTTAGTCCTTAGTCTCCTTTCGCTTTTTATCTACCTACTGGCTTTTTCCATCTCCTTCCCATTGCCCCCTCTGTCCCTCTCCTCCTCATCTTTCACCCACTTCCTTACTCTCTCATTCCCAGCCTCTGTACTCACTCTCTTAACCCTCATCTATCCTCCACTGCCTCTCATCCCCTTACCAGTCCCAGCTCTATTTCCATCCCTGTCTCTCCTTCCCTTGCCTCCAGGCCATTCGTCTGTCTTTTACCCTATACCCCATGTCCTACTACCTCTTCCACCACCTTTTTAACCCCATTTCCACCCTCACACAATCTCTTCAGAGACCCATCCCCTTCCTCCTGTATACCGTCTCCAGTACCCCTATCCCTCCTCAATGCCTCTCATCATCTCCAGTCTTCCAGGTCATTCACAGTATGTCTCAAACTTCCCCCAAATTTCATCTACTTTTTTCTTGCCCCTCATCCATTTCACACTCTCACTCATTCCCCCAACCCATCAACATAACCCCATTCATACTTACCAACATAGGTGCCCGGTATAAGAGGATTGGACAGGCTAAGCCTCCCCTGCTGTGCTCTGAGAGGTTTAAATTGTTGATTTACCTCCATCCTCACAGCAGGAGCTGCAGTGAAAGCCCTCTAGCCTTGTGTAACCAATTGTAGAAATTGGTTTATGGTTTGTTTACCTTACTGCTGGGAGAGCAGGGGGAGGGGGGGGGGGGGTTGGCTGGGTTGCCAGGAAGATATTTAACGAGGATGACTTCCTGACCTGCACTGAGAACATATAGCAGCAGAATCGGACAACCAGACAACAAAGGTAGAAAAGATCATTTTATTTTCATTATAGTGTTTGGAATATGTCCACTTTGAGAATCAGGTGCTCAACATTAAAAGTTTATATTTATTTACTTATTTATGGCATTTTATCCCACATTAAACATGAATTAGGGTGTTTTGTGGCTCTACATGAGAATTGTGATGATATGATCCCTTGTTTCATATTGTTGACGGTCTGCATTTTCCGTATGGGTGGTATATTGGTGTATTAGGTTCTGCCCAGTGTAATATTTATGGTACAGTAAGGTTCTGAGTGTGTTTTTGCACAAAGTTGTGCATAGTGTTTTGCAGTTGAGCGATTGTGGTTAGTATTTGCTTTGAGCAACCACTTTATTCTTTGATATATGATACATATCTAATATCTAAATTTAATAAAAGGTATTAATTGTGACTTTTATTTTTATTTATTTTTTTTCTGTGTGTTATCAGACAATTATGGATTTAAGCTCCACCCCTGGCCCCACCCTAACCCTGCCCCCTTTAGCCTCCCCAAACAGTTGGGCCACCGACCGCCTATGCTTACCAATGCCAAGTACGAGCATCCCTCAAAATTCCTATGTCATCTGTCCTATCTATAATTCCCTGCTCTGCTCCCCAACACACTCTCATTCAATCACCAAGTCCCAGTCATCTTCTGATCTGTGTCCCTTCTACCCTCATCTTATCCATCTTCGGAACAGTCCCCCTTCTCCCCTAGTCCCATCCATCTTCTGGTTTCTGCCTCCTGTCCATTTGACATTTCTTCTTTCTTTATTCCCTCTGTGTTCTTATCTGTCATGTCCAACACCTCCCCTTTGTGTCCCTGTCCCTATTTCCTTCATGTTCAGTATCTGCCCTCTGTGTAATCATCCCTACCCTGTCCAGTTTCTCTTCTCTTCCCTTTCTCCTGTACTCCCCCCCCCCCCCCTAGCCAGCACTTCCTTTCACTCCCCATGGTACCACATCTCTTTCTCTCTCTCCAACATCTTTCCTACTCTCTCCCCAACTCATCTCATCTTTCTGTTTTTTCTCTCTGGTCAACCCCTCTCATCCCAGCATCTCTCCCTTTCTCCCTATGGGTTCAGCTTTTCTTCCCCTCTCTTCATCCAAGCTCTCTCTTTCATGTTCCCCTTCTCCCTCCCTGTGGTCTGGTGACATCTTTCTCCCTACCCCCTATGCAATTTTGCATCTCTTTTACCTTGCCCCCCCCATTCCTTCCCTTTCCAGCATTACCCCCAGTGTCCCCATCTCTTCCCTTTCCAGCATTACGCCTCATGTCCCCATCTTCCTCCCTTTCCAACATTACCCCTTGTGTACTCATCTCCCTCCCTGTCCAGCATAACCCCCCAGGTCTCCATCTTCCCTCCTGGGTCCCCATCTTCTCCCTATTCCAGTACTGTTCCTCCCATGTCCCCATCTCCTTTCCTTTCAAGCATAACCCCCATCTTCCTCTTTTCCAGTAGTGTCCCTCTGTATCTCGTTCTCCCTTCCTTTTCCAGTAGTGCCCCTCTGTATCTCGTTCTCGCCTTTTCTGGAATTACCCCATTGTGTCCCCATCTCCCTCCATTTCCAGCATAACCCCCCCCCCCATGTACCCATCTTTCCCATTTTCCAGTAGTGTCCCTTTGTGTCCCTATCATCCCCTTTTCCAGCACTGCCTCTTTCTGTTCCACAGTCCCTACCTTCTCCCTATCCACTATTGACCCTCTGCATCCCTGTCCCTTCGTGCCCAGAATTTCTTTTATATCTCTTCCCATGTTCATCTTCTCCTCTGTTTTCTGTGCTCCCACTCCACCTCGGGGCCACGTATCTCCACAGCCTGCTCCCGCAGCTCTTCTCATTTCTTTCCTGAGAGGCCCCTATGCTGTAAGAAGGCTGACTGACTTAATCTCTGGTGTCAGAGAGAAGTTGCACGGAGGACCCCGGGGATGGGAGAGAGTGGGTGGAAGGAGATGGTAAGATGCAAGAGTCATGCGTGTGTTGGGGGGAGGGGGTGGGTGCAGAGAAGGGACAGATTGATATTGCATAGACACCAATTTCTTTAAATATTAATTTTGGGGAAAGACCACTTCTCTTGCGCCCTCTCTAGCTATGCCTCTGTGCACATCTCCCTTCTCCCCTCAGCCCCACACCGCCCTTGAGTCCAGAAACTCTCCCTCTTCTTCCCTCAGATGTTCCCGTCAGTCCAGTACCACACCCTCTTTTTCCCTTTGCACCTCCCCTCAGTCCAGAACCAGTTTTTCTTTTCCTCTCAGCCCTCCATAAGCCAAACACTACTTTCTTACTTTCTCTCAGCACCCTTCCTGAGTCCAATACCTCATTCTTCCTTCAACCCCCCCCCCCACACCCCTAGGGTTACCATATTTGCCCTGACAAAACGCAGGACAATAGCCTTACCTCCCCCCACCCCATGCCACACAGTCACCTTGACACCCCCAAAAGAAAGCCATCCCTTTCCTATATTTCCCTTCCTCCAAATCTTTTTGCAGTCTCCCTCCACCCACTTTTTTTCACAGCTCCCTCACCCCCTACCCTCTACTCACATTCCACATCCCCTCCCCTCCCTTACTTTAGCATGCCCTGGTGGTCTAGTGGCCTCCTTGGGACAGGAAAGGACCCCACTCTTTCCTGCCCGGCGATGCTATTGCCTGCTCGCTGCCGGCGTCATTTCAAAATGGCTGCCGACACTTCAAGCGGTGTCCTCGCATGACTTCTGGACATCTCATGAGGTCACCGCTTGAAATCTTGGCAGCCATTTTGAAGCGGTGCTGGTAGCAAGTGGGTGATTTACTTGCCCTCTTGTGAGGACACTGTGGGACAGCCGATTCTAGCCTGCCCGTTTGTCCGCAAACCCAGAAAAAAAAGCAAGCTGGAACCCCCCCCCCCCGGACATCCCACAGTGTCCTCAAAAAGAGGACATGTCTGGGTAAAACTGGACATATATTAACCCTACCCACCTCGTCAGGTACCTCCTTCTTTTTTCAAACCCCACCCCAATCCAGTGCATGCTTCCTTCAACCCACCACCTGGAGTCCAGCACCGCTTTCTGTTCTCCTTCTTCCCCCCCCCAATGGACCATCAAACCTGCTTCATTTAGCGGCCCCCACAGCATATAACACACTGCTTGAGCTGCATCCCTCCCCTCTGATACAACTTCCTATTTACGCGAGGGTGGGACATGCAAAGGGAAGGATCCGATGCCAGCTCAGGCAGTGTGTTATACGCTGCAGGGGCCGCTAAACAAAGCAGGTTTGACAGTCCTGCAGAGAGCAGAGGGAGAGAACAGAAAGTGGTGTTGCACTCGGGGAGGAAGGGACTCCGGTTCATGGTGGGAGGGGGTGGGAGGACAGGGGAGAAAGTCAATACTGCAAATTTTTAAAAAATCCCTGGTTGACAACCGCTGGCCTAGGCATAGATGCTGTTTTCTTTAAATTCCATTTGGGGGAGTAACTGCTCCCCTTGCACCCCCATTAACTACAGCTCTGACACCACCCAGCCAAGCTTCATAGCACCCGCCTCAGCTGCAGAAGAGCTGCAACCGCCATCCAAGCATCCAAGAATGGAACCCACAGCACCCCAGGCTAGTGGGACAACCCTGAAGCCAGGTCACTCAGTGGCAGCACACGCTCCCTTGCTGGGTACTGGGCTCAGCAGCAGATCTGTCACCCAGCCAATCAGGAGGCCAGCAGCAGAGGCAGTAGGATGGACTGATGACTGTGAGGACAGTGGGAGCCCCAAATGGGAGGGCTCTGATATATTTTCTGCTCCTGCAAGGCCCAGGCCTTTGCTAGCAGCTCGGGAAGGGGGTAGGAAAAGTGGATCCTACAGGGGAGGGGGAGGATGAGGTAAGGCTAATTGCCATCACCTAATTGCCATCCTGTGGTGGTATGTGCTGCGGAGAGGAAGTGGATGTATATGTGTGCAGGCAGAGGGGGTTGTGTGCTACGGAGGGGGTGGGGGCATGTGTTTAGGGGATTGTGCAGGGGTGTGTAGGCAGAGGGAAGGGGTTGTGTGCTAGGAGAAGGGGGTAGGGCTATAGGTACGGGGGAGGGTATGGGTGGAGGGAGGGGGCTGTGTGCTGGGGAGGGGTTGGGATGTGTGTTGGGGTGAGAGGGGATGGTGGTGGTGGAGGGGATGTGTCACGATTGTGGTCGTGACCCCTCTCAGACTCACCTTATTTCCGGCGGTCAGCTTCTGAGCTGGCTTCTGTCTGTTCTTCCTGAGTTAGTTCTATCTCTGACTCTGTGTGCTGGCTGCTTCCAGCATGGCTCTGATTACTCCACTGTACTGCACCTGTGTGTGTTAAGCCTCTCTGTGCTTCAGTATGCTTTCTGCCTGTGTCTTGGTTTGTGTTCCTCTTGCCCTCTGGTGGCCAGAACCGGTGGCTGCCATAGACTTTCCAGACTTTCTTTCTGGTCCGGTCTGGTCCAGATAGTCCAGCCCTCCAGACCTGGTTTGAAGTTTGGCAGCTAGCCTCACCCGTAGCTGCCTCATGATTCCTGCAGCTGAGTTCAGCTGCTGATGGGTTTATTACCACCTGGAAACCTTCTGAGTGGGCCTTGGCATCGTCTAAGGTCCCTGGTTTGTTGGTGCTTTGTTGCACTTCTGCCTAGTCTGGTTTCTTGTTTAGTTCCTTGTCTGTTTCTAGTTATCTGTGTGTAGTTTGGCTTAGGTTTATTTGCTTACTTCCCTAGTCTTGTTTCTGGTCTGTATTCCTGGTCTAGTTTCTGTTTGTCTGTGTCTCTTGCTTAGTGGCTGCTCTGCAGCTTTCAGTCCTGTCTCTTGTCTGTCAGTATTTGTACCCTGTTTTAGTGGCTGCTCTGCAGCTTTCAGTCTTGTCTCTTGTCTGTCAGTATTTGTACCCTGTTTCAAGGCTGCATGGCAGCTTTGCATTCCTGTCCTTTAGCTTGTCTATTTCCTGCTTTTTGTAGTATTGTCTGTCTGTGAGTCCTAGCCCAGTTTCCTGCCTTGCTGCCCATGTATATTCCTTTCCCCTCTGACCCTCAGTCCCTGTTCAGCCTAGTTGGTATCCAGTGCCTGCCCTGTCCGGTAAGTCCTTCCGGCTGCCTGCACCCAGGGGCTCAACTCCTGGGGAAGGGCGGTCAAGCGCAGGTGAAGTCTAGCTGTTTCTGTCAGAGTTCTGCCTTGTCTCTGGTGTGAGGTGGTTTTGCCTGCCACTGTTGCTCCACAGCAGTGGCCCAAGGGCTCATGAACCTAGTTTCTGCCTTGAAAGCCTGTCAGGATGTTACAGTGGTACTGTGCACAAATTAATAGTACTCTTACCTTTACTGAAAATTGGTCAGAATGATTCTTTGTCTGGCATGAACCTCCAGCTGGTGTGCTCCCTAGTCAGCTCTGTGGGTGGGAAGGGAGGGGTCTCCTCATCCTCTGGGTCTGGTGTCTGCTGCTGTGATTTCTGTTCCTCCACTGGCAGGGCCTGTCTTTTTTGGAGAGCCAGGTTATGCAGCATGCAGCAGACTATGAACATTTTGGCAACCTTTTTAGGGTTGTAGAGGAGATCCCCTCCAGAATGGTTCAGACATCTGAAGCAATTCTTGAGCTGGCCAAAGGCATTTTTATGATGATGTGGATACTCTTATGCCTCTTATTTGTACTCCTCTAGCTCACTATGGGAGTCATGAGCCAGGTTCACTGAGGGTAGCCTCTGTTACCTGTGGGGGGAATCAGAATAACAGACATGGGTGTGTATTTGTTGGTATGGTGACCTTGTGTAGGTAGGGTAATAGTTGTGGGTTCTGGGGGCATCTAGAGTCAGGGAATGTATTGAAGGTTAGGAGGGGGGGAGGGGTATAGGATTTGGGAATCCCTATACTTCTCACCTAGGGGCCAGCTGCTGGTGACCTCCCCTTGGTCAAACCTTTGGTAGATGCTGGAGGATGTAGGCATCATGGGTGGAACCTGGGTAGCAGGCACACAGATCCACAATCTCTCCCTGAGCATCACACACAACCTGCATGTTTATGGAGTGATAGGATTTTCTATTCCTGTAGGTGTTTTTGTGTGCTAGGGGGTGGTGGTGTCTGAGTGCAATGTATGTGCAGTCGATGACACCTATGATCAAGGGGAAGCAGTCTATGGCATAGAACTGAGCCATGTTGTTCTGGAGTGTCTGAGCTGTAGTGAAGAAGGTATAGTGTGATGTCTGAGTGAGGAACGCATCAAGGAACTGGGCAAGACATTGAAGATGGTGGGCTAGGTGAGGCCTGCATTGACTGCTAGCATTGACTGGAAAGTGCTGGTAGCCAGAAAGGCAAGGGAGGCAGTGACCTTCATGTGGACTGGCACAGGATTATTCCTGCCATGTCTTGGGCTGGAGGAGGGGTAGGAGCTGGTCACAGAAATGCTGTATGGCAGTCCTGTCAAAGCAGAACCTAGTAAGACATTCCTGATTAGTGAGGTCCAGGAAACAGGTCCAGGGCCTGAATACTCTCTGATAGGGATATGTCCTCCTTAGCCTCCCCTCCAAACTCTCATCCACCTCCAGCAAGATGTGAGCCACCAAAGCATTCAGCGCATCCATGATTGATGTGCAGGTGTCCCTCCACCACAGGTGCAACCCACTGACTCCAGAAACACCACTGTGCACACCTCCAACTACTGCACCCAGGGGCGTAGCCACGGGCGGGCCCGGGTGGGCCTGGGCCCACCCAATTTCGGGTCAGGCCCGCCCAGCAGAAAAGTTCCTGACGGCGATTCCAGTCGCAGCGATTCCCACACGCTGCCTGCCAGTGCCGGCTGCCGCTCAATCTCCTTGCGCTACTAAGCGCTAACCCGGAAGTCTCTCCTCTGCAGGAGAGACTTCCGGGTTAGCGCTTAGTAGCGCGAGGAGATTGTTGAGCGGCAGCCGGCAGGCAGCGTGTGGGAATCGCTGCGACTGGAATCGCCGTCAGGAGCTTTGCTGCTGGGCGGGCCTGCAAGGAGGGTGAGATGCTGCAGTTGCACGGGGGGGGGGGGGGGGGGGGGAAGATGTCGCATGGGAGAGGGAAGATGGGAGGACACAGCAGCTGCACAGGGGGAAGGGAAGATGGAAAGAAAGATGCTGCACAGGGGGGAGGGAAGATGGAAAGATGAGGCTTTGTTGGTGGGTGAGGGAGATGCAGCAAAGGGGTGGACGGGTGAGGAAGGGAGAAGTCTTGGCTGTGTATGAGGTGGAGGGGAGGGACACATGCTGCATACAGAGGGGATAGGTGGGGAGGGGGGAAATGGTAGGCATAGGGGTGGAGAGGAGGGAGAAATGGTGGGTATAGTGGTGGAGGGAGGGCGGAGCAGAGAAAATTTTGTGCCCACCCACTTTGGGCTCAGGCCCACCCAAAACTGGCTGTCTGGCTACGCCACTGACTGCACCTGATGAGACCTAGCACCAGCATCTGCACCAGCACACAGTTGTGAGACACAGACCAGCTGCCCAAAATGCTCACTCTCCCACCACCACCAAACAGTCCTGACACACACATCTGCAGCACTAAGCACTCACTCTTCCACCACCAGCAACAAACAGAGGAACAATAATGGACAGAGGACAAGCAGGTAGGGAAAGGGAAATTGGACTTGATATACTGCCTTTCTGAGGTTTTTGCAACTACATTCAAAGCACTTTACATATATTCAGGTACTTATTTTGTACCGGGGCAATGTAGCCTGCCCTAGGGGAAGGCTTTCCTCAACCATCATCTTTCACAACATAATTTCAAACCAGGCAGATGGTTGGTGATACTAGAAAGCACCTCCCACAATAGGCAGCTTGCTTCTGAGAGCTGTTCAACTCTCACTCTCACTGTGGGCCTGTGTTCCCATCGGAGCTGCTGGGCTCCCACTCTCACTGTGGGCCTGCATTTACTTTAGATCTGTTGGACTCCCACTTTTACATCAGTCTACACATTTATTGGTACTGCTGAGCCCCCATTTTTACAGTGTTCTACACTTTTATTAGAGCTGTTGAGCTCCAACCGTTATTGTAGCCTGCTCTTGGGGAAGGCTTTCCTCAGCCATCATCTTTACAACTATTTACAACGTAATTCTCCCTAGAACTAGAGCAATGATGTTCTACCAGATATAGCAACTATACAAACGATCTCCTGATTTTTGTTTTCTTTTTCTTTGTTCTTTTCCTTTTTTCCTAATTTCTGTTGTTATCCCCCAATAAGGAGTGTCAGGACTATACAAAAGTATATATATGTGTATTTCCATATATTTACTATATAATTTTTGGATCTTTAATTTATATAAATACTTGTTCTGGATGGAGCATTGAATTGAATGAATCGAAAGAGGAAAAAAAAATATATATATAAAAAATTTTTCCATTATCCAATTAAAATTTTTTTTTATTTTGATAAATGAATACACATTATTAAACATTACATACGTAAGGAATAAGCATTAAATTATGCTTGGTTTCAGAAGCAACGTTTCTGTATTGATTTTATTGAAATAGCAACCAATTTCATCATGTTTAAACTAAATTTATCTATATTCCAAAGCAACAAATACTTCTTTGATATTTTAATTCATTGGCTGTTTCTTTGTTTAAACAATAACTAATTTATACTATCCTTTAAATTAGTTTTGATTCCTATTAATTCATATTCAAGATTTATATTCAAAAACATTTAATGTTACACTGCTCTACAACCAATTTAAAATGCCTATTTTACAATTTATTCTTAAGCCTTCTATGCAATATTCTCAAACATTCTCTTTTTGTATGCATATCATATTCAATATATCCACGAACACTACACATGCCGATACTCATCACTTTTAACTGCGCTCTGTGCCCTTTAAATTTCTTCATTGACATAATATTATGTCATCATGTTAGCGTTCTGTTCAAGCTACAATTCACATTTATGCGATAGCGTCCAAACGTCATCGACTTTTGGCGCGCTTTTTCATTTTGAATATATAGGACCGGATATCCGTGTGTTTCTTTTCCGTTTTTCACCTTTTTTTGCCATAGAGAAAAAACTTTCTGTCGGAGCCAGCGCTTTTCAGCGCTTTCCGGCGTAACAACATATAATCGATTACGACACAGCGGAGAAATTAAATGAATTCTTTGCTTCGGTCTTCACCGAGGAGGATTTGGGGGGGACACCGGTGCCGGAAAGAATATTTGAAGCGGGGGAGTCGGAGAAACTAAACAAATTCTCTGTAACCTTGGAGGATGTAATGGGTCAGTTCAGCAAGCTGAAGAGTAGTAAATCACCGGGACCTGATGGTATTCATCCCAGAGTATTAATAGAACTAAAAAATGAACTTGCGGAGCTACTGTTAGAAATATGCAATCTGTCCCTAAAATCGAGTGTAGTACCGGAAGACTGGAGGGTAGCCAATGTTACTCCGATTTTTAAGAAGGGTTCCAGAGGAGATCCGGGAAATTATAGACCGGTGAGTCTGACGTCGGTGCCGGGCAAGATGGTGGAGGCTATTATTAAGAATAAAATTGCAGAGCATATACAAAAACATGGACTGATGAGACAAAGTCAGCACGGATTTAGTGAAGGGAAGTCTTGCCTCACCAATCTAATGCATTTTTTTGAGGGGGTAAGCAAACATGTGGACAATGGGGAGCCGGTTGATATTGTATATCTGGATTTTCAGAAGGCGTTTGACAAAGTGCCGCACGAAAGACTCCTGAAGAAATTGCTGAGTCATGGAATCGGAGGTAGGGTATTATTATGGATTAAGAACTGGTTGAAAGATAGGAAGCAGAGAGTAGGATTGCGTGGCCAGTATTCTCAGTGGAGGAGGGTAGTTAGTGGGGTCCCGCAGGGGTCTGTGCTGGGTCCGTTGCTTTTTAATGTATTTATAAATGACCTAGAGATGGGAATAACTAGTGAGGTAATTAAATTCGCCGATGACACAAAATTATTCAGGGTCGTCAAGTCGCAGGAGGAATGTGAACGATTACAGGAGGACCTTGCGAGACTGGGAGAATGGGCGTGCAAGTGGCAGATGAAGTTCAATGTTGACAAGTGCAAAGTGATGCATGTGGGTAAGAGGAACCCGAATTATAGCTACGTCTTGCAAGGTTCCGCGTTAGGAGTTACGGATCAAGAAAGGGATCTGGGTGTCGTCGTCGATGATACGCTGAAACCTTCTGCTCAGTGTGCTGCTGCGGCTAGGAAAGCGAATAGAATGTTGGGTGTTATTAGGAAGGGTATGGAGTCCAGGTGTGCGGATGTTATAATGCCGTTGTATCGCTCCATGGTGCGACCGCACCTGGAGTATTGTGTTCAGTACTGGTCTCCGTATCTCAAAAAAGATATAGTAGAATTGGAAAAGGTACAGCGAAGGGCGACGAAAATGATAGTGGGGATGGGACGACTTTCCTATGAAGAGAGGCTGAGAAGGCTAGGGCTTTTCAGCTTGGAGAAGAGACGGCTGAGGGGAGATATGATAGAAGTGTATAAAATAATGAGTGGAATGGATCGGGTGGATGTGAAGCGACTGTTCACGCTATCCAAAAATACTAGGACTAGAGGGCATGAGTTGAAGCTACAGTGTGGTAAATTTAAAACGAATCGGAGAAAAGTTTTCTTCACCCAACGTGTAATTAGACTCTGGAATTCGTTGCCGGAGAACGTGGTACGGGCGGTTAGCTTGACGGAGTTTAAAAAGGGGTTAGATAGATTCCTAAAGGACAAGTCCATAGACCGCTATTAAATGGACTTGGAAAAATTCCGCATTTTTAGGTATAACTTGTCTGGAATGTTTTTACGTTTGGGGAGCGTGCCAGGTGCCCTTGACCTGGATTGGCCACTGTTGGTGACAGGATGCTGGGCTAGATGGACCTTTGGTCTTTCCCAGTATGGCACTACTTATGTACTTATGTACTTATGTTGAAGCTAGCGCTATTAGCGTTTTTTTCGCCATAGCGAAGATTGTAGACAACTTCTCAGTGCCTTAAGGTAAGAAGCTTTTATTCATTCTTGATGGCATTTGATCTCTGTGTTTCTTTTTTTCCCCCACACCAACTCCTTTCCGAACACTTTGAGGCTAATTTTCAAAGCACTTAGCCTCCCAAAGTTCCATACTAGGAACTTAGCCTCCAAAGTGCTTTGAAAATATGCCTCTTTGTAAGTTTAATATGGCTCCTGTATACCTTCAGTAAAGTGTTTGGTCCACTTTTTTTGTTCTCTAACAAGTACATTTCTGTAGTGCTAGTTCTTTCTTTCTATTTATATAATTCTTTTTCATTAACATTAAAAATGTTCCTAGGGGGGCCACTCTAAAGATATTTATTGATCCATCTGTACATTTTATCATATCAAACATAAGTTTTATCTCTTATTTTTATTTTTTATCATATAGGCAATTGTGTTTTGTCATCTGCACGTCATTGCATCAGTACATCGGTAAGACTGCCTACCAATTATTAAAAATTAAAACTTCTTTGCAATTTTCCAAACATAATTTTCCAAGACACACACACTTTATCCATTATAGAGAGTATATTAACACAGTAAGTTTTTATATCTCTGGATGTATATATGTATCTCTATAAATGAATTGAGATATAGATATATATATATGTATATGTGGATGTATATGTATGTAGAACCTTGGGATTATCTATATGCATACAATAAGCCCACTAGGGCAACTTTTAAATTTGGAATTGTCAAACTATTTACTGAAAACTTTCTGTACACTCTGAATTCTAACATGATATCTATTTCCATTTATATGATGTAAAATTTTTAATTATTTGCATTATAGATATTATTTTCTGTTTTTTCTGGTTGTTGTCATTCTGTTTTTAATATGATATATTATTGATATTTTATTAATATCATTTTTATTTTGATATATTGTCTATGTTTTAAAATTGACATGATGAGTCCATTATTTTTATTGTGTTTCATTGTATTAACCTCTATATGTATTTATATGTTTATTTAGACCCCTGAAGCAGGCGCCTTTGTTGGCGCCAAAACACGGCCCGTGTCGGGTCATTGATTAATAAAGTACTCCTGTTGTCCTAGTTCTGAAGGCCCAGTGTTGCTTTTTTCTTCTGGAAGGCTTTCCTCAGCCATCATCTTTACAACTATTTACAACGTAATTCTCCCTAGAACTAGAGCAATGATGTTCTACCAGATATAGCAACTATACAAACGATCTTAAACGGAGATATAGCACTCTATAATACAAGGAAGCACTGATTATTAGTAGCATAATTATGCATTACACCCTTAAAGAAGTGCTGTTGTTAAAGTAAGCAAGTAAATGAACTGTTACGATTGAACAGTATTAAGTAGCGGTTTCTAACTGACAATATATGGCGATCAAACTGCAGTTTCTAGCTAACAACACATGCGGTCTCTATCCAACATTGCCCCGGGTTTACTCGGACTAATCTCTGGGACCTGACGGATGCCGAGCTTTCATACTATAACTGTGCAGTGAACCTCCTTCAGTTTCTGTTTCCAAACAATCCTGAAGGGCAGTCAAACGAAGTTTCTAACTAAAAACACATAACGGTCCCTATTCAGCAGAGCCCCTGGAGTTTACTTGAACTGAATCTCTGACTTGACGGATGCCTAGCTTCTTGCTATTTTAGTGCAGTGAACCTTCTTCAGGTCTCTGTTTCCAAACATCCCTCAACTCATTACCATCTGATGTGCAAGGACTGTTGATTCAGTTATTTATGATTGTTCTCTCAACACATAACCAGCTGATGTGCAAGGACTGTTGCTTCAGATATATATGACTGTTCTCTCATAAAGCTATATTATCAGCTGCACTCTACTATCAGTTGTTGTATCCTAATTAGTCTAACCTCCTCAGAGTTGTAATATCAAGATGGATTCTACTAAATTCTTCTTCTTTATCTACTTACTTACCTTAATTCACCACATGCTGACTACCCCCTTACCAGAAACTAACAGCATTCCTACTATCTACAGACCTTACCGGCCTTCTAAGCATAATGTTCTTCGCCATAATAATAACAATAAAAAAAATGGAATTCATACCTCACTTGAACAACATCGAAACAAAGGAAAAAATGAGCACAATAAACTTTATCAAATAATTGTCAGGTTCTCAGGTTCAGAGCCCGCGGGGCCGGGCTCTGGAGCAAACGTGAGCCCTTGGGCTGCTGCCGAGGAGCGACAGCAGCAGGAAAAACCCACCAACCAACACTGGGTAAGCACACCAGCAGGGACTGCAGGCACTGCCCAGCGAACCGGAACACCTGGACTGGAATCCCCCGGACTGGAGGACACAGGACTGGAACACTGGACTGCAATCCCTCGGACTGGAACACACACCGGACCGGAACACACTGGACTGGAGCACACCAGACTGGAACACACACCGGACCGGAACACACTGGACTGGTCCCCCGGACTGGAGGACACAGGACTGGAACACGGGACTGGAGCACACTGGACTGGTCCACACAGCTTCACCTGCACTTAGCTACTAAGCCCCCCAGAAGTTGAGCTCCTGGGTTCGAGTAGCCGACAGGACTTACTGGATACCGGATGACATAGGGACCAGGACTGGAAACAGAAGTGCTCTTAAACCTAAACTGATCTACTTGCTCCCAAGCCCTAAACCAGCAGGAGTGTTCCTAACAGTAAACTGACAAAAGGACTTCCTAAGCCCTATACTAAACAAGAGCTCCAAGCCCTGCTCAAGAAAGGGACTTCCTAAGCCCTAAACTAACAGAGCAGGGAACTAAACCCAAAGCTAACACAGGTGCTACTAAGCACCAAGCTACAAGCAGAGCTTTACACTAATAAGCTAAACACAGAACTAACCAGCTACCTAAGCACTGCTCTAGCAAGCTAGAAACAACTAACAAGGTGCTTCCTAAGCACTACTCTGGCAAGCAACCAGAAGAGCTCCTAGCACTAAAAGGGAAGACAGGGGAGCCACAAGGAAAAAGAAGGGAAGCTAACACATTAGCCAAAAGTGATTCTAAATCACCAAACACCAACAGCAAAGACTGCAATGCTACCAATAGCACAAACACCAGAAGTACTTCTAACAACACCAAACCCAGGAGTACTTCTAATAGCAACAGAGCTTCCAAAGCCCTACACATAGCAATGCTTCCAAAACCAAGAGGGAAAAGCAGGGGAACCAAAGGGAAAAGCAGGAAAGCTAAACACATAGACACCAGTGCACACTGCACTAACACTAACCTGGACCTTAGCAAAAGCAAGCAGGGACCCTAGACACAATGTCAGAAGTGCACACTGCACCACCCTACCTAAAGCAAACACAACTGTTGCAAAGGCCCTGAAGGAAACAACACCACTTCCTTATCAAGGCCCTCCCTGATGATGTCACACTCCCTAGACCTAGGCAAAAGCACACTGACCCAGAGAGGCCCAACCCACACCAATGCAAAACCGTGAAATACTTGAAGCCAGTACACCCAAAGAGAGTTAGAGCAACTCAGGCAACACACAGCTGTAGTAAAGTAAAACAATTAACCCCATGCTGCTGGAAGCTGCCAGCACAGAGAGACAGAGCCAGCTCAGAAAGGACAGAGAAAAGAAACAGAAGCCAGCTAAGAAGCTGACCCCCAGGAAAGAGGTAAGTTTGAGAGGGGTTCAGACCCCAATCATAACAGCACCTCCCCCTCAAGGCTCCCGTGTCCCCACGGGAGCCCCAGGTCTCAAAAGACAATTTAGGTCTCCATGGGTAGCTGTGATGAAATCTCCCAATGGGTTTCACAACATAAATCTGGATGGCTGGGCAGGAAGTAACTAGTACATCTGGAACTTGGAAACCAGAGTGGCTTTGGCCGCCACGAGGCTCTTTAGTACGGCTGCTAGGCAGGATCAGAGTCTTGGATGCACCAAGTGGCATCCAGTTCAACAGGAACCCTCTCCCAAAGGAGTCCACAACTTCCTTGACCTCCTGGCACTCCACTGTAGCAGCCAGAACTGGGCTAGAGCCAACACCCATCCTGGAATCTGAAGCCGGACAGGAACTCGAACAGGACTTCAGACTGGATCTTGCCTCTTGGCTGGAGCTGGAACTCAGGAGGAGTTCAACATCTTGGTTGAAGTGGGAACTCAGAGTAGACTCAGCATCTTGCCTGAGACTGCAATCTGATCCGGCCTCAGCCTCTTGGCCGGAACTGCCACTCAATTCGGACTCAGCCTCTTGGCTGGACTCGGTACTCAACGTAGACTCAGCATCTCGGCTGGCACTGGGACTTGCTCCGGACTCAGCATCTTGACCGGGACTGCAACTTGACCCGGACTCAGCATCTTGCCTGGAACTGGAACTCCAACTTGACCCAGACTCAGCATCTTGGCCGGGACTGCAACTTGACTCGGACTCAGCATCTTGCCTGGAACTAGAACTCCAACTTGACCCAGACTCAGCATCTTGGCCGGAACTGCAACTTGACCCGGACTCAGCATCTTGCCTGGGACTGGAACTCCAACTTGACCCGGACTCAGCATCTTGGCCGGGACGGCAACTCTCACCGGACTCAGCATCTTGGCCGGGACTGGAACGCCAACTTGGCCCGGACTCAGCATCTTGCCTGGGACTGGAACTCCAACTTGACCCGGACTCAGCATCTTGGCCGGGACGGCAACTCTCACCGGACTCAGCATCTTGGCCGGGACTGTAACTTGACCCGGACTCAGCCTTTTGCCTGGGACTGGAACTCCAACTTGACCTGGACTCAGCATCTTGACCGGGACGGCAACTCTCACCGGACTCAGCATCTTGGCCGGGACTGGAACGCCAACTTGGCCCGGACTCAGCATCTTGCCTGGGATTGGAACTCCAACTTGACCCGGACTCAGCATCTTGGCCGGGACGGCAACTCTCACCGGACTCAGCATCTTGGCCGGGACTGTAACTTGACCCGGACTCAGCCTTTTGCCTGGGACTGGAACTCCAACTTGACCTGGACTCAGCATCTTGACCGGGACGGCAACTCTCACCGGACTCAGAATCTTGGCCAGGACTGTAACTTGACCCGGACTCAGCATCTTGCCCGGGACTGTAACTCAATTCTGATTCGGCATCTCGGCTGAACTCTGCACTCTGTGCAGACTCAGCACTCATCGTGGACTCGTCATCTTGGCTGGGCTCTGCACTCGGTGTAGACTCAGCACTCATCGTGGACTCATTATCTTGGCTGGACTCTGTACTCAGTGCAGACTCAGCACTCATCGTGGACTCATTGTCTCGGCTGGACTCTGTACTCAGTGCAGACCCAGCATCTTGACTGGAACTGCAACTTGATCCAGACTCAGCATCTTGACTGGAACTGCAACTCGATCCAGACTCAGCATCTTGACTGGAACTGCAACTCACTCCAGACTCAGCATCTTGACTGCCAATGCTGCAACTCACTCCAGACTCAGCATCTTGACTGGAACTACAACTCGATCCAGACTCCGCATCTTGACTGGAACTCCAACTCAATCCAGACTCCGCATCTTGACTGGAACTACCACTCGATCCAGACTCCGCATCTTGACTGGAACTACCACTCGATCCAGACTCCGCATCTTGACTGGAACTCCAACTCGATCCAGACTCAGCATCTTGACTGGAACTCCAACTCGATCCAGACTCAGCATCTTGACTGGAACTACAACTCGATCCAGACTCAGCATCTTGACTGGAACTGCAACTCGATCCAGACTCAGCATCTTGACTGGAACTCCAACTCAATCCAGACTCAGCATCTTGACTGGAACTACAACTCAATCCAGACTCAGCATCTTGACTGGAACTGCAACTCGATCCAGACTCAGCATCTTGACTGGAACTACAACTCAATCCAGACTCAGCATCTTGACTGGAACTACAACTCGCTCCAGACTCAGCATCTTGACTGGAACTGCAACTCAATCCAGATCCAGCATCTTGACTGCCACTGCTGCCACTCGATCCGGACTCAGCATCTCGGCTGCCACTGCTGCAACTCGATCCGGACTCAGCATCTTGGCAGGCAAAGCCCTTCAAGCTGGACTCAGAAGTTTGGCGGGAGAAATCAGGAAGCCACCTTCTTTCAGCTTGGGCTTCAGGAGTATCCCGCAGGGCTGGATCCGAGAGAAGCTGGAAGCGATAAAAGAAGAGCTTGGTAGCAGGGTCAATAGCAGAAACTGGGTTTTCTTCGAACCCAAGCCAGGAGACACGCCTTCTCTCTGCTGCAGCTTCAGGAGTATTCTTCAAGGCTGGATCAGACAAAAGTGCAACCCGGTAATCCTGGAGTGTCAGAAACGGATCCAGATCAAAAATGGGGTTGGAACTGGGATCCACACTGGTACTAGGAGACTCCGTAGACAGCGCCACTTGAACTGGACGCAGAGACTTGGCTTGACGTGCTGCTTGGACTGGAATCGGAGACTCGGTCAGAAGCACCCCTCGGACTGGACTCAGAGGCTTGAGTGGAAGCGCCACCTGAACTGGGATCGGAGGCTCGGTCAGCAGCGTCCCTCGGACTGGACTCTGAAGCTTGGCTGGACGTGCTGCTCGGACTGGATTCAGAGGCTTGTCTGGGCGCGCTGCTTGAACGGGACTGGACCCCTGCTGGGCCCAGAGCGTGGAATTCCCAAGACGTCTCCTCTCAGCGACGGCTTCAGGAGTATCCCACAAAGCTGGATTCAAGACCAGGCTGCGGCGATATTCAGCGAGCGTGATAAAAGGGTCCATATCTGAAACTGGGTTTTCAGCGATTCCAAGCCACCGGACACGTTTTCTCTCAGCTGCCGCTTCAGGGGTCTTCTTCAAAACAGGATGAGACAAAAGTTTCCCACGATACTGACGAAGAGTCATAGAAGGATCAAGAACAACGATGGAGCTGGACCCCAGCTGGGTCAGCTGGGCGGGGGTTCTTGCCGGGCTCATGGCCTTTGCAATCTGTCAGGTTCTCAGGTTCAGAGCCCGCGGGGCCGGGCTCTGGAGCAAACGTGAGCCCTTGGGCTGCTGCCGAGGAGCGACAGCAGCAGGCAAAACCCACCAACCAACACTGGGTAAGCACACCAGCAGGGACTGCAGGCACTGCCCAGCGAACCGGAACACCTGGACTGGAATCCCCCGGACTGGAGGACACAGGACTGGAACACTGGACTGCAATCCCTCGGACTGGAACACACACCGGACCGGAACACACTGGACTGGAGCACACCAGACTGGAACACACACCGGACCGGAACACACTGGACTGGTCCCCCGGACTGGAGGACACAGGACTGGAACACGGGACTGGAGCACACTGGACTGGTCCACACAGCTTCACCTGCACTTAGCTACTAAGCCCCCCAGAAGTTGAGCTCCTGGGTTCGAGTAGCCGACAGGACTTACTGGATACCGGATGACATAGGGACCAGGACTGGAAACAGAAGTGCTCTTAAACCTAAACTGATCTACTTGCTCCCAAGCCCTAAACCAGCAGGAGTGTTCCTAACAGTAAACTGACAAAAGGACTTCCTAAGCCCTATACTAAACAAGAGCTCCAAGCCCTGCTCAAGAAAGGGACTTCCTAAGCCCTAAACTAACAGAGCAGGGAACTAAACCCAAAGCTAACACAGGTGCTACTAAGCACCAAGCTACAAGCAGAGCTTTACACTAATAAGCTAAACACAGAACTAACCAGCTACCTAAGCACTGCTCTAGCAAGCTAGAAACAACTAACAAGGTGCTTCCTAAGCACTACTCTGGCAAGCAACCAGAAGAGCTCCTAGCACTAAAAGGGAAGACAGGGGAGCCACAAGGAAAAAGAAGGGAAGCTAACACATTAGCCAAAAGTGATTCTAAATCACCAAACACCAACAGCAAAGACTGCAATGCTACCAATAGCACAAACACCAGAAGTACTTCTAACAACACCAAACCCAGGAGTACTTCTAATAGCAACAGAGCTTCCAAAGCCCTACACATAGCAATGCTTCCAAAACCAAGAGGGAAAAGCAGGGGAACCAAAGGGAAAAGCAGGAAAGCTAAACACATAGACACCAGTGCACACTGCACTAACACTAACCTGGACCTTAGCAAAAGCAAGCAGGGACCCTAGACACAATGTCAGAAGTGCACACTGCACCACCCTACCTAAAGCAAACACAACTGTTGCAAAGGCCCTGAAGGAAACAACACCACTTCCTTATCAAGGCCCTCCCTGATGATGTCACACTCCCTAGACCTAGGCAAAAGCACACTGACCCAGAGAGGCCCAACCCACACCAATGCAAAACCGTGAAATACTTGAAGCCAGTACACCCAAAGAGAGTTAGAGCAACTCAGGCAACACACAGCTGTAGTAAAGTAAAACAATTAACCCCATGCTGCTGGAAGCTGCCAGCACAGAGAGACAGAGAGGCATATTTTCAAAGCACTTTGGGAGGCTAAGTTCCATATGTTTCTATGGAACTTTGGGAGGCTAAGTGCTTTGAAAATAAGCCTCAGAGCCAGCTCAGAAAGGACAGAGAAAAGAAACAGAAGCCAGCTAAGAAGCTGACCCCCAGGAAAGAGGTAAGTTTGAGAGGGGTTCAGACCCCAATCATAACAATAATCCAAATAGGATATACAAATGCAAGATCAGCCGTCAACAAGGCAACAATATTAACAGATTGGATCAAAGATGACAACCTAGATCTACTGATTATAAATGAAACATGGATCCACAATCTCAATGACCCAATACCTCTAGATCTCTGCCCTCCAGACTATAAAATTTCTCACTGGCCAAGAATTGGAAAAAGAGGAGGAGGCATTGCAATAATTTACAAGTCACAACTCACTATAACAACTATATCTGATTCC
The DNA here is from genome assembly GCF_901765095.1 of Microcaecilia unicolor. NCBI lineage: Eukaryota > Metazoa > Chordata > Amphibia > Gymnophiona > Siphonopidae > Microcaecilia > Microcaecilia unicolor. The sequence goes on from NC_044037.1 coordinate 156,477,550, forward strand.
ATGACACCACAGCTAGAAATTGCCTCAATTATTATTAAACGTCCTTCCTTGTTTGATCATCTAAACATCATCTTATTTTATAGACCACCAGGAAACTGGCAAGAATGCCTGCCTTATCTCACGGATTTCATCTCGAATGCCTACGTGTCTAATTCTAATCTCCTCATATTGGGAGACATAAATTTGCATCTTGAAGACTTCAATGCAAAGAACACACAAGATTACAGGGAATTCTTCAAACTATGGGAATTTAATTGGACTAATACTCAAGCAACACATGTTAAAGGCCACACATTACATCTATTCACATACAAATTCTCTTCTGACCATACCTTTACAATAACAGATACAAATTGGTCTGAAGTGCCATGGTCAGATCACTTTAAATTAAATATATCTATGCATTGGCGGATAAAAAATCTGACCTAGAAGCAGGAGTGACAAACTTTCACCACAAGGGGTCAAATCGATCCGATACTTTTTTGGTAGAAGTTCTATGCGAATGACTGAACTACTCAAACTGATTCCAACCAATACCTTCTAAATTGGGATAACAGATGCAAATACATACTTGAAGCAACACCATTACAAATAAAAACATCACGAAGACATAACTCACTTCCTTGGTTCAACGATGAGCTGAAAAAATTAAAAACTCAAACAAGAAGACTCGAACTTGCATGGAATAAAATGAAAAATGAGCAAACGTTCACCTCGTGGAAACTAATGTTAAGGAAATATAAATACACCATCAGACAGACTAAAAGGTCATTCTATAAATCCAAAATTGGACCACATTACAAAGATTTACACAAGTTATTCCAATCTGTTCATAACCTACTAGATGTTACACCGGTCACCTCAACTAATTCTGATACTCCATCAGCAAATGATCTAGCCACTTATTTCAATCAAAAAAAATCATCAAATTAAGACCCACCTTATCAACTAACTCTTCTAATTACAAAACATTTATTGATTACTTAGACCCAATTACTGACGAATATCCAGCTGACCAAATATGGACAAATTTCAACTCCCTAACTGAGGATACAGTCACTCAAACGATCAATAGATTTACCAAATCCCATTGTAAACTAGTTGCTTGCCGTAGTCATTTAATAAAACCTGCTCCTCAACGTTTTTTAATCAATCTCACCTCCTTTTTAAACCATATGTTCCAACATGGATCCTTTCCTGCTGACAAAGGTAATATATTACTTACTCCAATCCCCAAAGACCAGAAGAAAAAATTAAATGACATAACTAACTATTGCCCATTTGCATCCATCCCTATTGTAGTCAAATTAATGGAAAGCTTACTTAGTAACTAAACAACTTAATGATTACTTGAGTAAATTCTCAGTATTATATGCTTCCCAATCTGGATTTCGTGCTAATCACAGCTCTGAAACAGTTCTTATAACACTCCTAACTAAATTCAAACAAATTATCGCAGCTGGCAATAAGGTTCTACTCCTCCAATTCGACATGTCTAGTGCGTTTGACATGGTTAACCATGGTGTTCTATTAAACATCCTTGAATACTTTGGACTGGGTGGAAACATATTGAACTGGTTCTTTCAGGCTGGTTATTTCTAGCCATTTTTACGCTTGCGCTTTCACCAGACGTCTCTCTCTCTTGGCTTCTTTCAGTTTCATCCGGTATTCCTCTCCGTGTTCCTTTTCTTGAGTTTTTCTGTATTTCATGAATGCCAACTCTTTAGCCTTTATTTTCTCAGCCACTTGCTTGGAGAACCATATCCGTTTCCTTTTTCTCTTGCTTTTATTTACTCTCCTTACATAAAGGTTTGTGGCCATATTTATAGCTTCTTTCAGCCTGGACCACTGCCCTTCCACTTCTCGTATGTCCTCCCAGCCCATCAGCTCCTTCCTCAGGTATTCCCCCATTTTAATAAAGTCAGCATGTTTGAAATCCAGGACTTCGAGTTTTGAGTGGCTGTCCTCCACTTCAGCTGTTATATTGAACCAAACTGTTTGATGGTCACAGTGAATCAGCCAGTGCTGTATCAAAAAAAATTCTCTAGGTGTGACCAGAAATGATTCAGTCTGATCAATTTCTGTTGATTCAACACAAAATTTCCACTAGAATATAACTTTCCTTTAGTAAATCTAAATATTCCCAATAATTATAGCAGTTTCATCAATGTAAAATGCAAATTTATAACCAGTTGGGAGACCGTTATTTTTTTTGTTTTTTTTTGCCTAGGACTGGCAGAACCTGTCCACAAAGTTAGAATGCTACAGGACAAGAAGCGGTTAGAAAAGCCTATCCCCTCTACTATCAGAGCTAGGCAGGAAAGGAAAGAGGTTTTTTTTTTTGTTGTAGTTGTTGTTTTTGTCTTTTTTTTGGGGGGGGGGGGGGGCAGGGTTAGAAAACAGAGAACTGCACCACAATACAGATTCACAAGACAAATTAATTAAGCAATAAGCAATACATTCAAGAGAATAGATATATCAGGTAGCTAAACCTATAGCCAAAAAGTTGAGAAATTAGAATAAAATAATCAGAAATCACTTAGCAGTATTTTGGTTCAGGTCCAGCACATGGATGGTGGCCATTGTAAAGTCGATTTTTAAAAAAGGTTCCAGAGGAGAGCCGGGAAATTATAGACCGGTGAGCCTGACAACAGTGCCGGGCAAAATGGTAGAAACTATTATAAAGAACAGAATTACAGAGCATATTCAAAAACAGGGATTAATGAGACAATGCCAACATGGATTTAGTGAAGGGAAACCTTGCCTTACCAATCTATTACATTTCTTTGAAGGGGTGAACAAACATGTGGATAAAGGTGAGCTGGTTGATTTTGTTTACTGGATTTTCAAAAGGCGTTTAAAGACTCCAGAGGAAACTGGAGAGTCATGGGATAGGAGGCAGTGTCCTATTGTTGATTAAAAACTGGTTAAAAGATAGAAAACAGAGAGTAGGGTTAAATGTTCAATATTCTCAATGGAGAAAGGTAGATAGTGGAGTTCCCCAGGGGTCTCTGTATTGGCACCGCTGCCTTTTAACATTTTTATAAATGATCTAGAGATGGGAGTAACTAGTGAGGTAATTAAATTTGCTGAGGACACAAAGTTATTCAAAGTTGTTAAATCGCAAGAGAATTGTGAAAAATTACAAGAGGACCTTACGAGATTGGGAGACTGGGTATCTAAATGGCAGATGATGTTTAATGTGAGCAAGTGCAAAGTGATGTATGTGAGAAAGAGGAACCTGAATTATAGCTATGTAATGCAAGGTTCCACATTAGGAGTCACCGCCCAGGAAAGGGATCTAGGCGTCATCATCGATGATACTTTGAAACCCTCTGCTCAGTGTGCGGCGGTGGCTAAGAAAGCAAATAGAATGTTAGGTATTATTAAGAAAGGAATGGAAAACAAAAATGAGGATGTTATAATGCCTTTGTATTGCTCCATGGTGCGACCACACCTCGAATATTGTGTTCAATTCTGGTCACCGCATCTCAAAAAAGATATAGTGGAATTAGATAAGGTACAGAGAAGGGTGGCAACAAAAATGATAAAGAGAATGGGTTGACTTTCCTATGAGGAAAGGCTAAAGTGGCTAGGGCTCTTCAGCTTGGAGAAAAGACAGCTGAGGGGAGCTATGATAGAGGTCTATAAAATAATGAGTGGATTGGAACGGGTAGATGTGAATTGCTTGCTTACATTTTTCAAAAATACTATGACTAGGAGGCACAAAATGAAACTACAAATTTAAAATGAATTGGTGAAACATTTTCTTCACTCAACGTGTAATTAAGCTTTGGAATTCGTTGCCAGAGAATGTAGTAAAAGGTTTGGATGGCATCCTAAAGGAAAAGTCTATAGACCATTATTAAAATGGACGTGGGGAAAATCCACTGCTTATTTCTAGGATAATCAAAAAAAATGCTAAATGGCAGTGTTCCACTTTATATTCTGTGGCATACACAATCTCTGGTTGGTGGAAACACCAACAGCATACAGTGCTACTGCTTATTACGGGGACGTCTCATCCAGTCACGGAGGCAATTTTGTAATCATTGACAGCGCCCAACCAGTCTTTTTCTGTAATTCATCCCAGATACAAAGTGTCACAACTTTGTATCTGGGATGAATTACAGAGAAAGACTCTATTGAAAGAAGAGATTTAGCAAGCCACAGCAGTTTGTTATATGGCGGAGCACTGAGTGAGTTGTGCCTGACACTGTGAAGTTTGTGGCGGCTCGATTTGTTTCTGCTACTGGCAAAAGTTTAAGCAAGCGTGCTGCAGCTAATATATTGTGCAATAGAAGCAAATTACGAAAAATTATAAAAGAGATTAACACAGTTTTTTTATGATTTAGCACAGAGTACCAGTTTAATATATTTTTTGAGTGACTGTTTGTTGCACTTTAGGTGGTTGGGGGCTGTCAATGATTACAAAATTGTCACAGTTGTAGGCTCATCACTCACGTGATTGAAATTGCCTCCATGACTGGATGAGACGTCCCCGTAATAAGCAGTAGCACTGCATGCTGTTGGTGTTTCCACCAACCAGAGATTGTATTTCTGGGATAAGCAGCATAAAATGTATTGTACTTTTTTGAGATCTTGCCAGGTATTTGTGACCTGGATTGGCTACTGCTGGAATCAGGATGCTGGGCTTGATGGACCTTCGGTCTATCCCTGTATGGCAATACTAATGTACTTATGGTATAAATGTTCTGTTGGATCAATTTACTTTCATATAGATCTCTTTCATAATTTATAAGTCTCTTGATGTAAAAGTACCTTGATAATTGACTTTGCTGGCTATAATAGAATCAGCTTTAGACGAAGATAGACTTTTACTTATGTGGAAAGATAGCAGATCACAAAGTGAAGTTCTCACATAAGATTCCTTTATTCTTAAAAAGAACCCATGGCCATGTTTTGTCCACCACTGGGCTGCATCAGGGGTATAACTAAAATATAACATATATAAATAAATAAACAATTATTTTAAAATGTATATAAACATGCTTAAAATACATAAATTAAAAAAAACAATATTCTGTTCATATGACATATACAATTGAACATAAAGATTATGAGTGAGTGATAATGTTACTGAATATGCACCAGGAGAAGAAGTGCCTGAACGTGGCATGTCATTACTAGTACTAATGCCTTCTCTGATAAAGATCTATTAATAGCATACAAAAGGAGCACAAATTTAAGAGACCTTCTAGCCCCTTCAGTGTTCTCTAGGATATTTAAAGAAAATGATGCATCTATCACCCTTAAGGAAAATGCACTGTTTGTTGTGTCAATAAGGTAACTAGATCCATAACTCATCCTGTGACAGGCAAACAATTAATACTACAGCATTTGACAAACTGTAAGTCGGAGAAGGTCATATATACAGGCCTCTGTTCTTGTGGACTGATGTATATTGGTAAAACCAGACTACATTGAACAAAAGGCTAATTGAACATCAGTAGTAGTATAAGTTGGAGAGTAACTGATAAGCCTCTGATGGAGCACTCTAGTCAGATGAATCATGAATTTGAAGATTATAGATTTTTTTTATATTGAACAAACCTTGGAGAAGGGGCAATATTGATATTATTTTGATTAGGATAGAGCAAAGATTTATTTTTCAGTTTAACACAGTCAGTCCCAGAAGTTTAAATCAAGAATTGGAATTTGCTGCTTTTCTGTGAACACATCAGTGGCTAGGCCCCATAGTGCTCAATAGTTTTATTCATTCAGACATTAATATTATTATGAGATAAACAAATGCTTGCCTTCTGAATAAATTAGATTTATATTTCCCATTTTTTTACCTGTATTTTGATTTTGACTTTGAATACATATATCTGGTTTTTATGTTTTATTTATGGCATTTATATCCCACATTATTCCCACCCACAGGCAGGCTCAATGTGGCGTACAATAGTCTATTAAGCAACAATAATACAAAATACAGTAATTAGTGTCGTAGGAGGGAAAGAGGAACAACAGGAGGGAGCGGGAGAGAGGAGAAGGTGACAATTAGTTGCTATGGCAGACATGGTTCAGAAGGATGCGACACCAGGAGGGCTCACGGCATATGCTCTACCGAAAAGGAAGGTCTTAAGCCGCTTCTTAAAGGTCGGGTGATCTGGGGTGAATTTGACCACTTGGGGCAGCCCGTTCCAGAATTGAGTGCTAAGATAAGAAAAAGAGGAAGCATAGACAGTCTTATATTTTAGGCCACTAAAAGCTGGATAGTGGAGATTGAGATACGAGCGAGCTGACTTGCGGGAGTTCCTGGGCTACAAGTTAATGAGAGTGTCCATGTAAGCAGGAGCGTCTCCATAGATGATTTTGTGCTCCAACGCGCAGATCTTAAAAATGATACGGTCCTTCACAGGAAGCCAGTGCAACCTCTCACGTAGTGGGCTCGAACTTTCAAATCTCGATTTACCGAAGATGAGTCGAGCTGCTGTGTTCTGAGCAGTTTGCAATTTTTTTAGTAACGAGGATGTGCATCCCCCGTAGATACTGTTGCAGTAATTGAGACGACTTATAACTAGGGACTGGACTAGGTTGCAGAATACCTCTCTAGGGAAATAAGGCTGAATACGCTTAAACTTCCAAACAGTGAAGAACATTTGCTTGACTACAGAGCTCACATGCTGCTCCAATGTCAAAGATCTATCAATTATGACTCCCAAGATTTTTAGGGACTCCGAAATTGGCAGGACGAGCTCAGGAGTGATTAATGTAGGAGGTCTGAGTTTGTTGAAGCGAGAGGAGAGGATCAAACAATGTGTTTTTTCGGCGTTGATTTTGAAGCGAAATGAGTTGGCCCAGTCAAGCATGGTGTTAAAGCCTTGTCGGATCTTACTAGTTATTTCACTTAGGTCTTTCTCGAAAGGGATGAAGATAGTGATATCATCAGCATAGATAAATGGGTTTAGTCCCAGTTTGGAAAGAGCCGCTGCCAAGGGAATCAACATCATGTTGAAGAGGGTTGGCGATAGTGGGGAACCCTGTGGCACTCCACAGTCTGCTTTCCAATGAGGCGATAATGTAGAGTTGGCGTGTACTTGGTAAGTTCTTGATGTAAGAAAGCCTCTCAGCCAGGCCAGTACATTTCCACAGGCACCGAAATAATCTAGGAGCCGCAGCAGGATGCCATGGTGGACCATGTCGAAGGCACTAGACATGTCAAACTGTAAGAGCAAAATACTTTTCCCTACAGCTATTTCCCTCTTGAAGTTGGACAGAAGAGTGACAAGCACAGTCTCAGTACTGTGGAGCGGTCGGAAACCCAATTGTGAGGTATGCAGGATATTGAACTTATCCAAGTGCTCACTAAGTTGTTTATTCACCAAGCTCTCCATGAGCTTCACGAAAAGGGGAATGGAAGCTATTGGTCGGTAGTTGGACAGATCACTACTCTTTTTCTTGGTATCTTTGGGCACTGGGGTTAGTAAGATGTTACCAAAATTTACAGGGAACTTGCCATTACCAAGCATGTAGTTGAGATGCTGCGTCAGGTCATCTGGGAAACAGGCAGGGGCGCATTGGAGTAAATAATTGGGACACACAACCAGCCTGCAATACTTCCTGACAAATCTGCGAAGCTCCAGCTTGACGGAATCTACAGATAGAGGTGAAAAGCTGGAGAACAGACGGTCTACTGGCTACTCGTCAGGCCCCGGATCCAAGCCACTAATAAAATCACTAATGCTGGGATTGTTCAACAGAAGGGAGCTCTGCAGCTTGATAATTTTGTCTTGAAAAAATTTGGCTAAATCTGTAGCTGGAGGAATGCCTTCACCTGTTGTGGTAAGCACAGTGGTATCCATTAATTTGTGTACAAAAAAGAAGAGCTTTTTGGCATCATTGTAATCTGGGCCAATCTTGGTTTTGAAGTAATGTTTTTTCGCCTGCCTAATTGCATAATTGTACTGTCTGTGAGACTGCTTCCATGCAGTGAGATGTCAAGTATCCTGGTGCTTTCTCCAGGCCCCTTTCTTTCCGAGCACTCTACCAAAATCCTCATCCACACCCTTGTCACCTCTCGTTTAGACTACTGCAATCTGCTTCTTGCTGGCCTCCCACTTAGTCACCTCTCCCCTCTCCAGTCGGTTCAAAACTCTGCTGCCCGTCTCATCTTCCGCCAGGGTCGCTTTACTCATACTACCCCTCTCCTCAAGACCCTTCACTGGCTCCCTATCCGTTTTCGCATCCTGTTCAAACTTCTTCTACTAACCTATAAATGTATTCACTCTGCTGCTCCCCAGTATCTCTCCACACTCGTCCTTCCCTACACCCCTTCCCGTGCACTCCGCTCCATGGATAAATCCTTCTTATCTGTTCCCTTCTCCACTACTGCCAACTCCAGACTTCGCGCCTTCTGTCTCGCTGCACCCTACGCCTGGAATAAACTTCCTGAGCCCCTACATCTTGCCCCATCCTTGCCCACCTTTAAATCTAGACTGAAAGCCCACCTCTTTAACATTGCTTTTGACTTGTAATCACTTGTAACCACTCGCCTCCACCTACCCTCCTCTCTTCCTTCCCGTTCACATTAATTGACTTGATTTGCTTACTTTATTTATTTTTGTCTATTAGATTACATAAGTACATAAGTAGTGCCATACTGGGAAAGACCAAAGGTCCATCTAGCCCAGCATCCTGTCACCGACAGTGGCCAATCCAGGTCAAGGGCACCTGGCACGCTCCCCAAACGTAAAAACATTCCAGACAAGTTGTACCTAAAAATGAGGAATTTTTCCAGTCCATTTAATAGCGGTCTATGGACTTGTCCTTTAGGAATCTATCTAACCCCTTTTTAAACTCCGTCAAGCTAACCGCCCGTACCACGTTCTCCGGCAATGAATTCCAGAGTCTAATTACACGTTGGGTGAAGAAAAATTTTCTCCGATTCGTTTTAAATTTACCACACTGTAGCTTCAACTCATGCCCTCTAGTCCTAGTATTTTTGGATAGCGTGAACAGTCGCTTCACCTCCACCCGATCCATTCCACTCATTATTTTATACACTTCTATCATATCTCCCCTCAGCCGTCTCTTCTCCAAGCTGAAAAGCCCTAGCCTTCTCAGCCTCTCTTCATAGGAAAGTCGTCCCATCCCCACTATCATTTTCGTCGCCCTTCGCTGTACCTTTTCCAATTCTACTATATCTTTTTTGAGATACGGAGACCAGTACTGAACACAATACTCCAGGTGCGGTCGCACCATGGAGCGATACAACGGCATTATAACATCCGCACACCTGGACTCCATACCCTTCTTAATAACACCCAACATTCTATTCGCTTTCCTAGCCGCAGCAGCACACTGAGCAGAAGGTTTCAGCGTATCATCGACGACGACACCCAGATCCCTTTCTTGATCCGTAACTCCTAACGCGGAACCTTGCAAGACGTAGCTATAATTCGGGTTCCTCTTACCCACATGCATCACTTTGCACTTGTCAACATTGAACTTCATCTGCCACTTGCACGCCCATTCTCCCAGTCTCGCAAGGTCCTCCTGTAATCGTTCACATTCCTCCTGCGACTTGACGACCCTGAATAATTTTGTGTCATCGGCGAATTTAATTACCTCACTAGTTATTCCCATCTCTAGGTCATTTATAAATACATTAAAAAGCAACGGACCCAGCACAGACCCCTGCGGGACCCCACTAACTACAGACTCTGATTGTAAGCTCTTTGAGCAGGGACTGTCTTTCTTCTATGTTTGTGCAGCGCTGCGTATACCTTGTAGCGCTATAGAAATGCTAAATAGTAGTAGTAGTAGTAGTAGTCTTCTGGTTTTGGTTTTGAGAGTTCTAAGGTCATCATTAAACCACGGGGCAGCGAGTTTCCTTTTTGTTGAGCACACTTTAAGTGGAGCTATGGCGTCTAAGGTATTTGTTGAGAATTGAGGGGTCCCGAGCCCCCCAAGAAGGCTAGAGTGACCTCAATCTGATGTAGCAAAAGCATTTGTACTTACAGCCTTTCATCATTAAGTGAAGCCCACAAATCATCATTTGGAATGAGGAGTTTATTTACAAATCAGACTTTAATCAGATACATTCATCAGACCAATTCTGGATTCAGCTGACCGGAGCTCTGCGTCCTAGATGAGTTGGGGAGAACCTCCTACTTTCTATCTGATGACCTCCCCTTATATAGTATCTGGTCCTAATACAAGTCTATGGAGAGGGATTTTTTTCTCTAATATTGCTTAATCTATGAGTCATGCCCTCCGGCCAGGTGCTCTTCCGTTTTAGTATTGCAACTTGTTGTGCAACTTCCCTTTTTGTAAACACTTCCTTAGATACGGACATCCAAACATCAAAACATGAACATCTCCCTAGATACGGACATCCAAACATCAAAACATGAACAAAACAACTTTTTTATGAAGATATCTAAATTTGGATATATTAGGTTCATATCATCTTGTAATCTGAGTGCCATCTTATAAAGACAGACTCCGTGTTATGAACCAAACTTCTTATCATTTCTGTCTTTAATTTCTGCATCATGTGTGTTACACTCAATTTGGAAGTTGCACCAGGTTTCATTAGGACTCACCAAGAGTCCAAGCTCTCTGCTATAAGGCCATTAGCTGGCTATCAGGCCTAATCAGTGCTCTTCAGCTGGTTAAAGCTATGTAGCTTGGCCCACCACTATTCCAGTGGATAGGTCTTAAGCTAGAACACATATTAACTTGCAGGAAAAGCACGTCCTTGCGCAGCCAGTCATAGATTTTTAAACCTAGCTGGTATTTTTACAGCCTGAGTCCTAAAATCAGGCCTTCCACCCTTCCGGTGGGCATCCAGTGAGGGCCTCTTGCTGTAGTATAATTATACATTCCCCACTTGTCACCCCCTCTGAGGAGGGGTGACACAAAGCTCGTCAAGCTCGTCATCATCCATTCCAGAAGGTGGCAAGCTATCAAACGAGAGGGGGAGTTTTGGTCTTACAAATTGCTAGAAGGTATGGTGCAAGATAGGAAACTTCATTTTCAGGTGATATATTAATTGGGCATATGGAATTCCCTTTAGATTACCCAATCCCTTGGGACAAATCCATGAGTTCATCTACAAAATCCCATGAAGTATAGGTATGCGGGTAATAGCAATTTCAGGTGGATCGCACTAATAAACACTTTCAGGTCTTTCTATGGCTTCTATTATATCTGTTGCATAGTGCATGGGGAGATAATCTAATGTATCTATTTCAGTGGTCCTCGGAAGGAATGGTGGATTTGATTAAGCATTGTTATGGTGGCTCAACAAATATATGGTTAGCACTCAGATTGCAGGCTGTTTTAGGTTGTCGGTATTCAGAATCCTTAAACAGGTCGGAATTCCCGGACCTTACTATTACTCATCATTAGCATCCAATCATGAGCACTAAAAAGTGGATAGCAAGTATGAGGTTGCCTAATACAGCAAAAATGGTGAATCCTAGGAAATTTATATTAACAAAGGTCATACATGGATCTTGACATATGCATAATGACCTGGAAGTATGGGAAGCATTTTATATATCCGTTACCCCACTTGGAGCTTAGTCAAACCTACAGAAAGACATGCAGCTTAAGTAAGCCTACACCAAAGTTAAACAATTGCATAAATGGTTGATACTAACAGGGTTTACACCTACATTATGATATCATAACCAGTATTAGGGTTTGATGTTACCCTTGTATCCGAGCAATATCAACTTCAATTTAAATTACATAAGCAGAAATAACGGGGAAACTCTTAGAAAAACAATTAGAACAATACAGGAAATATTAGGAAAATAAAAATAAAACCTTTTCATTATATAGACAGGATTACTGCTAAACTGAAAATAAAACAAAATATGAGTCTATAATGTCCATAAACAGCAACTGTAAATCTCAAATTAAGTATCAGTTCTGAATTCTCTTTCATCGATCATGGTTGAGGCAGTGGAAGTGCAGAAGAATCTGGACGGAGATCTGGAAGATCTAACAGGGCTGGATTTTCAGGCTGGCCTGCTGAAGGAAGTGGCCGGTCTTGAGATGGTTAGGCTGGTAACATCTGGTTCTGCGGCTGAGTAAACCCGTATATCTTTCACATGGACCCAAGACTTGTGGTCCAGTAGTTTGCAAGGTGTAAAGATCATTACCACAACCTTGGGGGATCTAACATCATTTGGGCCTGGATAGATCTTGAAGTACTTGTGGTGTACAAACTTGGATCTTTCCATGTCTTTATTCTAGGCATGCAGCATCATAAACAGTTCATCAAGAGTTAGAGGCTGGCAAAGGAATAAGCAAAATGACTGTATGCCTGAATGATAACCGATTTACATAAATAGCAATAGTATATATGAAAGTATATCTCCTGATTGGTAGGGGTCAACTGCAGCCCTCTTAATACTAGGAATTGGGATTTGCATAATATATCCCCACTTCTGGCTTGCATAATGTGCAAGACAGATTGGTAATTATTACAAAGAGATGATCAAATAACAATAGGTAAGTATATGGAACAAAAGAAAAGGGAACAAAAAAAACAATAAAAATTAAAATTAAGAGATGATGTTGATGGTTCAAGTTATTGATGTATGGAGGGCAATGCGTTGCAATCTATCGCCAATAGGTATGGAATCTTCACCTGCGATGACTAACATTCACCAAGGGTTGGGCCCTCAGCTGCAGGAGGCCAGCAGGACTTACGAGTTAGATGATTCAGAAAGAAGGGTAGATTAGCAAATAGTCATAGTCAAAGTTAAAGACTAATGTGCAGAAATTTAAAACTCATAAATAGTCCAGGTGATGGAAGTATATTCTGGAATCACGGTCGCTGTCTGTTGTAATAGAGAGCTCATACGTAAAGTGACATGTAGGTTCTGGAAAAGATGAGCCTGCAAAAATATTTAATACAGCAGAATATTTAAGAGCATAACCAAGAAGGTCTAAATTAATGACATCATCTGGACAAAAGAAATTTCTCATTAGAGGAGGTGGCGCTTCTTTTTCATGCCAGAGGTCAGTTGTAGCAGAAGTATCAAACTGGAATAGAGGCGGTAGATCAGGAATTGGATTAGCAGTCTTCACTCAACCTACAGGACTTAATAAATAGAGATGAGATACAAGTAATGCCTAGTAGTTAAATCTTAGTACAGGATCATTAGAAAGAAAAGTCAAAGAATGCATTGTTAGTTCCTTGGGGCACCAGTAGGTGGAGCATAGTCTCAATATATAAAATCACAAGTTACAAGTAGAAAACAATTTTTTTTCCTCTGTAGATTAGATGTTGCTGGCACAGGAAGTCAGCAGAGTCTGAGGAAACATTGTGGTCAGAGTCTGCTCCAGGAAAATACAGCATTTAATATGATATTTAGAGAGATAGAGAAAAGCCAATATCAGAAATGTAAAAACTATATATTTCTATGAGGGCTCCTCACGTGACCTTTACAAGGTTTAAATAGGTCAAATGAGAAGGACAATAACCTACAGTCCTCTGTAATAGCTCAGAGCCAATTTGGAAAATGAAAATTATATTAAATTTTAAACTGATCCTTTCTATGCTTTCACAATTTGGGCCCTAAATTATGACAGCATATCAAGATTCACATTCAGAGGGATAGCTAAAAATAAGCTTATATATTCCCAGGAATCAATTCACAATTTAGAGTATATTTTAAATTACAGAGGATAAGCAGACAATTGGCCAATAGGATATGTTCATATAGACCAGTATGATAAATGGAACAGCTTGTAAACCTACATTCTAAATTGAATTCTAAACAAAGAGTAGCAAGGATAACACAGAATCATAGAAAAATCCATCTGGTTATTAAAAATCTGAAACACGTAATGAATTCCTGTATCATATACTGAGTCCAAAGCATTTGTAAAGATGAACGCTAGAGAAAATAAGAACTACAAGGGTTAATCTCTGTCATTCAGTCTTAAGGAAATCACGAAATAACGGTGCTTCCTGTGTCTAATTTGAGTTTACTGCTCACTGCAAGCAGTGGATATTATGGTGACTGAAAATAGGTCTATACATCAGACAAAAACTGTAAGTTTAAGTTATCGTATTTATATCCTAAAATTATAAATCTCTAAGAGGCAGGGAAGGAAGTCCGAAAGTAGCAGACAAGACGTGAAAAGAAAAATTAAAACAGTTAATTCATTCTTACGGAACACATCCCCAATAGAGAGCCAGGTAGTGAATATCAGCACTAGTTATTTTAAAAAACGTCACAAATAAACAGTGTTTTAGATGGCATATAATATAGAACCTTTTATAGTAAATATCTGGAATAATTATGCAATTTTCAAAGAACACATACACGGACACACACCTATAAAATTAAAACTAAAAAAAAGTGCTTGCATTTCTAGTGAAAGCAATTTACCAGAAATCAAAATCAATCGGGTATTTAACATCATGTCACAAATCAAACAAACATTGCTTAAATGAAATAATATACAATCCTGGGAAAAAACACTCCTTTGAGATTTACTACCACTGCAGTTGATAGGCAATCTCGCAGAGTAACCTTAAAGCACAAATTTAAAACTAAAGAAATGATTCCTTAATAACTAGCTGGTTTAATATATGCCATTTATCACAGGACACAGAGCAACACATAGACATAGAATTAAAACAGTAACCTAATCCTGATAAGTAGAAAACTTAAAGTTCAGAAGAGGAAGCAAGATATTTCGAAATATAGTTTAAAACCAATCATCGGAAATGTGCACGGTTAAGGAATTGTTTAGGGTTTCAAAATAACAAAAAAAAATGAAAATAAATATTCCAGTAGCCAATCACAAGTCACAGCACACAAACAGAAAAGGAAAACCACACTCGTACACAGACACAGTTGTTGTCCCACATACAGAGGTGTCCCTGTGTATTGAGGACAAAATCTTAATCCTAAATTTGGTAAAATAAAACATTTAAATTAGAGCTAATCCAATAGGCCATGAAAGTTTACAACGGCAAGCTTAATAGTAACACATACAATAAATGAAAATATACTCACGATTCATGCAATGTACTCTCCAGCGCAGAAAATTAATTGAGAAAGAGAACAGTTGGCGGGATCACTATGCCCTTCCGAGCTCTCGGTGGCATAGGGAGGTCAACCGCAAAATAGAAAAGTTTGTTTCGGACGGAAAGTCCTTACCAGAGATCTGAATAGATGTCAGATCACCAGTATCTGGTGTTGTGTGCGGAGAGGAAGATATGATATAATGGGTAGTGAACAACATCACCCAATATGTATAATAACGGGACCTAGTGAGCAAGTGGTCTACAAATAAACTTCAGACCTGTAATTTGCTAGTACAAGGTCAGTGGTTCAAAAGGCAGCTTCAGAGATAACAGGGAGACCTAGAAATGATAATGTGCTAACAGTTTACAAAAACATGCAATGATTATCCTGATAGTAGAACATGCAGAGACATAACACAATCATACTCACGCATCTGCTAATGTACTCCAACATAGGGACCCAAAATAAAAATTACTAATTAGCGGAAAGCTCAACGCTTTGACCGCTAGTGACATAAAAAGGGAGAGAGACAAAAACAGTAAACAGGGATGTACCCAAAGAGTGGGTGAATAAGTGAATAAATACCTAGTGTCAGCTATTATATATTTATACTACTCTACCCCTAATTAATGAAAACTACTCCCCAGAGTGTGCTTCTAAAAGCATGAAGAAACCGGGTTTCCCAGCCTGCCAAGAACTATCCCGTATACATGGCCATGAGCTCCAGCCCATGATAGAGCCCCCAAAAAGGGACATTGCAAACACTCCCAAAAAGGACTCAAAAAACCAGCGAATAAGGTGTCAGGAATCGAAGAGCAGCGGTCCAATGGGTTTCCGCTGACTATTGAACTTCTCGTGTACGATTGAACTTCTCGTGTGCGACTAATCACCCCAAAGGACCTATAGTTTGAGAACTTCTCGTGTACAACAACCCACTCAAATTTTTGTGGTTAGGGAACATCTCGTATACGAATAACCAAACTACAACATTGGAAAGTTAGGAAACTTCTCGTGTAAAAGCTAACCATCCAAAAATATTGAATGCCCTCGTCAACTAGTCCAAACTCGCAACGAAAAGCCTCAGACGTCTCTATATTGCTCCCACGCTCATCTGTACTAGGTAACTCATATACGGGCAATAATGCCGAATCCGCAGGCCACTCCGAAAATGGAATGGAAGTCTGCTCCTACTAATTGAGATGCCGTCATCCATCGAAGGATCACCTTCGATGGGTGTAAGCCCCAGGCATCGGTATCAAACCCAATAGTTATAGCGTGACACTGGTATATAAGAAAACAATAAAAGTATAGTATGTCCCAGGGAAAAGCCCCTGAAAAGTACTATAGAAGTGGTAGAAAAATAGAGAGAAAAACGAAATATTCCAAAGCAAAACAAAACAAATGTAAGCTCTTCGGGGAAGGCACAGTCATAAAAGAGCCTTTAGTTGGAACACCTTAGTCAGGACAAAAAATGTGAAAAATTCCACGTTCATCATTCACTAGACAATATATTTTCCACTCAACAAACCAGGAGAAGGAAACTCAAAAGCATTAGAGCGGAACAGTAACAATAAGAAAGCCTGCAATACAAGGGCAAACAGTACAAATAAATTCATTCATACCTGTAGTAAAAGAAGAAAACTAATTAGGAAAGATAAGTGTACATATTATATGATAAAAACTGGGCCTACCTAATTTGTAATGTAAGGCAAAAATAAGCTGTAAGGGTAGGTTGGGAGCTGTATATGGAAACAAAATATAGACTTTAAACAAGACATGAAACTACTACATACTATAATAAGAATAACAGGGGAGAACCATATATGTAATTGGAACACCGATTTCAACAAAAGGCAAGAAAATGTATATTAACAAAGACATTATAACATGTGTAGTCCGGAGCTATACCCCTAGAATAAATGAAATAAAGGCAAATACATATTAAATGCTTTTGGGGCGGGTACCGGATAGGTTGGAAGTAGCATCTAAACAGGAAAATATAAGAGAAGCATATAATTCAATAAATTGTGAAACAGGACACTAGAATCGTGGTGCAAATATGACAAGTTAATACCCATAAATATGACAAATTAATACTCATACATTCAGAAAAGGAACATAATAAACAAAATAAACCCCAATGCGATGGCAGGAAGCTTTTGTGGCTAAACAGGTAAAAGGGAAAAAAAAAACAAATTAAAACATGTGATTCTTACACCAAGAACTTCCAATGATACGGCATAAAACATACATACTAATCAGTGACTGAAATGATATGTGTAAATGATGACAAACAGAACAGCTGCAGCATTAGAAGGAAAGAGAAGGTGGGGTTATAAAGAACCAACAGGAAATAACTGAAGAAGTGAAGCAACGCTGTATTCTCATGGCACGCAGCCATCATCTTCTCAACAGGAAAGGTAAAACATATTTTATATGCATATCTATTAAGGTAAAAGCAAAGAAATGCTTCTATATAGTACAGAATATTTATACTATCATATAAGTTATACAAGGGATTATCTAGCTCTTAATGTAACAATAAACCACTGTAATTTCATGTGACTTTCTGTGTTGGATCCTAGTTCATATCAAACTTGTTATAAAGACTTACACAATTTAACTCTTTATAGAACCATATTATTTAAAAGTGATTGTCATTCTCAGGACGTGGAAATATTCATCAGGAAATATTATAACCTAGCTCATTATTACAAGTGTTTAAAATAAGCCAGTCCAGGCTGTATGCAGTCGGAGGACGAAAACCACAACGCAAGCGAGGAAGTGCAGTATTTCCTGTAGATAACGTTATAATATAGTCAGGCTCACCGATGATTAAAAAGTATTAAAAAGCATCCTGAAAAAAAACTAACACGATAGTACGGTGCAGGGGCTATAACTTATATTTCTTTTAAACGAGCACACCATTAAAATAGAGCACCTGAACTATATGAGTATCGGAAATGCAAAGCATATGAGAATCTAATCTAGAGAGTGAATAAGATCTCCTCATATCTAGCGCAGTATAACACAAACAGTAAAATAGATAATGCAAGCAATAGAAGCTGATGGGCGGGGACAGCATAGCCCCCTAGCTTATAAAGGGAGCAGGATATAATCTATATAGCGTCTAAACAGCAAACTGCAAAGGTATGTTTCCTAATTATGTCACAATAAAGCCCTATATCAAACTACAAATTCAGGGAAACCTAGGCAATTATATATGAAATTATGCACAGCTTGGGAGAAAGAAACATCTGCTGGCATTGTCAACAACAGGAAACCTTAATATAAAAGTGAATTCAGAACCGATTACACAAGCTAGAAATGACCAAAAGCAAATGTCAAATAGGAAAATAAATGACAAATCTTAAACATTATTAATTAAAAATATAACATTGTCCCAGAACAAATTGTAAATTAAAAGGGTGTGATAACAGCTACTAGGACAAGTACAAATTTAAAATTACAACTGAAAATAGTAGCCAAGAGACCTTTTGCAAGGAGAAAGTATAGGTGGAAGTGAGATAAATTTAAAAGTCTTACAGCCGAGGCTGTGGCAAATTTACTTAGAGAAGCAGTAACCACGGGAGCTTAACGCAGATAACTGTTAGGATTAGTGCAGGACTTTTGGGACTTTTAGCAAAGACAAAATACAAAAGTAGAAGGCTTAGAGCATAGTAGCAGTTTCATATATAGTGAGTATGGCAGAAAGGTGCCGAAAGTGGCAGAGACGGGGTCTATGCAGCGAAAATTAAACCCGGAAGCATCTAAAGTGGCTGCGGGGAACAGAGACAGAATACAGACCGGGACTTCTCAAGTGGAGAGTTATAATATCATGAAAGTTTCAGACGGGGGGGTTTCCAAAGCAGGCAGGCATAGAAATAAGTGTGGTTTAAAGCTGTATGAGAGGAAGGAAGGGGGGGGGGTTATCAGAGTGGAAGATGGTGACAATCTGTTTACAGCACACGAACGGACAGCAAGCTCTCGAGGCATGAGACGCACTTGCAAAATAAAGACACCGGTTAACAATACTTAGAACTGGCAACAGACAGTGAGAGACTTAAAGAATCGGTAGACTTGGGACCGCAAATGTGTGTAAATATAAAAAAAGAAATAAAGTGCGAAGAAAAACCACAGCCGTACAGGAAACCGGCATCTCCTTCATAGTCAAAAGTATTAGGCCAATAAGTGGCTAGGACGCTGAGCGCCGTTAACCGAAGCTTGCAGATAGCATAGTGACAGTAAAAGGTAACTCAATCTAACACCCGATTGGGTCAGAATTAACAATCGTTAGACAGACTCACAAAAGGACAAGAACAGAAAAACAAATGTGCCAGCTCAGGGCAGAAGGAGAAAGCGATAAGAGAACAGAGGAAGAAGGCAGAAAAACAGAAGAGTACCAGAGGAAGGGGTTAGAAAAGGAGCGGACTGAATACCAGTTCCCAGTACCCCTCAAATGGGCACTTTTCACCAGGGTATATGCCAGTCCAGTGAAATTAAAGCAGAAGAATAGGGTTAGTAGACATTCATAAGATACATAACGGTAACTACACAAAATAGGCAAGTGGAAGCAGAAGTGAAAAGGTGGGGGCTGTCAGGTTTGAGTGATCGGTTTTGAAGAGTGGTTATAAGAACAGAGAAAGCAGAATGATTTTAAGGAAAAGATACTGTATAGACAGGCTTCAGTCTAAACGCGCAGTGTTACCCAGAAACACACCTAGCCTAGAGTGGCTTAATCACAGAAAAGGGTGAAATCAGAGAGTGAGGAAGCAGAAAGGTTTGATGAGGGACAGGAGAAAGTGACAAGGAAAATCTAGAGCACAGTGACGGGCACGGGGGGGGGGGGGGGAAGAAAGAAGGGACAGCGGGACAGCTAAGAGAGCTCTTAGAACATCTGACAGACACAGGTAGAGGCACAGGTAGAGGCAGAAAAACTTAGAGTGAAGGAGAACAGGGAAAAAGACGGGGAAGGGGAGTAAGATCTAACAGAAGAATAAAGAAGATCCATAGGGAGTCAAAAACAAAGAACTGAATACATAGTAAGAACAAAAGAACGAGGATTCAAAAAGGAGGAATAAAGACAAAGCATAGGGTGGGAAGAAGAAATAAAACGCCAAACCTCAAAGGATCGTTAAGCGAGAATGCTAGCATTTGAGACCGATCCAAAGAATTTGAACGTGAAAGAAACAGGTAACACACCCCAAATCGCAGTCGCCTGGATTCAGTGTTATGCACCAATCACACACCAAATACACTCTTGCGCACATCACGCAAATCAAAAGATGGGCGGGATAGAAAGAAAGAAAAGAGGGTGAGAAAGAACAGAACAGAATATTGAAAGACAGAAAGGAAGGTTTGAACGCAAATATTTATCCCCTCTGCGTTCAAAAATTAGGGAAAGAAGGACAGTATTGGGGGGCTATTGTGTCAGATCAGCGATCCGGGGTCACCAATGTTGAGAATTGAGGGGTCCCGAGCCCCCCAAGAAGGCTAGAGTGACCTCAATCTGATGTAGCAAAAGCATTTGTACTTACAGCCTTTCATCATTAAGTGAAGCCCACAAATCATCATTTGGAATGAGGAGTTTATTTACAAATCAGACTTTAATCAGATACATTCATCAGACCAATTCTGGATTCAGCTGACCGGAGCTCTGCGTCCTAGATGAGTTGGGGAGAACCTCCTACTTTCTATCTGATGACCTCCCCTTATATAGTATCTGGTCCTAATACAAGTCTATGGAGAGGGATTTTTTTCTCTAATATTGCTTAATCTATGAGTCATGCCCTCCGGCCAGGTGCTCTTCCGTTTTAGTATTGCAACTTGTTGTGCAACTTCCCTTTTTGTAAACACTTCCTTAGATACGGACATCCAAACATCAAAACATGAACATCTCCCTAGATACGGACATCCAAACATCAAAACATGAACAAAACAACTTTTTTATGAAGATATCTAAATTTGGATATATTAGGTTCATATCATCTTGTAATCTGAGTGCCATCTTATAAAGACAGACTCCGTGTTATGAACCAAACTTCTTATCATTTCTGTCTTTAATTTCTGCATCATGTGTGTTACACTCAATTTGGAAGTTGCACCAGGTTTCATTAGGACTCACCAAGAGTCCAAGCTCTCTGCTATAAGGCCATTAGCTGGCTATCAGGCCTAATCAGTGCTCTTCAGCTGGTTAAAGCTATGTAGCTTGGCCCACCACTATTCCAGTGGATAGGTCTTAAGCTAGAACACATATTAACTTGCAGGAAAAGCACGTCCTTGCGCAGCCAGTCATAGATTTTTAAACCTAGCTGGTATTTTTACAGCCTGAGTCCTAAAATCAGGCCTTCCACCCTTCCGGTGGGCATCCAGTGAGGGCCTCTTGCTGTAGTATAATTATACATATTTCTACAACGATTATCCCAATTGAGGAAGAAGCTATCTGAGTCGACCGGGTCCGGCCAGACAGACTCATAAGCAGACTGCCAGAATGTTGCTGGGTCGACATACTCTCTTGTCGTGTACGACGTAAGGGGATGCGCGCGCTGTGGTCCTTTAATCTGCCAATTGAGTTTAAAGTAGTCAGACTAAGGGACAGCTGACCACAGGGCTTTGGTGATGCACAATCTAGTGTGATTAGCCAATTTGAGGGAGAGGAGGTCTAAAGTGTGTCCTTTTGAATGGATAGCCTGCGTATTCCAGTAGGTAAAGTCCCAAGAGCTGAGGAAGTCTAAACAGTCACGCGTGTCTGCTGAGGAATAGTGTTCAAGGTGCAGAATGATGTCTCCCAGGACAAGTACATTGGGACTGGACAAGCATGCATTGGAAATAAAATCTGCAAAAATAGGCTGTGCTCTGCTCCAGTTGCTAGGCGGCCGGTATAGTAGGATACAAGTCAGGTGACCAAGCAAGGTTTTGTTATGGATTCTCACTGAGGCAATTTCAAGTTGCGGCGTAATGGAGTCAGCAATGGGTTCTAAGATGAAGGTGGAACAATAGATGAGCGCTATACCTCCACCTCTCCTCCCAGGACGAGGCCAGTGCACAAGCTCATATTTTAACATTTTTGTCTTTTTTAGTCCCTTTTGATAGTTTTTATGTTTTTCTGATCAGTCTAGCCATTTTTAATGTAAGATTTCATATTTTAAGTATACTGTTATGCCTTTTTTTAGCTTGTTTTTATGCTGCCTTAATGCCATAATATGATGTCATTGGAATGCATACGTGATGTGTTTGAAATGTATGGGGAGGCATTTTTGAAACAACATCCAAGTAAGAAAATGGATGCCCATCGATGGATATACCAAACAAAAAAAAAACCTGATAATGAAAATGGAACAATGGATGTTTTCAGGTGTTCCAAAATTGTTACAGAGATATCCATAATTTGGATGTTCCCAACACTGACATGGACGTCACAAGATAATCATTCACACTGTTGTAAAATAACCTAGTGAGAATGGCCAAATGCGCATATAGATGTCCATTGGATGGCGTGTGTGGGCTTTGATGAGGCAGGCCATCCAGTTCCTGTGCATGTGGAACAATGTCCTCCATAGAGCAGAGAATGTCTACTAGGAAGGAGCCAAACTTCAGTGAGGAGGACAGCTACCTCCTAGCAGTGTTCTGCCTTATACACAGGAGGCACAGAAGACTGTCACCCTATGATTTAGCCATGTGGGTCTGGAGGTACATCAGGGAGACACTTGCAAGGGTAACATTCATGCAGTACAGCTATGAGCCCAGTTTCAGCCATGCACTATCACCATATATTCCCAGGGTCACATGCATATTCTAAGGATTGCCATTATGCCCCTCCCCTGTCCCCATGGCCCACATGTTCAGAAAAGGCCAGAGCATGTCTCCCATCCCTTTCCTGGTCAGTACCTCCTAATGTGGAACCTTGCATCACATAATTATAGCTTGGGTTCCTCTTTCCCACATGCACTTTGCCTTTGCTCACATTAAATGTCATCTGCCATTTGGATGCCCAGTCTCCTAGTCTCATAAGGTCCTCTTGTAATTTTTCACAATCCTCTTTGTAAAGGCAGTTCTATCAGGTTTTACATGTAGCAAGGCAATAAACCAAACAAAATGTGATAAACAAGTACACAAAGTTTAAAGGTATTCTGAGACTTTATTGGAAGTCAATGTAATTTATCCAGGAGAGGAGTTTCCTTGGAACTCTACAAACGAGACTGGCAGCACTGTTCCAACACTAGCGAGTAGGTAAAATATTGGGACAGTTGCTTCACTGTGGGGCATGGGTGTGGGGCATGGGTTGCACCAGGGACATCAGATTTCAGAAAATAGAGAAAACCTCTCTAGCAGGATTTGGTGCCTTCTTAATACATGCACTGAAAAAGTTTTAGCCTTTCCTTTTTTTTTTTTACTGACAATTGTAGTTTTTAAGGTCAAACTTTAAAGCTGATTGAGGAGTGGGTGCTCTGGATCTGATCCACTTTTCAGCTTGACACAGGTGCCTTTTTTGGTCTCCGAGGAGGGGATCTTGGCCAGACTCAAAGGGGCTATCTGGTCCAGTGCAGATGAAAGTTAGAGACTCAAAGTCAAGAGGGAAGAAGAACATGGAGGAAGAAAGTGTGGATGGATCCACTTGGGAAAGATGTCTAGACCACTTTTGGAAAGAGAAGGGGGATAGAGGGAGGCAGAGAAAGTGGGAGAGAAAATTGAACTAGCAAGTGGTCGGACCAGGAGACTGCTTAGGATGACAAGGAGCTTGGTTTAAACATGGAATTCTATGGGGAATTAATGAGATAACATGATAAAGATGTTAACATATTTTAAATGTGATATCTGATAAAACTATATAAATAGAGGAAAGTGAATTCTATTAAATCATAAAAATGGCCGATAGTCAATTTCATTATTCAAGCCTAAGGTTATGAGTATGATGAAGAAAAAAATAAGTTTCTGTTCTTCTCTAAGGGGGAGATTATCTGAAATGGCCCTTCTCCAATTAGATCTGAAGTATTTAAATACCAGAAATGTGAGATCATCAATAGTGTGGCTGGCTGCATCCCATGACTGACAAGCGGTGTATTTTATTGCTCTTTTAGTATTGCCAATGTAGAGAAGAGGGCAAGGGCACTGGATGATATATACTACTCCGGAGGTGTTATAATCTGAGGAATGACATAGGCATTAGCGTTTGTGTGTGGCAGGATGCAGAAAAGTGGAAGTCTCAAAAGTGTGCTGGCAAACACTGCACCTTCCGCATTTCCGGTATCCCAGAAATGGTTCCTGTTGTTCTCTGTGAATTTCAGGCAAGGTGGAAGGCACAACATGTTCTCTCAGGTTCTTTTCCCTTGAAAAGGCTATGACTAATCTTTTGTCCTTGAAGCATTCCAATCCTTCTAAAATGTGCCAATGGCATCTGATAATCTGCTGTATTTGTTTGGATAAGAAAGAAATCTTAGGGTACATATGATATCAGGTGTTGTCCTTGGATTGCCTGATTGGGGAAGTGTCTGTCTATCTTCCATTAGTTGTTTTTGGATATCCACGACTCAAGAACCTCTGTGAAATGGAGGGGCATAATCGAATGGGGCGCCCAAGTTGTCATGAGGGCGTCCTCGCAGGACGGCCCCGTAAAGGGGCGGGGCAACCCATATTATCGAAACAAGATGGGCGTCCATCTTTCGTTTCGATAATACAGTCGTGGACGCCCAAATCATGAAATTTAGGTCACCTTAGAGATGGTCGTCCTTAGGTCGTTTTTAAGATGTTCATCCCCGGTTTTTGGCGATAATGGAAACTGAGGACGCCGATCTCAAAAACAACCAAATCCAAGCTATTTGGTCATGGGAGGAGCCAGCATTCGTAGTGCACTGGTCCCCATGACATGCCAGGACACCAACTGGGCACCCTAGGGGGTGGACTTCACAAATTGCTCCCAGGTGCATAGCTCCCTTATCATTGGTGCTGAGCCCCCCCAACCCCCCCCCCAAACCCACTCTCCACAACTGTACACCACTACCATAGCCCTTACAGGCAAAGGGGGGCACCTACATGAGGGTACAGTGGGTTTTGGGGGGCTTTGGAGGGCTCAATATTTACCACCACAAGTGTAACAGATGGGGGGGGGGGGGGTGGGCCTGGGTCCGCCTGCCTGAAGTGCACTGCACCCACTAAAAACTGCTCCAGGGACCTGCATACTGCTGTGATGGAGCTGGGTATGACATTTGAGGCTGGCATAGAGGCTGGCAAAAAATGTTTTTAATTTTTTTTGTGGTGGGAGGGGGTTAGTGACCACTGGGGGAGTAAGGGTAGGTCATCCCCAATTCCCTCTTGTGATCATCTGGTCAGTTCGGGCACCTTTTTGAGGCTTGGTTGTGAAAAAAAATGGACTAAGTAAAGTCAGCCAAATGCTCGTCAGGGACGCCCTTCTTTTTTCCATTATCGGCCAAGGACTCCCATCTCTAAATTACGCCCCAGTCCCACCTTCAGTATGGTGCCGACAAGCCCCCATGAATTTTGGTCGTCCCCATGACGGAAAGCAGTTGAGGATGCCCAAAATCGGCTTTCCATTATGCCGATTTGGGCGACCCTGAGAGAAGGACGCCCATCACCTGATTTGAGTCGGAAGATGGACGTCCTTCTCTTTTGAAAATTCACCTGAATGTCTCAGCTGGTTTGCTAAACTCTTCAAAATCTGAACAAATGCGACAGATTCTTAAGAATTGACATAATGGTATATTTCTTTTCAAGCTGGGGTTATGGTAGCTGGTGTAATGTAGAAATGTAATTTTGTCTGTCAGTTTTCTATAGATAGTAGTGCTGAAATAATATTCATGTTTTGTAATGGTCAAGTCAAGAAAATGGACGAGGTGTGGACTATACTGCATCTGGAACCACAGGTTGGGATCTTTCGAGTTGAGCCAGTCATAAAAATTTGTTAAAGTTTTGGTGTCTCCTTGCCACAAGATGAATATATTATCAATATACTTCCTGTAAATATGATTGGAGAAAGGATGGATCTCAAGATGTTCCCGTTCAAAATTACCAACATTCGGATTCATCAAGTCTGGGACCATGGATGCCCCCATCGCTGTTCCCTTTATCTGCTGGTAGAAAGTATTTGAAAACAGAAATAATTTTTTGGTAATGCAAGAGTAGTGCAGGTTAAAATTAAATGATTGGGAATGCGTCTGTGCGTATTTCTTTCCTGTAGTGTTTTTTCTATTATGCTTAAAGCTTCCAGTTGTGGGAGGTTAGTATATGAGGATTCGATTTCCAGAGTGATTATAAGTGTGTCTGTTAGAGGTCCATCATAATCTTGAAGACTATTGATCGTGTGCATTGTATCTTGGAATATGATGGAATTGATGGGACGAATGATCTTAAGAAAAAAATCAATGAAAATAGAGAGTGGTTCCAAAATTGACCCATTGCCTTAGACTATAGGTCTCCCGGGGAGGGGGGAAGGGGGGTGTTCAAGGGACTTAAGTATCTTGGGCAGCACATATAGAGTGGGAATGACTGGATTGGAGACTTGCAAAAATTATTTTTCTTTTGTTGTAATATATCCCATTTTCAAAGAGATGTCTATTATTTCAGTGATGTCTTTTTATAGATTTGGTTGGGTCACTTGTCAAAGGCATATAGTACTACTACTACTTAACATTTCTAGAGCGCTACTAGGGTTACGCAGCGCTGTACAAGTTAACAAAGAAGGACGGTCCCTTGCAATCTTCTACCTGTCTTTTGATTTTATTGACGTGGAGGGGCATAATTGAACAAAAACATCTATCTCCATGGGCGTTTATCTCCGAGAACGGGTCCGTGAAGGGGCGGACCAAACCGTATTTTCGAAAAAAATAGACGTCCATGTTTTATTCGACAATTTGTGAGCTGGGCGTTTTTGTTTTTCAGTGATAATGGAAAATGAAAGCGCCCAGCTCAAAAACGAATAAATCCAAGGCATTTGTTCGTGGGAGGGGCCAGGAGTCGTAGTGCACTGGTCCCCCTCACATGCCAGGACACCAACTGGG
Organism: Microcaecilia unicolor; assembly: GCF_901765095.1. NCBI lineage: Eukaryota > Metazoa > Chordata > Amphibia > Gymnophiona > Siphonopidae > Microcaecilia > Microcaecilia unicolor. Next base: position 156,504,596 of record NC_044037.1, read on the forward strand.
CACCCTAGGGGGCACTTTTACAAAAACAAAAAAAAAGGTAAAAGAGCTCCCAGGTGCATAGCACCCTTCCCTTGTGTGTTGAGCCCCCCAAATCCCCCTCAAAACCCAATGCCCACAAGTCTACACCATTACTATAGCCCTAAGGGGTGAAGGGGGGCACCTACATGTGGGTACAGTGGGTTTGGGGGGGTTGGACGACTAAGCATTAAGCAGCACAATTGTAACAGGTGGGGGGGGGATGGGCCTGGGTCCACCTGCCTGAAGTCCACTGCACCCCCTAACAACTGCTCCAGGGACCTGCATACTGCTGCCAGGGAGGTGGGTATGACATTTGAGGGTGAAAATAAACATTTGTGAAACATCATTTTTTGTGGTGGGAGGGGGTTAGTGACCACTGGGGGAGTCAGGGGAGGTCATCCCCGATTCCCTCTGGTGGTAATCTGGTCATTTAGGGCACTTTTTGGGGCCTTATTCGTGAAAAAACAGGGTCCAGGAAAAGTGCCCTAAATTCTAGCTACAAACGCATACTTTTTTTCCATTATCGGTGAAAGGCACCCATCTCTCCTCGGCCGATAACCACGCCCCAGTTCCACCTTCACCACGCCTCCGACACGCCCCCATCAACTTTGTACGCTTCCGCGATGGAATGCAGTTGAAAACGTCCAAAATTGGCTTTCCATTATACCGACTTATTCGTTTTTGTGAGATAAACGTCTATCTCCCGATTTGGGTCGAAATCTAGGCGTTTTTCTCTTTCAATTATAAGGTGGATAGTCTTCGCTAAGCATCCCTGAGACAGACATGAAGGAAGGTCCTCACTGTTTTCTGCAGCTCCTGCTGTTATAATGATTTACCTGCTGCGATTACCTTCTAATTGTATTAACTGTCACCTGATGTGATTATCTGCAAAGCAGCTGTATTCACATTTATGCTGTGATTCCTGATTTACCTGAGTATCTACACATTTGCTGATAGTAAAAGATAAGACATCATTATGATTTACATTTCCAGGGTGTAAATGCTTGCTCACCACATATGAGGAATGAAAAGAACTCTAAGCTGTAGCCCTTTCTAGTTGTTTGTGGTCTCAGCAGTTGTTAGCATGTCAGATCAGATGGGAACAGGTAAGGGGAGACCCAAGGAGGAAACAGGTTATCCTAATGCAGAATGTCCCTACATCTGTCTTTTCTCCCTTCTATAGACCCTACAATAGCTGCATTCAGTCTGCTGCTGTTTCAAGGGTCATAGACATGAACTCTGCACTCAAACCAGAGAACTGCAAACTATGAAGTAGTGCAATAATAGATTCCCAGATGATGGATACCTTTGCAATTCCCTGACTGAAGTAGGTAAAAAGATAAGAAATGACAAGCTAATCAATTTATTGAAGGTAATGTTTATGCTTTACTACAAAGATTTTTCCTTATAGATTGTTTCACGGCTCCTTTTACATCCTTGTTTCTTAGAGTATAAATGAGGGGATTCAGCATTGGTGTTATTACAGTGTAAAACACTGAGGTTATTTTGTCCTGCTCAGGTGAAGAGCTTGACCTAGGTCTCATGTACATAACAATGGCAGACCCATAGAACAAAATTACTGCAGTCACATGGGAGGCACAAGTAGAGAAAGCCTTCAGCCTTCCATCCGCAGATTTGATTTTCAGGATTGTGAGAATAATGTAAACATAAGACACAGAAATTAAGGAAACTGGGATCATCAGTATTATTACATCTACTGCAAAAATCACAATTTCATTAACATGAGTATCGGTGCAAGCGAGTCTTAACATTGCAGGCACTTCACATAAAAAATGGTCAATTTGATTATGTCCACAGAAAGGTAACTGCAAAGTAAAAGCAACATGAACCACTGACAATAGGAATCCACTGATCCATGTAACAACAGCTATTGTGATACAAGTACTATTATTCATAATGACCGTGTAATTCAAAGGATTACATATTGCTACATATCGATCATATGCCATCACTGCCAAAAGAGCACACTCAGTTTCACCCAAAGAAAGGGAGATATACATTTGTGCTGCACACTCATGATAGGAAATTACTTTCTTCTTAGACAGGAAGTCTCTCAGCATTCTGGGAACAATTGTTGATGTGTAACAGATGTCCACAAAAGATAAGTTGCTGAGGAAAAAGTACATGGGTGTGTGGAGATTATGATTCGTTTTGATCACCATAATGATGAGGATATTTCCTGCTAATGTAATCATGTAAATAATTAGGAACACTACAAAGAGAAATATCTGTGTCTTTGGTTGACTAGAAAGTCCCAATAGGATGAATTCAATCAAAGAGGTGTGGTTTCTCCATTCCATTCCATTCATTTTGTTTTTTTCTGTCAAGATAAAGAGTCAAATATTATGCTATATATGGCAAATATTTTAGGTAAGCATTTGCTTTAATATGTCCTTCTAATTTCTTTAATTTTATTTTACCTTGGTTGTCCATGAGGATTCTTAGCCTTGCTTTAAAAGTAGTCTTTGGCTTCTTAAGCTAGCATTGTATTTTAGTGCTTAGAGAGAGATGATATACCCTGTTAATATTGTACAGTTTTTTTGGTGACTTACAATTGATACTATTTTGAAGGGACTGTATGCTGAGGCATTCCTGGCTTTGTGTGTGGTGGCTACTATGGGCCATTCCCTACAATTCATGATGCTGGTACTTTACACCTCCATAAGTTCAGTAATAAAGTACCCAGTTTGTGTTTGTTTTGGCTCTGGGTGCTCTGGGATTTTATTAAGTGTTTCCATCATAGGTTCTGAATTATATTATTCTATTTACTCATACAGCCATTTTGTAAATAGTGAGAAAATGCCTTTTGGCTCTCCTTCAAGTAAATAAATAGACATCAGTATTAGGAAGAGAACTGCTTGCGATACCCTTTGGTCTGAGTGGTCTTTCCATTATTAATTATAAATTGATTGGCCTTTCATTAATCTAGTTTGTCTTCCTTATAGTGTTTTGGTTCAGTCTTCTACCTTGTTTTGTATTTTGTTTCCCCCATAGGGATAAGATTTTCTTGCTTTGGTTGATTGTATATATTTATGGTTTATCACAGTTTGATTTGTTTTAATTTTTTTTTATTGTTTTGGATTGATTTTTTTAAATTTATTGACTTGATGTTTTTGTGTTCCTAGGCTGTCACTTGTGCAGTCTAGAAATCCAGTCTTGTTCAAGCCCTTGATGCAGACGGAATCCTGAAACATGTTGGGCTTATGAAAGACATTAACTGATGCTGGATTTTGGTCTATGCAGAATTTGTAATTTTTATATGTGTTTTTCAGTTGACATACAATTTTACTTTTCTGTCTGGCTGGTTTGATACTGCTGCTTTGTTACTAATATTAATATTGCTGCAGCTAGATTTGCCTTTCTGCTTCTGATTGCTTTAAGAAAGGGAAACCAGCAGGTAAACATGCATGGCTGGTGAAAAGGGAGAACAGCAGTCACCTGCCTTAATCTCCACTGTTATAGTGCAGGGCTAGGAGGAGGCACACTCAGTGGAGGGTACCAGTTGCAAAGAAAAGTTAGCCTCCATGACAAAGGGTAGACACTGAAAAAGAGTCTTCAGGGTAAAGTCCAGTCTCATTTAAAGCAGGAAGAGGTAGAGCACGAGAGGCCGTGAACTAAGAACCAGTAGAAGGATATTGAAAAGTATCCAAGAAAGAATCCAACTTTTCGGTTACCCATCCCTCTATTTGTTAACCGAAAAGTTGGATTTTTTCTTGGATACTTTTCAATTGTTACATGGGTCCCAATCAGGATTTTGTCATTGTGGTCTGCTCTTTAGTTACATCTGGTGAAAGGTTTCGAGTCAAGGTCAGAGATCTAGGATAGTTCAATTTAACCTGTCCAGCGCTTTTATTTTTATTGTATTTATTTTATTTGTTATATTTGTATCCCACATTTTCCCACCTATTGCAGGCTCAATGTGGCTTACATAGTACCATAAAGGCGTTCGCCAATTCCGGTATGAACAAATACAGTAATGATGTGGTAGAATAAGGTTCGTGTGTACAGACACATTAGGGAATTGTAGAGAGGAAGAGAATCGTAGAGTGGAAGAGTTATTATATGCCCATTATGAGCTTTGGTTTCGTTGTGTTGCAGGGTACAGGCATTTAAGTTGGGTCAGTAGGGTATGCCTTTTTGAACAGGTTAGTTTTTAATGATTTCCGGAAGTTTAGGTGATCATAAGTTGTTTTTACGGCTTTTGGTTATTGCGTTCCATAGTTGTGTGCTTATGTAGGAAAAGCTGGATGCATAGGTTGATTTGTATTTGAGTCCTTTGCAGCTTGGGTAGTGGAGATTTAGGTATGTTCGTGTTGATTCTGTTGTGTTTCTGGTTGGTAGGTCTATGAGGTCTGTCATGTATCCCGGGGCTTCGCCATAGATAATTTTATGAACCAGAGTGCAGATTTTGAAAGCAATACTATCTTTGATTGGGAGCCAGTACAGTTTTTCTCGGAGGGGTTTGGTGCTTTCAAATCGCGTTTTTCCAAATATAAGCCTGGCTGCCGTGTTTTGAGCGGTGTGAAGTTTCTTTATAATTTGTTCTTTGCATCCCACATAGATTCAGTTGCAGTAGTCTACATGGCTTAGTACCATTGATTGTATCAAGTTGCGAAATGTTTTCCCTCTGGAAGAATGGTTTCACGCGTTTCAGTTTCCATATTGAGTGGAAGATTTTCTTTATTGTAGATTTCACTTAGTTCTCTAGTGTGAGGTTACGGTCAATTGTAACGCCGAGAATTTTCAGGCTGTCTGAGATAGGGAGGGTATAATCTGGGGTGTTTATGTTTGTGGGTTTGTTCGTATTGTATTGGGATGAGAGGATGAGACAGTGTGTTTTTTCTGTTGAGTTTTAGTTGAAATGCGTTTGCCCATGATTCCATGGTATTCAAGGTGAGCTTGATTTCATTGGTGATTTCTGTCAGATCACATTTGTAAGGAATCTGCATAGATGAAAGGGTTAAGGCCTTGGTTGGATAAGGATATGGCTAGTGGGGTCATCATTAGGTTGAAAAGGATTGGTGATAGTGGTGATCCTTGAGGTACTCCACATTCTGCTTTCCACGGTGGTGATATGTTTGAGCTTGATTTCACTTGACATGTTCTAGTGGTTAGGAAACCCTTGATCCAACTAAGTATGTGTCCGCCAATCCCGAAGTATCTAGGAGTCTTAGTAGTATTTTATGGTTTACCATGTCGAACGTACTGCACATGTCGAATTGGAGGAGAAGTATGCTTTTGCCTGTTGCTATTTCCTGCTTGAATTTGGCTAGGAGGGTAATTAGTACTGTTTCAGTGCTATGGAGGGGGCAAAATCCTGATTGTGATTCATGTAATATTGTGAATTTGTTTATATAATCAGTAAGTTGTTTGGTTACCATGCTTTCCATCAGTTTGACCACCAGTGGGATTGATGCAACTGGGCGGTAGTTAGTGATTTTGTTAGATTTTTTTCTTGGGGACCAAGATGGCACCATGGTGAGACGCTACGCCAGACACGCTTAGAGCTTTTCGTCCGAGGAACCAGGAGAGGAGTCCGAATTCCCTATCATGGGGAAGCGGAGAGGAAAGGTGAAGGAGGCTCCTATTACCTCGACCGATATCCCCCTCTGAAGGCAACCGACGCTCAAAAACATCAGAGTAACTCTGGGACCCCGGGTTACCTGTTCTCCTGCTACCAGACCGGCTTCCATCAACTCGGTCAGCAGTGTAGACGGGGCCTCTCTCAGCCCCAATGCCCGTGCGGCACCTCCCCAACCAGGAAGTGAGCGAGCAGTTTGTGACTCGGTTGGACCTATCCCTGCAATGGTGAGGAACTCCGAAGAAGGGAGCCTATCTGCACGCAATGGCGAAGGAGACCTGGTAGGACAAACTTTACAAACTTTTTCTTCAGTTGTGAGTGCCGGGTTAAAACAGATCTCCAATGCCCCCCTTCCTGATATGAAAGTTGAGACTATAAAACCTGCCGTAGTGACTATGGATTCACTGTGGGACCTAACCTTTTCATTGCTCTCTTCACTACAAACAGTTTTGCTAAAAAACACTGGTGAAATAAGAATTTTATCAGATGCCCTACTGTCTCAGGAGCAGATTAATGCCCGACAGTTGTTTGATACACAAGCGCTTCAGGGTAAAATTCAAAAGCTGGAGAACTTGAATAAAGCCACAATTAAGGAGAGTATATTTGTTAAATGAAAGATGGAACATCTTGAAAATCAACAGAGAAGACTTAATTTGAGACTTATCAACTTCCCCAGATCTCCAATTATTTCAGCGATTGAAATGTTCAAAAAATACCTGAAGGAAGTTTTAGAGATGCCGAGTGAGACCCTTCCACCTATAACAAGGGTGATTTATCTCCAGACTTTTATACCACCTAAATCTGGAAGCGACCCTGGAGTTAAGGAGGGAGGATTGAACTTGACGTCTTTTTTAGAATCTTCTTTGGAGATAGTTACCCAAAGGACAACAGCAGTGGTAACATTTGCACTTGAGATAGATAGGGAAATGGTATTGAAGTTATTCTTTAGACATTTGGACTCGATGTCTTTTGGCTCTAAAGTTAGAATTTTTCCGGATCTCGCAAGAGAGACCCAGTATAGACGTAAGGCCTTTTTGGCACTTCGTCAAAGAACTTTAAATCTGGGTGCAACATTCACCCTTAAATTTCCTTGTATTTGTCGTTTTCTATATCAACAACATAGTTACCAATTTTTTGATCCAAAACAACTCGAGGATTTTTTGATCTCTAAGGAAGTTGAGAATGCAGTTGTGAAAGTTTAGATATCCCACATGGGCACTGTAAGATAGATTGAGAATGTAACCGGAGTCAGTAATGCCTTGTTGTTTAATTTTTATATAGATAAACATATATCTGTAACTTGTTCTCATTAAGGATTTCCTGTATAGTGGACGATGACTTTATTAATGTTTTCCCAATTGGGACAAGATTTTTGACTCAATGTGAATTATGACTATGATTTGATTATTTCTTATTTCTATATGCTCTTTGATAAGATGTATAAAATAAAATTATAAATAAATAATTAAAAAAAATTGAAAAAAAAGATTTTTTTTCTTGGGATCTTTTGGTATTGGGGTGAATAAGATGTTGCCATTTTCCTTAGGGAAGAAACCTTGTTGAAGCATGTACAGTAGTTTAAGTGGGATGTAAGGTCTGCTATGAAGCGGTGGGGGACAGATTTTGTTAGGTAGTGGGGCAGGTATGCAATTTACAGTGAGAGTTGGAGAACCTATTAATTGCCTTGGTGACTGTTTCCGCGGTGAGGAGAGCAAAGTTTGATCAGGTTTGGTCCGCTGGGTATTCAGCAGGGGTTGGGTCCAAGCCAGTGATAAAATTTTTGATATCGGTGTTGTCCTGAGGTAGTGTGTTACGTAGGTTTGCAATTTTTTCATTGAAGTATTTAGCAAGGTTGTCAGCAGATGGGATATCTGTATTGCTTGTGGTGACCAAGGTGATGTCTAGTAGTTTGTTCACAAGTTGGTATAATTTCTTCATGTCTTTGTAATCTGGCCCTATTTTAGTTTTATAGTATGACCTTTTGGTCTGTCTTATTGCGTATTTGTATTTTCTTTGTATTTGTTTCCATGCGTTGATTGTGTGTTCGTCTTTTATTTTTTTCCAAGCTCGTTTGAGTTTCCTGGATTGTGTTTTTATTTTTTTCAGTTTTTCGTTGAACCACGGTATCGAGTTATGCCTACATGAGGTTTTTGTTCGTAAGGGTGCTATTTCATCCAGTATGCTTCTGCATCTTTTATCCCATTCTGAGAGGTAGGATATGGAGTCCGTTTCTGCTGTCCATTTGTTTTTGTATATCTGTTGCCAGAATGTTTCCGAGTCTATTTGGCCTCTTGTGCAGTAGGTTGTGTGTTCTTGTATACGGTGTGAACCCTTTTCCACCATTTTAGGGATAGGTTTACTTTGTAGTGGTCGGTCCATGATGTTTCTGTCCATTTAATTTCTGTTATTATTAGGATTTGGTCTGTGGACATATTGTGTGAGATGAGGTCGAGTGTGTGCCCTTTGACATGGGTTCCTTGCATGTGTGGCCATTTAAGATCCCATGAGTGGAGGAATTCCTTGCATTCTCGTGCGTTGGTAGAGTTTGGGTCTTCTAGGTGGAGGTTAATGTCTCCTAATACTAGTATATTGGAGTTGGTTACACAAGTGTTTGAAATGAATCCATGAAGTTGGTCTGGCCTTCGTTCCAATTACCTGGAGGTCTGTAAAACAAGACAATTCACATGACTGCGTAGGGTTTTGTTGTGGATTCTAATTGAGGCAATTTCAAGTTGAGGTGTTATGGACTCGGCAGTGGTTTTGGTGGTAAAGTGGGACTGATAGATTAGTGCTATACCTCCGCCTCTCTTTTCTTTTCTGGTCCAGTGTGTGATTTTGTATCCTGGTGGATCATGGTGTCCTGCTTTCTCTGCTTGATTCTTTAGGAATTCAAGGTTTTGTTCTATCTTGGTTCCAAGGATTTCTAAATAGATTGTATAAGGTGAAGATGCAGGGTGAATTTTCAGACTCATGGGATGCTGTATGTGGTGTGCCACAGGGGGCTCCCCTTTCTCCCTCATTGTTTAACGTTCTGATGCAATCATTAGCAAATTATTTAGAATCACTTAAATTGCAGTTTTACATTCATGCAGACGACATTACAGTGCTGATACCTTTTACCCCAGGTAATTTATCTCATGAAACTAAGTGGTCATCCGCCTACAGGCAGTTGACATCTGGGTAAGCTCATTTAGATTGAAGTTAAATAAAGAAAAAACTAAGTTCCTTTGGAGTGATTCTCTGATCTTTTTGAAAGACAATCCTATTATAAAAGTTGATAATTTTGATCTGAGCCATGATTCACTTTCAAGAATATTAGGTGTAGAATTAGACAGTCAACTTTCCTTTCACATACAGGTTAATAAGGTGGTTAGCAAATCTTTTCTCTTACTTAAAAAGTTGTGGATTATCCATAAATATTTTGTACCAGCTGTTTTTTGCTTAGTGGTACAGTCATTTAATACTGCCATTGTTGGATTACTGCAACTCCATTTATATTGGCTGCACAAAAGCTCTAAAACTAAAGCTGCAGAGGGCACAAAATGCTGCAGTTAGTGTCATTTTTTCAGCAAATAAATATGATTCTATTTCCCCTCTTATGTTACAATTGGATTGGCTGCCAGTGGAGGCAAGATTACAGTTTAAGGTTCTGGTTCTGGTTTTTAAAGCTTTTTATGGATATTTCCCAGATTATTTAATTGACCATTTTGTTTTTCTCAGTAGGAACTACAGTGGAGTCACAAGAAATCTTTTTATATTAGGGTTTCCTACTGTTCGTAAAGTAACAGCAATGCGTCCTTTACAGGCCTCACTAACTTATCAGGCAACCTCTAGTTGAAATTCTTTTCCTTCTTTGCTTAGGCAAACAAAACATTATCATGAGTTTTGGAAATTACTAAAGACTTTCCTTTTTAAAAAATATTCTTCTTAATTCAAAGATGTTAAATTTCTGCATCTGATGAATGAGACTCTTGTTCAACTATCTGGAGTATGCTCTTTCTCTTGTTGTTATCCACTTAGAACTTATTGGTTGTAGCAGGCTATAAGACCTTAATGTAATGTAATCAAACCTTATATCTTATCCCCCTTTTCATCCTTTGCACCATTACAGAATTACCAACTGGTAGCAGCTCTTCAATAAACAGTTATACCATCACAGGTGATATTCAATCTACCTAATGTGCAGATTCTGGGTGTGTCAGGGAATGGAGAGTGGGTGTTCCTGTGCTAAAGAGCACATCAGGATCATGCATTTGGAGGCATGAGGGAGCGGTGCTGTTTAGAGGATATGGAACTTTTGTATATGGGAGAGGAGGGTGTGGTCATATGTGGTGAATTTAGGGTAGCCAGGCAGCTGGAGGGGGTGGCGTTGAGGGCTGGAGGGATGCTTGGTGCATGGAGAGGGGAATGGGCATTAGGAAAAAGGTGATGATGCTCATATATAAGACTCTGGTGAGACTTCATTTAGAATATTGTATACAATTCTGGAGACTGCACCTTCAAAAAGGTATAAACAGGATGGAGTTGATCCAGAGGGTGACTACTAAAATGGTCAGTGGTCTTTATCATAAAGTATATGGGAACAGATTTAAAGATCTCAATAAGTATACTTTGGAAGAAAGGTAGGAGAGGAGAGCTATGATAGAGACGTTTATAATACAATAAAATACAATACAAAGTTTATATTCCGCTATGTACCAACTAGGATCAATGCGGATAACAATTTAAACAAAGAACTAGGCCATCACTAGTAAAAAAGTACAAAATATAGTAAACTTAATCAATCATATTTATCTCTAAAACAATAATCACTAAAGATTACATTAAGTAAATGGAGAACAAATAAGCTTTTAACATTTTATGAAAACGTGAATAGGACTCTATCAATCTTAACTCCAAAGGAACGGAGTTCTAACATTGTACTGAGCAATAAACAAAGCTAGAATTATGGATAAGATTTATACTTCACAGAAAGCAGACAGAAACAAAAAAAGGCAAAGATCTGCCACAGAAATAGCAAACCAAAAGAAAAAAAAGCAGATCAAAAAAGACAAAAAAATGGAACAGGAGGGTAACAGAAGAAGTGGTTTATTACAAGTTACTCAATGTGGCCACGTTTCGTCCTCAGGCTGCATCAGGGGTACAAAAAAACTACAAAATAAAAATACATAATGAATAAAACAAACATCACATTGTGTATTTTATAATAAAACATATCTAAAACCACAATCAAATCATATAAGATAAAAACAGATCAAATCTAAAAACATAATACAATAAAATGTAATATCAAATCAATATCAGTTAAAAACATTCAGATTAAATATGCATGCAATAAAATAATAATTTTAATACAAGACATAAGATATCAACAAAAAAATAATATCAACACAAAATATATATATCAACAGAACTGCATAAGACAAATAGGTAGAGATATACAACACTAAAATAACTGAATGACCGTACATACTAAATATCACCTACCTAGTAGGGGTAAAAAGCAAAGTGAGCCCCTAAAAGTAGTCATACAACCACCTAAAAAAATGCAAAATAAAATAAAATAAATAAAATAAAATCTCACAATGCTTAGCCTCAATCGCCGTCTCTTATGCACATTCAATGATCTAAAAATATTGAAATTAATATTCACTTAATATTTAGTAATTTTTTGTTAAAAAGTAAGAATCAGTGGGTTTCCATGTTCTAATAGATAGCAACTCAAATCAATAGAAAGGGTAACATGGTCAAACTTATGTCTTCCACAAATCAATTTTGCAGCTGTATTTTGCAAACTTTGCAAATGTTATAAAAATGATTGAGAACATCCAACATAAAGTGTGTTACAATAATCAATCTGGGACAACACCAGTGCCTGAACCACTACTTGAAAGTGAGTTTTACTCAAAAACTTTAAGGGGTCCTTTTAAAAAGGCGCCCTGAAAAATGGCCTACGGTAGTGTAGGCGTGGGTTTTGGGCGCGCGCAGAATCATTTTTCAGGGCACCTATAAAAAAGGCCTTTTTTTTTTCCTGAAAACGGACTTGCGGCAAAATCAAAATTGCTGTGCGTCCATTTTGGGTCTCAGACCTTACCGCCAGCCATAGACCTAGTGGTAAAGAATTTGGGAGGTAAGGACCTACACGCATCAGATGCCACTTGGTGCGCGTCTGCTACGCGCGTCCAAAAATAAAAATGATTTTTCAGATGCACATAGCGGACGCACGCCAAAAATGAAATTAACACAAGAGCCATGCGGTAGTCGGGCGGTAAATCCATTTTGGCGTGCATAGGCACCTATGTGGCTTAACTAATTATAAAAATGTGAAATTTCATATTTAAATGATTATCCAAAAAAATCTCCTAACACTTTTAAAGAAGACTTTAGAAAAAACTCTGATCCACGAATTGTCAAAGATGAACAAGACAAGACCTTAGTGGGAAGAGTGAAATATAAAATCTTGGTTTTAGTGGTATTTAATTTAATCTTATATCTTGAAGCCCATTGCTCCATTGTCTCAAAGTAACGTGGTAACATAGCATCATAGTAGGTGACGGCAGAAAAAGACCTGTGCGGTCCATCCAGTCTGCCCAACAAGATAAACTCATATGTGCTACTTCATATGTATACCTGACCTTGATTTGTATCTTCCATTTTCAGGGCACAGACCGTAGAAGTCTGCCCTTCACTTGTCCCACCTCCCAACCACTAGCCCTGCCTCCTAACCACCGGTGCTGCAACCCAATCTCGGCTAAGATTCTGAGGATCCATTTCTTTTGAACAGGATTCCTTTGTGTTTATCGCACGCATTTTTGAATTCTGTTGCCGTTTTCATCTCCACCACCTCCTTCGGGAGGGCATTTCAAGTATTCATCACTCTCTTCGTGAAAAAATACTTCCTGACATTTTTCTAGAGTCTGCCCCCCTTCAACCTCATTTCATGCCCTCTAGTTCTACTGCCTTACCGTCTCCGGAAAAGGTTTGTTTGCAGATTAATACCTTTCAAATATTTGAACGTCTATATCATAGCACCCCTGTTTCTCCTTTCCTCCAGGGTATACATGTTCAGGTCAGTTTGTCTCTCATCATACTTCTTGTAACGCAAATCCCATACTGTTTTTGTAGCTTTTCTTTGCACCGCTTCAATTCTTTTTACATCCTTTGCAAGATATGGCCTCCAAAACTGAACACAATACTCCATGTGGGGCCTCACCAACGACTTGTACAGGGGCATCAACACCTCTTTTCTTCTGCTGGTCACACCTCTCTCTATACAGACTAGCAACCTTCTGGCTATGGCCACCACCTTGTCACACAGTTGTGTCGCTTCAGATCCTCAGATACTATCACCCCAAGATTCCTCTCCCTGCCTGTACATATCGGACTCTCACCGCCTAACACATAAACAGCAATTTCATTAGTACTATCTTCAATTGCTTTTGTTAATGGAAACAAGATAATTATGTCATCTGCATACAAATAAACATTGTTTTTTGTAAAGTCAAAGAATCCTCATAACGTTGTCATCAAAATATTAAACAGGATAAGGGGACAAGGGGGAGCCTTGTGTTACCCCCACTGTAGAGTTCCAAGGCTGTGATTCTGTTTGCTCTTTAGATACCCTATTTGTCAGGAAGCCTCTAAACCATTGTATCACATTTCCTACTACTCCTAAATTACCCAGAATATTCAACAATGTTACATGATTCACCTTGTCAAATGCAGATGATAAATCAAATTGTAACAAACAGTGGCGTAGCTAGGGTAGTTGACACCCGGGGCCGGTCATTTTTTTTAACACCCCCCCCCCCCCTCCAAAATCTAGTACTAGGCATGCCGAGAATACAAAACACTCAGGACCTATAGAGCAATTCTACCATACCATAAGCAGTCATTTCTACGAATCATACAAGGAAAAGGAAAGAATCTTAAACACTACAGTGAGCACTAGAACATCAATTCACTTATTGTAAAACGAAACCAGACAGAATAGTACAGATGTTGATCCTGCACAGTCAATGCCAACTGAAAGCCATGTCTTTTTCACAAACACAGATACACCCTTGTGCTAACAGCTGGTTTAAACAACTGACTGCTTGATTCTTCCTCTGATGCTATGTGGCAAGATCAGCAATTTACTTTACAAGCCTAACTGCTGCATACCTGAACATTTGAAATGAATGTGGAAAAAGAATGCTAGTGATTTCTTAGCTGCATAGGTTCAGGTACTCTAAGCTGTGTGAACTGGTGATTGAAGAAATTTGTTACACTAAAAACAGCTAGCAGGAATCTGAATATTTGGCATTGTTATTATCAAACTGCTGAAGATTATGAGACTCTGCAGGAGTTGCAACCTAGAATTGTTGTAGAAACAGCATTTATTCACAATAAAGCAGAGAGATTTTTAAAAATGCAAAGCTTCATGTTTGCAAAATTTTTGAAAGAGGTATTCAAATACCCCGAACAATCATTACCTCCACTTCAAAAAATCTATTATCTGGAAACGAAGATTTCCCCACAAAAAGATACTTCTAAACCTGATCTACCTGAGAAATTGGACTTAAATTTTCTGGAGCAATCAATGGATAATACAGAGACTAGAGCAACCTTAATTGTAACATTCGTTTTCCTACAAGATAAAGAATCTTTAATGAGACTATTTTAAAAATATTCATCCGGATTTTAAAGGAAGCAAGGTCTCTATATTTCCAGATATTGCACAATGGACACAGCAGAGGCGAAAAAAATTTCTGGATATGAAACAGGAATCTCTTACAATTGGGGCGATATTCCAGTTTACGATTTCCATGTAAATGCATGTTGATATTTAGGGAGAAAAAATATATATTTTTTGAACCTGAACAATTGCGGTCTTTCCTTGATACGAAGAGGAACCAGGCCTTAACCCAATCACCGAGTCCCGAAAATACTTAAAGAACCGCTGCTAGTATACTTTAATTTACTTATTTGTTACGCTAACTTCCTTTGGCTTTATACTGTCTTGAATCCACCATCTTATATTAGTGGACTATAATTCCATTTTTCAAGAAAATTTCTTTGTAATAATATTCTTTATATATTCTTTGATGCTTGAAATGGATGTATCTATTCAAAGAGATGTATCTTTGTTTAATTTGAAACTAATAAAGAAATTTAATAATAAAAATGCAAAGCTTCAATAAGTGAAATACAGCTTGCATTTATCAGAAACAAAGTTTAAAAGCTTTTGTGACTGCATGTGAAAGTGAGAAGTTCTATTCACTTGCCTAAGTTGTAAATCTTGAACGACTGTTTTATTGTTGTCCAGGAAACAGAGCTGCAAAGGTGTGTGTGTGGGGGGGGGGGGGGGGGGGGGAGGGGGGAGGGGGGAAGTACACCCGTTCCTCAGCTCAGGGTTTTAACTTTTACATTTAATTGCAGGTAGGCATCCCCACCCCCCATCTGGGCTCCGCTCCCGCTACCTTTAAATAAAGCCCTCCTCTAACTTCCTATTTCTTTGAGGGTGGGGCGGGACAGAGTGAGGGAAGGCTCGACGAGATGATCTACTTCGTTTACAAGCAGGGCAGACGGAGGTGCTGCCTGCCTGCCACCGCTTCACTGATTTTTATTTAAAGGTAGGGTGGGAGCACCCCCCATCCGCTGACACCCGGGGCGGACTGCCCCCACCGCCCCGCCCTTGCTACGCCACTGGTAATAAAACAACTTGATGACCTTGAGACATAAAAAGCCTAACTTCTGTTAACAATGAACTCAACAGCGTCTCAGTACTAAAACCTTGTCTAAAGCCAGATTGATTTGTAACAGTACATCATGATGATCCAAATAATCTTCCAGCTGTTTTGCCACTACACCTTCCATAATCTTAATAAACATTGGAATATTAGCAATTGGTCTATAATTACTTGCTAAATACCTGTGCAGCATAAATGCACAGGAGACAAGTCTTTCAATTGAAAAGAAGCTCTGGAATGAAGGGGCATAGGATGAAGGTGAAAGGAGACAGACTCAGAAATAACCTGAGGAAATACTTCTTCATGGAAAGGGTGGTGAATTTGTGGAACTGCCTCCCAGTGGAAGTGGTGGAGATATAAACTGTACCTGAATTCAAAAAAGCTTGGGACAGGTACATAGGATCTCTAAGGGAGTGAAAGGGAGAGTAGATGGCATGGATGGGCAGACTGGATAGGCCATATGGAGGGACATAATTGAATGGTGCCGGCCATCTATATGACCGGCCATCTTCGGGGCCGGCTCCGCAAAGGGGCGGTGCCAACCGTATTATCGAAAAAGATGGCCGGCCATCTTTTCTTTCGATAGTACGGTTGGGGCCGGCTAAATCTCAACATTTAGGTCAAATGCGCTGTGATTGGCTGAGAGAGAACCCTGTCTGTGATTGGCTGAGAGAGACCTGAATGGGCATAATCAAAAGGGAGGGACATCCAAGTAAGTGGAGCTGTGGCCAAGTGGTTAGAGTACCGGTCTTATAATCCAGAGGTGGCTGGGTCAAATCCTACTGGTATTACTGAAAAAGCCAAGCAAAAATAGATTTAGGACGTCCAGCACTTGGATTTTTTTTTTGGGTGGGAGGGGATTGGTGACCATTGGGGGAGTAAGGGGAGGTCATCCCCGATTCCCTTGGATGGTCATTTGGTCAGTTGGGGCTCCTTTTTGAAGTTTGGTCATGAAAAAAAGGGACCAAATAATGCTTGTCAAGCCTGGCTTTTATTTTTCCATTATCGGGCAAAGCCGGCCATCTCGTGAGCACGCCCCCGTCCCGCCTTCACTACCCTGACACACCCCCTTGAAATTTTGCTGGCTCCGCGACGGAAAGCAGTTGAAGCCAGCCAAAATCGGCTTTCGATTATACCGATTTGGCCGGTTTCAGGAGATCGCCAGCCATATTCCGATTTGTGTCGAAAGATGGCCGGCGATCACTTTCGAAAATGAGCTGGATGGTCTTTATCTGCCTTCATTTTTATGGTTAGCTCATAGCCATTAATATAAAAAATGGGTCATTTTACAGTTGTGATAAAAATGATCTTAGTGTGCTGGAAAAAACCCGTGTTTGGGCATACTAAGACCACATTTTACCGCAGCTTGGTAAAAAGATCTCTTTATTTTTCTAATCACATTGGGATGGAGCAGGACCCAGAAGGTCTTGAGAATGTAGTTGTGCTCAGAGGCTCCAGTAATGTCTGTGCAACTTTTAAATGCTTCAGGAGGCCTGGGCCACTATATGCATATGAGGACTGTTGCAACAGTGGAGGATGGAAGAAAGCAAAATCTATAAGGGTAAGGGAAAAAGGAAGATTTCAACAAGATAGTGGATGGTGGTGGAGGTGGGGAGAGAAGGGAAGATGCTGGACTAATGGGGGTGGGTAAGGACAAGCCTCTCTTGGGGATAGGGTACACGGTTGAAGATTTGCCTAGGCTGGCCAAATCTCATGATAACATGAGACTGGCCCTGTGCAATAGAGGGAAATGGTGCATTATAAGTACCATTCCTCCTGCCAGTAATGGGGGAAGAAGGATGAGAGTTGGATTTAGCTCACATGTTTTTCAGTAGTAGCTTAAAGGAACTTACATTCAGGTACTGAAGGTATTTTTCTGTGTTCAGAGGGTTTAGTTTAATTTATTGTCCATTTAATATAATGCCCTTCATAAAATCAGAGCGGTTTACAAAGAAATAAAATCAATAAAGCAAAAAAATGAAAGGAACCCCAAAGAGAAAATAGAAGTAGTCAGAAAACAAAATAGAGTAGAGAGGCAAGCAAAGAACACAGAAACAACCAATCAGCCGAACTGGGCTGCCAAAACATAGGGGTCTATGAAAAAGCTTCAGTGAATAGGTAAATCTTCAGGGCAATTTTAAAATGCTGGTAGGATATTTCAGTGTGGAGAGGAAAGGATAGGGAACTCCATAAAGATGGGATCAATGAAAACAAGGCAGAATTACATGTAGTCTGAAGTCTATTATGTGAGTGGGAATGGAAAGCTGGTTAGCTGCAGCACACCAGAGGGTACGGATAGGCCTATAAGGGATTATTAAAGATGAGAGGTAGGCAGGAGCATCTGAGAAGAGGACTTCATGGGTTAACATCAAGATCTTGTACTGGATACGGAAGGTGATTGAGAGCCAGTGATGATGTCTTCGTAGGGGAGTGATGGACACAGAAAAGTATGCTCATAGTGGTATTTTGAACAGATTGCAGCCTCTAGATGATAAATGTGGATGGAAGGGCAGCATAAACAAAATTGCAGTAGTCAAGTTTTGTAATTACCAAAGCATGAAGAAGAATAGCATAGGCAACGTCATCTAAGAAAGGGCAAAGACAGTGGCTAGAACACAAAGAACAAAAACAAGAACATACAACAAAGGAGATCTAAAGAGAGAAAGATAATTTGGAGTTGATAATGATCCCAAAGTATTTCAGAGAGTCCACCAATTTTATAGGGGAACTGTGTATTGAAGGCTGAGTGAAGGAGTGACTGTGGATCTGGTTATTTAGAGTACCAAAGAAATTGAAGGACTGAGTACAAAACGGTTGGAACAGAGTCAGTGATCAACAGAATCTAGGCATCCTTGAAGTGCAGAAAAATTGGATATGGCAGGGTTTAAGTAGAGAGCAGAAGAATGTCATCCACATAGCTATAAAAGGTAAAACCCAAAGTTTGGATCAGAAGAGCCAGAGGGGATAAGCAGATATTGAAGAGAAGGGAAGAAAGAATAGAATCCTGGGTCTACAGTGAAGTGAACCATGAAAGAACAGTGCCAGAGATACCAATAGAGGCAAGACGAGAAAACAGGAGAGAGTAATCCACTAGGTCAAAGGTGGCAGTTAAGTCTAGAGAGACCAAAAGAATGTGTAACCCCTTATCAAAGGTGGAGTGAATATAATTTAAGAGAGAGGTGAAAATAGTTTCTGTAGAATGACCGTGTTGGAAGCCTGATTGTTTAGGGTGCAGAAAAAATGAGGCCTCAATGTGATCATTTAATTTGTGGAATACAATTTTACATTCAATGGAGGGTTAAGTGACTTGTCAATGATCACAAGGAGCAACAGTAGGATTTGAATTGTGTTTCACTGGTTATCAGCCCACTGCTCTAACCATTAAGCTACTTTTCCATTCCATATATTAGGATCTGACTCAGCCCAGAGAAGAATAGGATTGGGCTGCCAGGGTTAGGGATGGAAGGGAAGGAAAGGAAAGGAAAGGAAATTTATAATACTTGCCTTTTGCTATTCAAAGAATATTGGTATTCTAGATGACCACTCAACTTGCCTAATGGAAGCTCTGGATCTGGACAAACTTGTTGGAAGTAGTATGGATATTCTATATATTTATTTATTTGTTACATTTGTATCCCACATTTTCCCACCTATTTGCAGGCTCAATGTGGCTTACATAGTATCGTAGAGGTGATCACCAGTACGATGTGAACAAATATTGAGTGATTTTGTGGTAGAATACAGATCATGTGTGACACATCTGGGAATCGTGAGGGGGCAGAGTTAGGTTGAAGTTCAGAACATGTTTTGGTTCCATTGTGTTGTATGGCTAAGGTGTTTAAGTTGGATCATTGGGGTATGCCTTTTTGAACAGGTGAGTTTTTAGAAATTTCCGGAGGTTTAGGTGGTTGGTTGTTGTTTTCACGATATTTGGCAGTACATTCCATATTTGTGTGCCTATATAGGAAAAGCTTGATGCATAGGTTGATTTGTATTTGAGTCCTTTGCAGCTTGGGTAGTGGAGATTTAGGTAAGTTCGTTTTGGGAGCTTTAGAAAGGGAGAGGAGAGGGAGCAAGAAGAGGGCTAGAAATAAGATTGGAAGGATTATGGTTTGATGTGAAGATGGGGTGTGAGTTGCCTTGGAGGTATATGATTTAGGGGGGAAGTTATCAATATGGGCTACCATTAAGACTGGTTATTTTACCATAAGCCATGCTATTTTAGCACAGACTACTCATCCTCCATAGAGTCCAATTCAAAATACTCATTATAACTCACAAAATATTTTTGGCTCAAACCCTGCATACTTTCCCTTGCTTATTACTCTACACTGCTC
This sequence comes from Microcaecilia unicolor, assembly GCF_901765095.1. Classification (NCBI taxonomy): domain Eukaryota; kingdom Metazoa; phylum Chordata; class Amphibia; order Gymnophiona; family Siphonopidae; genus Microcaecilia; species Microcaecilia unicolor. Next base: position 156,524,284 of record NC_044037.1, read on the forward strand.
AGTTTTCTCTACTCATTCTGCTTATGAGTACAGTTTTTGAGTATTTTTGGTATATCACTCTCAATTTGAATTTATACATCGTTCAGCATTCTTCTGTGTCACTCTGGCCCTTTGGAACTCACTCTGCGACCTCCGTTAAGAGCCCGCTTATCCTAGATTCAGGGCCATCATTAAAGCTCACCTTTTCTGGTTAGCTTTTAATCTCACAGTTACTCAGTCATGATTCCCCATTCCCTCCCATAAGTATGGCAGCAGCTTCCATGACTCATGCATTGATATAGCTCTTTTATTTTTATTTTATTTATTATTTGTTTTTATCTCCTTTATTTTTAAATTTCTATTTTCTTACACTTGATGGCATTCCTTCCCCTTCTTGAATTAAATTGTAAACTGCTTTGAGTGTTCCCTCGTCTAAGTGTTATATTAAGTACACTGTAAACAATAAAGATTTGAAGCTTATGAGCATAAAATGGTAGAAGTAAGATTGGCTGCTGAGATAAAGAATGTTGGTTGCTGAGAAAAATAATGTAGAGAAAGAGAATTATGATCTTGAGGTCTGTAATAGTTTGAAGTAGGGGAAATGAGTGGGAAGAACAGAGCAGAACCACAAGAAGCAGAGAGAAGAGAAAAAAATACTAACCTGAGGTAATGGGATGGCAGATGCCGCCTAGTAAGCAGCTGGGAGTATAGGGTATCAGCAGACCCAGCTAAGCAAGACATGGCAAACTCAGGAGCCATCACAGAGAAATCTAGGAGTATGCAGATGGACTGCACATTCCTTCACGCCTGGCAAGTGGATTTCATGTATGGAAAAAGGTATATCAAAAATAAGTCACTAAAAAAGCCATATAAGACTATGGGGCTCATTTTCAAAATAGAAAAATGTCCAAAAAGTGGCAGAAATCTGCATTTGGATGTTTTTCTCACAAAAACGTCCAAATTTGCATTTTCAAAACCAATTTTAAGATGTTTTTCTATGAAGTCCATCAGAAATGCATTCAAATCACAAGGGGACATGTAAGGGGCGTGTTAAGGGTGGGCAGTGATGATCCTAGGTTGGCTGCCACCGGGGGCGGATTGCCGATGCGCACCCCCTTTGGGTGCAGCACGACCTCCCCCCGGCACAATGACACCCCCCGGCAATCAACCCCCCCGGGTGCATTTTTAGCTGCTGGGAGCAGCCGCGCGGCTCTCGGCTCCACTGGCTCCCTGCTCCCTCTGCCCCGGAACAGGAAGTAACCTGTTCCGGGGCAGAGGGAACAGGGAACCAGTGGAGCCAACAGGCACGCGGCTGCTTTCTGCACTCCTCCAGCAGCGTGCACCCGGGGCGGAGCGCCCCCACCGCCCCGCCCTTGGTACGCCGCTGAGGGTGGGATCTGGGCATTCCTAACACTTGGACATTTTTCTGCCATAATGGAACAAAACAAAAACATCCAGGACTATAATGGACGTTTTGGTCTAAACCTGTTTTATTAACAAATAAGCCACAAAAAAGTTAAATGACCAGACGAGGGAATCAGGGATGACCTCTCCTGATTCTCCCAGTGGTCACTGACCCCATCCCACCCCGTAAAAATATGATTAAAAACATTATTTGCCAGCCTCAGATGTTATACTCGGGTCCATTAGAGCAGCATGCAGGTCCCTGAAGTAGTCTAGTGGTGGGTGCAGTGCACTGCAGACAGGAGGACCCAGACCCATACCCCCCTTACCCGTTACACATGTGGTGGAAACTGTGAGCCTTCCAAAACTCACCAAAAACCCACCATACCCACATATAGGTGCCCTCTTTACCCATAAGGATTATTGTAGTGTTGTACAGTTGGGGGTAGTGGGTTTTGGGGGCTCAGGAGACAAGATAAGGGAGCAGCAGTGCGATGTGTACCTGGGAGCATTTATTTGAAGTCCAATGCAGTGCCCCCTAGGGTGCCCCATTGCTCTCCTGGGATGTCTGTGTGGCCATTCTACTAAGAATGCTGGCTCCTTCTATATCCTAATGGCTTGATTATGTGCATTTTTCATTTGGACATTTTTTTAACGAAGATAAACATACGGATCACAAAAACATCTAGCAAATAGCCATTAAAAAAAAAAAGATAGACTTTTCTGTTTTGAAAGTGGCTATATTCCCCACTTGAATTTTGGACGTTTTTAGAAAAAACTTCCAAAGTTGGACTTAGACGTCATATTGAAAATGCTGCTCCACATGTGATAGCAATCCTATACCTTCTTTTAAATGTTTTTTTTTAAAGTGGGTGTTCATGGGGGGCTCTATTTGAAGGTTTTTGCATAACAAGGGCAATATCACTTCTGAAAACACTGAACCTCTGAGATGGCATGCAGATGAAATACACTGGATAATACTGGGTTTTGGAACCAATGATTAAGAGGATCTTTTACTAAAGTGTGCTATATTTTTACACCTAGTGCACCCCCCTTAATTTTCACCCTAGATTTCTAAACCAGTTTTGAAACACAAAGCAAAACAATAAAAATTGTTGTAATTGTTGGGGTGCAGAAACCCAAAAGAGACATACCGGATAGGAGGGGAAAGATTAGGAAGCTTGACTCAGGGGAGAGACCTTGGGGTGTTGGTGTTCGAGGATCTGAAGGTGAAGAAACAATGTGACAAGGCGACAGCCATGGCTAGAAGGATGTTAGGCTGCATAGAGAGGGGTATAACCAGCACAAGAAAGGAGGTGTTGATGCCCCTCTACAAGTCGCTGGTGAGGCCCCACTTGGAGTATTGTGTTCAGTTTTGGAGGCCATATCTTGCTAAAGCTGTAAAAAGACTGGAAACGGTGCAAAGAAAAGCTACAAAAATGGTATGGGATTTGTGTTGCAAACCATACGAGGAGAGACTTGCCGACTTGAACATGTATACCTTGGAGGAAAGGAGAAACAGGGATGACATGATAAAGACGTTCAAATATTTGAAAGGGATTAATCCGCATACAGACCTTTTTTGGAGATGGGAAGGCAGTAGAACTAGGGGACATAAATTGAGGTTGAAGGGGGCAGACTCAGGAGTAATATCATGAAGTATTTTTTCACTAAAAGGGTGGTGGATACATGAAATGCCCTCCTGCGGGAGGTGGTGGAGATGAAAACGTTAATGGAATTCAAAACATGCATGGGATAAACACAAAGGAATCCTGTTTTGAAGGAATGGATCATATAAATAGTAACATAGTAAATGACGGCAGAAAAAGACCTGCATGGTCCATCCAGTCTGCCCTACAAGATAAACTCGTATGTGCTACTTTTTGTGTATACCTTACCTTGATTTGTACCTGTCCTTTTCAGGGCACAGACCGTGTAAGTCTGCCCAGCACTATCCCCGCCTCTCAACCACCAGCCCCGCCTCCCACCACCAGCTCTGGCACAGACCGTATAAGTCTACCCAGCACTATCCCCGCCTCCCAACCAGCAGCCCCGCCTCCCAGCACCGGCTCTGGCACAGACCGTATAAGTCTGCCCAGCACTATCCCCGCCTCCCACCACCGGCTCTGCCACCCAATCTCGGCTAAGCTCCTTAGGATCCATTCCTTCTGAACAGGATTCCTTTATGTTTATCCCACGCGTGTTTGAATTCTGTTACCGTTTTCATTTCCACCACCTCCTGCGGGAGGGCATTCCAAGCATCCACTACTCTCTCTGTGAAAAAATACTTCCTGACATTTTTCTTGAGTCTGCCCCCCTTCAATCTCATTTCATGTCCTCTCGTTCTACTGCCTTCGCACCTCCGGAAAAGGTTCGTTTGCGGATTAATACTTTTCAAATATTTGAACGTCTGTATCATATCACCCCTGTTTCTCCTTTCTTCCAGAGTATGCATGTTCAGGTCATCAAGTCTCTGCTCATACGTCTTGTAACGCAAATCCCTTACCATTCTCATAGCTTTTCTTTGCACCGCTTCAATTCTTTTTACATCCTTCGCAAGGTACGGCCTCCAAAACTGAACACAATACTCTAGGTGGGGCCTCCCCAACGACTTATACAGGGGCATCAACACCTCCTTTCTTCTGCTGGTCACCCCTCTCTCTATACAGCCTAACAACCTTCTAGCTACGGCCACCGCCTTGTCACACTGTTTCGTCGCCTTCAGATCCTCACATACTATCACCCCAAGATCCCTCTCCCCGTCCGTACCTATCAGATTCTCCCCGCCTAACACATACGTCTCCCGAGGATTTCTATTCCCTAAGTGCATCACTTTGCATTTCTTCGCATTGAATTTTAATTGCCAAACCTTAGACCATTCTTCTAGCTTCCTCAGATCCTTTTTCATGTTTTCCACTCCCTCCCGCGTGTCCGCTAAGATCCATGGAATCTTAGCGGAGAATGGGTGGCAACACTGGTAACTAGAAAGCAAAACCAGTGCTGGGCAGACTTCTAAGGTCTGTGCCCTGATCATGACGGAATAAATATTTATTTATTTATTTATTGCACTTGTATCCCACATTTTCCCACCTATTGGCAGGCTCAATGTGGCTTACAATATGGATGGGCTGGAGTGTAAATTTTAAGGGGCTTCAATCTTAGCTTCAGAACTTTTAGCACATGAACAGTGCTGGGCAGACTTCTACGGTCTGTGGCCGGAGAATGGCAAGGAGAAATCAAACTCATGTATACATATAAATGTATTTATTTATTAGGATTTATTTACCGCCTTTTTGAAGGCGTACACTCAAGGTGGTGTACAGTAAGAATAGATCAAACATGAGCAATAGGCAATTACAACAGTAAAAATATTTGAAAACAATACAAAGTATGGCATGGTATACTAGCAATGTCAACACAATACGTAATAGAACATTATAATTGGTAGTGAAGGGTAAGGCAAAGTTGTAGCATATAGATGGGTAAGAAAGTAGGAAGAATTAGAAAGTAAGGTGACTGATTTGGAGAAAGTTGCACATGGAGGAGTGGATAAACATGTCCCGCTACAGTATGTGCAGCCCGAGTCATTCCTTGTGTGTGTGAGTGAGACTAACAAGTTAGTTACTTCTTCCATTAAAGGCTTGGTTGAAGAGCCAAGCTTTTACCTGCTTCCTGAAGTAGAGATAGTCTTGTGTTAAGCGGAGCCTCTCAGGCAATGCATTCCAGAGCTTGGGGGCTACTCCGGTGAAGACTCGCTTGCGGGTATCACATTGTGTAATGTCTTTTGGAGAGGGTGTAGTTAGTGGAAGTCCTTGGGAAGACCTTAGTATCCTTGGCGGTGTGTGGAGGATCATCCTATTCTTTAGATACTCAGGGCCATTTCCTTTCAGGGCCTTGAAGATCAGATATAGAGTTTTAAATTTAGCCCTGTATTGTACTGGTAGCCAATAAAGTTTTTGCAAAAATGGTGTGATGTGGTCATGCCGCTTGCAACCTTCTATGAGTCTTGCTGCTGCATTCTGAATCAACTGGAGCTGGTGCAGGCCCTTTGTAGTCAGACCATTGTATAGTGCGTTGCAGTAATCCAGTCTTGATGTTACCATGGCATGCACAACTGGGATAAGATTTACCTTCTCAATGTAAGGAGAGAGGCAGCGTAGCTGTCGCAAATAGTAGAACCAGCTCTTGAAGGTTGCTTTGATTTGGGGAATCAGAGTAAGTGTTGAATCTAGCTGTATTCCAAGGTTCCTGACTTGTGATTTGAGGGGGAGTTCATACTTCCCAAAAGGGATTTTGATGTCAGGTATGTAATCACTTATGTTAGGGACCCAGAAAAGCTCGGTTTTACTTGGGTTCAGGCAAAGTTCGTTGAGTTTAGCCTATTCTTGAATTGATGTTAGACAGGTAATCAGTTTATTCAAGGCTGTAGGTAAGTCAGGTTCAATGGGTATGAGTAGCTGCACATCATCCGCATAGATGTAGAACTGAGTGTCCATTGACCGAATCAGTTCAGCTAGTGGCTTGAGGTAGATATTGAACAGAATAGGTGACAGTATCGATCCTTGTGGTACCCTGCAGGTCAGTGTCCATGGTGATGATGAGTTGTTGCCAAACATTATCGCATACCTTGTGAAATGAGTTTATCTTGTTGGGCAGACTGGATGGACCATACAGGTCTTTATCTGCCATCATTTACTATGTTATTATGTAATTGTTGGGATCGTGCCCAGCATGTCCTCAACAATTCCTGCACTAGCATATGTAAACCTAGTTGCAATTAGCAGGGATGCACTTGGTGCATCCTACTGAGGAGACACTAATTGAATCTGTCCTAACTGCAAAACTTACAGTGCATAGTAAGTACACTATGGGCTCATTTTCGAAAAGAAAAACATCCAAAAGGCAGAACAAAGCGGCATTTGGACTTTTTATTCGCCAAAACATCCAAATTGCTATATTTGAAACCCATTTTTAAGACATTTTTCTATGTAGTTCATTGGTAGTACATCCAAATCACAAGAGGGCATGTCTGGGGCATGTTGGGGTGAAATTTGGGTGTTCCTAACACTTGGATGCTTTTCTGCCATAATGGAGCAAAACAAAAATGTCCAGGGCTACAATTTAGACGTTTTGATCTAGACCTGTTTTTATCATGACTAAGTCACAAAAAGGTGCCTTAAATGACCAGATAACCACTGGAGGGATTAAGGCATGAACCCCATACTTCCCTAGTGGTCAATAACCCCCCCCCCCCACCTCCAAAGATGTGAAAGAAACAGTACATACCGGCCTCTATGACATCTTCAGATGTTATGGCCAGTCCTATTAGAACAGCAAGCAGATCCCTAGAGTAGCCTAGAGGTCGGTGCAGTGCACCATAGAGAAGTGGACCCAGGCTCATATCCCACTCTAGCTAGAATACTTGTAGTGAAAAGTGTGAGCCCTCCAAAACTCACCAAAAACCTATATTTATATATAGGTGACACTTGCAGGCATAAGGGCTATTGTAGTGGCGTACAGTTATGACATTATGAGTAGTAACGTTTATGAGTTATATGAATATTTAGGGACCCTTTTACAAAGCATGGTAGGCTCTATGTGCATGCAGCACATGCTAAAATGAGACTAGCGCCAGGCTAGCATGCCCCTGGTAGTAATTTTAGATTTGGTATGTGCCCATAACACCGTGACAAATTATTTTTTAATTTCCTACTGCATGCGGCGTTTCCGGAGTTATTCGGCAGTTGGCACATGACGACCGGTCACTGTGTGTGTAGAGCATGAACCCTTACTGCTAGATCAATGGGTGGCATGACGGGCTCAGGCTATAAATAGGCACATGCTGGTTTCAGTTTTACCACAGGCCCTTTTCCTGGCCCACTGAAAAAAAGTCCTTTTTCCCAGACATGGGAAAAACTGGCCCAGCGCGCGCCAAATACATGTGCCCCCACTACCGCAGACCACTTTTTGCCAGTCTTAGTAAAAGGACCCCCTAGTCTTTAAAAAATAGGCATAGATAGGCACCTTTTTGGCATTCCACTTATGTGACCTGTTATAAAATTGTTTTATATTGATGGCATTGGCTGCCAGTGAACTGGAGAATTAAATATAAGATTATTTTGTGGCTTGTACTTAAAACTTTGTCCTTCAAGGCTCCTGTGGAAATCTGGTCTGGCTTGAGAATTAATCATCCAGTCAGGTCATTGCGATCTGAAGGCAGCAGCTTGCTTCATGTTCCTCTGTTAAATTTTATCACCTGATTGAAATTTGTGAATGTGACATTTTCATTGCTGCTCCAACTGAGCTGCACACATGCTGTCAGCTTCTCTTCTTCAGGAAATATTTACAAGTGTAACTATTTCAGATGGCATGTGGCACATTGAATTTATTCCAGTTACAACCTTGCATTGAGCAAATAGCCCCATTTATTCATCATTGGTGGTTACATGTAATTTGGCAGTGCAATCATATATATTTTTTAAATTTATGTATAGACTCGAAATGTGAATCAATGTTGGTTTTGGATTACTACTAGTTATGTTAACTTTTTAATATTATTGATAATTTTTTAAAATAATTTATTTTCTTGTTAATTGTTTTAATTAAAGGCCCTTATTTACAAAGCCATGCTATAGGCATGCTAACATTTTTAGCACACGCTAAAATTTGCATGCGCTAACACTAGAGACACCCGTAGGAATATACGGGTGTCTTTAACGTTAACATGAGCTAATTTTTAGCGTGTGCACTAAAACGCTAGCACATCTTAGTAAACAGGGCACTAATGGGTCCTTTTACAAAGATGCAGCAAAAGAGGCCCTTGCCTGGTTTCAGCATATGTTTTTGACGCACACCAAGGCCCCCTTTTACTGCAGTGGATAGAAGGCAGGTCTTTGTTTTTTTCAAGAAATGGCCGTGCGGGTGTGACCATTTTGGGGGGAGCACTTACCACAGTTCATTGAAGTGCCGGTAAGGGCTCCCACGCTAAACCAGCGGTAACTGGGTAGTGCTCGGTACTGCCTGATTACTGCCAGGTACACACAGGCACTACAAAAATTGAAACATTTTTGCAGCACCGGAAATGGTGCACACTGGAGAGGGAACTACCATCGGGCTGCTGTGGTAACCAGGCGGTACTTCCCTTCCGCTTCATAAAAGGGCCCTTAAGTATGTTAACTTGGAACCTGCCTAAATTTGAAGACAGAATGGCATACAAATTAAAACATCAACATACTGATGCAAGGGGAGAAGGAGGGGATCCAGAAAGGAGTTCAAGTAGAAAGGTTGATTCAGAGAGAGAAGGAAGAGATTCAGAAAAGAACATCAGGACTAAGGTTGATAAGAGAGGAGGAGGAGGCACAGGATGGAGTAGTAGCAGCAACAATATGTAAGTGACAAAAAGAGAATATCCTAAACCACAAAAGAATGAAATAAATGAAAGACAAACTAAGACATAAACTGAAGAGGAAGAAGAAAGGAAGGTAAAGGATCCAGAGGTAGAGGAATTAATAATTGAGCTCGTGGCCTCTTTGGAAATAGATAAATATACTGGGTTCTAGGAACACAATTGAAAAGCAGAGTGCCTACCCTGCATAAAGGAGTACTTGGAAAAGGCAAATAAAGTTATGGGTTATAACAACAAAAGAGTTAGAAAACAGGTTGAAAAAAGACATAACTGGAAGAACCCTGGCCCAGATGGTCTAACCAACTTTTGGTTCAAACAATTAACATCTCTCTACCAGGACCTGACAGACTGCAAAAATCATTTGGTCAGGCAGCCAGATTTAACATCACAATAACAGGTACCAGAAGATAGAAGTGAGGCTAATGTAACAACAATTTTTAAAAAGGGTTCCAGAGGTGACTCAGGAAATTGTAGATCAGTGGGCCTGACATTAGTGCCAGGCAAAATGGTAGAGACTATTATAAAGAACAAAATTGTTGAGCATATAAATAGACATACATTAATGAGGCAAAGTCGACATTGATTTAGTGAAAGGAAATCTTTCCTCACCAATCTGCTACTTTTCTTTGAAGGGGTGAATAAATATGTGGATAAAGATGAGCCAGTTGAAATTGTATATCTGGATTTTCAAAAGGCATTTGATAAAGTTCCTCATGAATGATTCCTAAAAAAATTAGAAAGTCGTGGAATAGGAGGCAGTGTCCTATTGTGGATTAAGAACTGTTTACAAGATAGAAAATAGACAGTAGGGTTGAATAGTCAGAATTCTTAATGGAAAGTGTAGATAAAGGGGTTCCCTGGGGATTTGTGCTGGGACTACTGCTTTTTAACATATTTATAAATGATCTAGAGATGGGAATAATTAGTAAGGTAATTTAGGGCCCTGTTTACTAAGCAGTGTTACAGGCTCGTTAGCATCTTTAACGCACGTTAACCATGTATGCACATTGACTGTGGATGCACCTACAATATCCCTATAGGCACCTACACAGTTAACGTACGCGCAAATTGTAGGTGTGTTAAAAACGCTAATGAGCCTTAGTAAACAGGGCTATAAATTTACTGATGACACAAAGAGGGGCATTTTCGATATGATGTCTAAGTCCACCTTTGGGTGTTTACTGAAAACATCAAAAATTCAAGTGGGGAATATATCCATTTTCAAAACAGAAAAACATCTTTTTTTTTTCAAAAATGGCTATATGCTAGATGTTTTTATGCTCTGTGCATTTATCTTTTTGGTCCATTTTCGTAAAAAAACAAAACCCAAAAAACAGTCCAAATGAAAAACGCACAAAATCAAGACATTGGGATGTAGGAGGAGCCAGCATTCTTAGTAGACTGGCCACACAGACATCCCAGGAGAGCAATGGGGCATCTTAGGAGGCACTGCAGTGGATGTCAAATAAATGCTCCTAGATACACATCTCACCGTTGCCCCCTAACTCCCCCCAAAACCCACTCCCCCCCAACTGTACACCACTACCATAGGCCTTATGGGTCAATGGGGCACCTATATGTGGGTACAGTGGGTTTCTAGTGAGTTTTGAAGGGCTCACAATTTCCACCACAAGTGTAACAGGTAGGGGAAGGTATGGTCCTGGTTTCACCTGTGCAGTGCACTGCACCCTCCACTAGACTATTTCAGGGACCTGCATGCTGTTTAATGGGCCTGAGTATTACATCTGAGGCTGGCATAGAGTAATCTTTTTAATAGCATTTTTGTGGGGTGGGGTGGGGTGGGGTGGGGTGGGGTGGGAGGGGATTCAGTGACCACTGAGGGAGTAAGGGGAGGTCATCCCTGATTCCTCCCAGTGGTCATCTGGTCATTTAAGGCACTTTTGTGGCTTATTTGTTAATAAAACAGGTCTAGACAAACTTATAGCCCTAGGTGTTTTAATTTTCTTCCATTAGGCAGAAAAACGTCCAAGTGTTAGGAACGCCCATATCCCGCCCTTAACACGCCCCTGACATGCCCATTGTGATTAGAACACACACATCTGACGGACTTCATATAAAAACATTTAAAAACTGGTTTCAAAAATATCAATTTGGTATATGATGAGAAAAACATCCAGATGCAGATTTATGCCACTTTTTTGGACGTTTTTCTCTTTTGAAAATGAGCCCCAAAGTTATTCAGAGTTGAGATTCCAGAAAAGTGCTTTTATTGAGCAACACTGCACTGGGTGTATTAGGGAAGGTCACTTCCTTCATCTCCCAGTGGTTGGTGTCCCCCACAAAAGTAAAACTTGAAAGGGATACTGGACTCCATGACAACTTCCGGAGAAACAGACTTTTATGTTTCTACAATAGCTGACATAACTGCTTATGTCCCAGCACATAAATATCTTATGTTGCTATTTCATAACATAGATTTTCATATGATGCCACTTAGAAGTTCATGTTTCCATGTTGCCCCATTGATATTTTAGACATCTGTTGTTCTAAAATGGATGTTCATGTTACATGCCACTGCCATATAAAATCCATTTTACCATATATTTTAGAGTAGACTCCATGGGGCCCTTTTACTAAGCTGTAGGAAGCACTAACACGTTCTTATCACAGGTTAAAAAGCAGTACCATGGGGCATGCTCAGGCATTCCATGGTAGTTTGAGTATCATCATGTGCTTCCCACGCGCTAAAAAATACTTTTTATTTTTTAGTGTTGGGGGCATGTTTAGGGGTGGAGAGTAGGTGTGCCCAGTGCTAATTGGTTAGCACAGTTACATTGGTGCACGCTAACCGATTAACATGTGGTTAGTGTCTAGAAAATAGGTGTCAGTAAGGGCTCATATGCTAATGGCCACACACTATTGGGGAAATTAGCACATGACCATTAATGGAGGAAATAGGAAATGCGGCCATTTTACAGCCATGCTAAAAGTGGCCTTAGGGAATGGGAAAGCCCCGTCCTAGTAATAGCACTGGCCAAGTTTTAATGCATCTTAGTAAAAGGGCCCTTATATCTGCAGATCCTGTTGTAAGATACTAACAGAACTTCAGATTTCTTAACCTGGATGTCTACATTCTGATTTAGACATCCTTTCTAAAATGCCGCTCCACACAATCATATCAACTCTAACAACATCATGGCAACAGAACAGAAGGGTAATAAGAAGGGAGCATATGGAACCAAGGACTAGTGGGATAAAGCCATTGTGTCTAGTGCTAATAAAAGCAGAAATCTCAGTATAGCATGGATTCACTATCAGAAAGTCATTGATAGAATCTCTTATTCCTGAATAATAAATTGCCTTGAAAGGTACACAATAAATCCTGGATTGATCGCATACCTCAAGTTCATCATGAAAATGAACAAACCATAGTCTACCTGCAATATGCAGACAGATATTTTGTCATTCCTAAATCAAGGATCAGCGAGACAATTAGGGAGACCCCCTGTTGACACTTCTGTATTGTTTGGCACTTAATCCACTGAGTGCTCTTATTAATTCTTTGGGCTATGGGTTTAGCTCCTGAAGGATATTTTGTTTTGTTTGTATTCTTATTGTTGATACATTGTTTGTGATTATATGCTTTTCTTTTTTTGTTTCTTTCCTATTCTATTAATATTTGTGTTCATTTCTATCTCGTTCTAGTGTGTAAGCTTCCTTCTACACCCATTAGATGGTACAGAAAATGCTAACTAAACATAAATATAAACATATAGATGGCAATGAACCAGAGGTTACATCAAATATTTTTAGCAGATGAACTGGAACTCCATAGTTTGTGACCAATAATTAGCAAAACAACTCAGAGTAGTAAAAAAGATTCTCTGATGACATTAAGATGACTTTTGATCTGGGAAAATGTGCTATGGCAACTTTCCTTAGAAGAAAGTTGAGCAAAACTGAAAACATCCCTCATACTGTGTAACCAGGAAGCAGCCTTTACCTTCAGGAGGTTTCAATACTTTAGGGACTTCCTCACACCCAAGGGATTTCAGCCTGCTTCAGTACTTTAGGGACCTCTTTTACCCAAGGGTTTTCAGCCTGCAACTGCTTCTCTCCTCCTGAACTGAACTTCCCTGGGACTCCTTCCCACCTGCCTAATCAATCCCTGGCTTCTGCTCTTACAACCAATCATTCTCCTTCCACTAGTTTCCACCACACCCATACCAGCTGAGTTAAGCATTAGCCTAATGATGAGCTCTTGCACACAGGGTTTCCTATCTCTTTCCCCCTAGTGGCAGCCAATCTACACATCCTGCCAGCTTACACCCATGTCTTCTCCCATTGCAGCTAGGAGTCCAGTCCGGGTTCCTCATCTCACCCCCTGGCTCCTTGCCTGCAATGCTTTCTGGGACTTGTATTTCAAACTGAAACTGCCGTAACCCAACTATCCTGGATGTGACTATCACAACTGATAACTGTGACTTCAACAGGAGGTGTATATAAATATCTAGGGATAGAAGAAGGAATAGCAGAAAAGAATAAATCAGAGAGAAAAGATTAGCAAAGAATATTATAGGAGACTAAAATTGATATTGAAGAGTGTGATAACATCAAGGAATGAGAGGCAGGCCATAATCAGCTGGTGATTCATGTACACCTCTCATGCAGCTTTAGAACTGGAGACTGACCTCTTAAAGATCTTGGAAAAAATGGCTGTATGAACAAGAAAGCTCCTCCATGCCCAAGAGGTCATTTATAAAAATCAATGCAATGCCAACACTGTGCATTCCCAGAACTGAAGGAGAAATGGGTCTCATTGTAATAGATTATAATTCTAGAGCTACTATCATAGACCTCCAGGCTTACTTAACAGTGTCAGAGCCAAATGCACAAAAGGTGTTGAAATATGAAAATAAATGTCCAGAATTCATTTTCATAATTAAATTTGGATGAATATTCCAGTGAGTAGAAGGAATGAGTGAAAATTCTCCTGTAACCCAAAGGGAAGGAAGCAACAGAATTTGCAAAGGAAGAGATAAAACCCTTCAAGGAACTAAATCAGAAAATGAAATAAAACAAGTGCAAGTGCATAAGTATAGCAGGGAAGTTTTATATAAGGAATATTCAGTAGCTGAAACGGTAAGGGAAAAAGAGTTAGCCTTCATAAGTTACAAGACAACAACTCAGAAAGAGGAAGACAGGCAAAAATACTTGAAAAAACTAAGAGTAGCTGGAAAAGCTGTCAGGAAAGCAACAATGAAAATGGAAAAAAAAAGATAGCTGATATGGTAAAATTGGGGAGGGGGAGACATTTTTAGATATGTAAGTGATAGGAGGAAGTATCATAATAGCATTGTGAGGCTCAAGGGTGATGGAGAGGAATATGTAGAAGCTGATAAGGATAAAGCTGAATTGCTTAACAATTATTTTTGTTCTGTGTTCATGGATGAAAGGCCAGGGGTAGGACTGTAGTAAACAAATGCTAATTGGGATGGATGTATAGTAGACCAGGACCAATTCTAGAAGACTGTGTTCCTGAGGAGCTAGCTAAACTAATAATAGAAAAAGCGGTGGGACCTGATGGGATACATCCGGAGACATTCTGGCAGCTCTACTGTCTGACCTTGTCAATGTTTTTTAGAGTCTGGAGTGGTCCAGAAAGACTGGAGAAGGGCAGATGTGATCCCTCTGCACAAGAGTGGAAGTAAGGAGGAGGTTGGGAATTACAGACGTGCCAGTCTGATCTCAGTGATGAGTAAACTAATAGAAATGCTTCTAATGTGAAGGATTGTGAGGTTTCTCAAATTGAATGGACTGCAGGTTCTGAGGCTGGTCTTGTCAAACAAATCTGGTTAATTTCTTTGACTGGGTGACTAAACAGTTGGATGTGGGAGGGGCACTAGATGTGGCATATTTGGATTTTAGCAAAGCCTTTGACACAGTTCCACTCAGGCAACTAATAAATAAACTGAGTGCCCTCGGTGGGCACTAAAGTGACTCACTGGGTTAAAAACTGGTTAAATGGAAGGAGACAGAGTGTAGTGGTAAAAGGAGTTTGCTCCGAGGAAAAGGATGTTATCAGTGGTGTAGCGCAGGGATCGGTCGTTGAACCGGCTCTTTTTAACATCTTTGTGAGTGATATTGTGGAAGGACTGTTTGGTAAAGTTTTGTCTCTTTGCAGATGATACCAAACTCTGTAATAGGGTGGACATGTGGGTAGCATGAGGAAGGATCTAGCAAAGCTTGAAGAATGGTCCAAAAATTGGCAACTAAGATGTAATGCTAAAAAATGCTAAAAAATGCAGGGTCATGCACTTAGGTTTCATAATAAATAATGTGTACTCTTTATGACTAATGTGTTCTCTTTCAAAAGATGGTACACTTTCAGAAGAATGCACACTATTAACCATACATGAAAAAGAAACCCTGAAATTTCAGTTTCTTTAAGAAAATGACACAAAACAACATCCCTACTTTCTACAAGTTCTAAAACAAACAGAAAATTAACCAACTTATTATAAAGGGAAATGGGACTAGATATTCTGCCTTTCTGAGGTTTTTGCAACTATATTCAAAGTGGTTTACATATATTCAGGTACTTATTTTGTACCAGGGTCAATGGAGGGTTGAGTGACTTGCCCAGAGTCACAAGGAGCTGCAGTGGGAATCAAACTCAGTTCCCCAGGATCAAAGTCCACTGCACTAACCACTAGGCTATATATATGCTTTCTTCTATCTCAAAGGCTTTCTTCTTTTGCAACATTTTCTGTACATAATTCTCAGCAAAGCAAGTCATGCTCATCCACTAGCATAAATGCATAAGTACATAAGTATTGCCATAAAGGGTCAGACCAGATGCCCATTAAGCCCAGAATCCTGTTTCAAACAGTGGCCAATCCAAGTCACAAATACCTGAAAAGATTCCAGAAAGTAGCAAGATTCTATGCACCTTACCCCCAGGATAAGCAATGGCTTTCCTCAAGCCTTGTTCTGAATCATTGGAGCCGACTCTGTGGGTGCTGTGGGTGCTTCAGCACCCCCAATATTAAGAAAATTCCTTGTATGTGTCCAGGGAGGGGTTATTTTCATTGGGCATAGCACCCCCAATAATTTTGAAAAGTTGGCTCCTATGTTCTGAATAGTTATAAACTACCCCATAGAGGTTTTTGCCAATGATGAAGAAGTCCTACTCCCGTGTGACTATGTAAAAGTCTGGGAGCTTCTCGAGGTTTTTCCTCTACATCATGTCAAGTGTGTTGATTTTACTTTAAGAGAACCCACAGTTCTAGAGTGTGCCTACAAGCAGTTTTGGGTTTCTCAACCCTAACTTCCACTGTTTAGTTTATCCATGCGCTAATGTTGCCATTAGCACATGGCCATTTTGTCAAATTACCACATGTGCACTTACTGTCATCCATTTTGTAGTCAGCAAGGGCTAATGTGCTATTCTTTGAATTTTATATAGTGCACCTAGAGATCCGTGCTGAAATCCAGGTGTATTCTATAACAACGCGCATAACTTAATTGGCTTAACAAGCTAATCATGTTGATAGCAGCACTTAACAAGCAATAATAAACACTAATTGGCAATAATTCAAATTTATACACACAGCTCACTAAGTGTATTCTATAACACAGTGCAACTAACTTCTAATGTGTGCAGCAGGGGCGTAGCTACGGGTGGGCCTGGGTGGGCCCAGGCCCACCGAATCTCAGCTCAGGCCCACCCAGTTTGTCCTGCTCCTCCAATCGGTGCCGGTCCTCTAGGCGCCGATTAGGCTGGGAGAGAGAGTGAACAGTCTTCTGCTCCATCTGAGCAGCTGCAGCAGCAATGTGTAAAGCCGGAAGAAAAAACAGCAGCTCACTAGATTTTAGTCCTCCGGAAGCTCTGGCATAGTTTGGAGGGGCGAGGGGGGCATTGCCTCCCCCCCAAACACATGGCTGGAGCAAAGCTGTAGGCAGCTCTTCCTGCCCTCAGCTCCCGTCAGGCTTCCCCCTCGTTCCTTCCTGCCCCCACCCCTCGCACGTGTCAGAAGTAGTTATAGTAGTGGGAGGACATGTGCCTGCCGAGCTCCTGGGCTCCCCTTCATATTTATCAGCATTTTGTCTTGAGCACAGATTTCTCTCAACAAAGCTTGCTGAACCTATGGACAAATTTGTGGAGCGACTGACTGATCCTAAACCTGCTAAATCGACCCGAGCAGATCGAGCTCAAGGTAAGCAAGGTGGGAGGGGTAATTAAGTTTACAACAGCATCAGCCTTATCAGGCAGTTCCTCTGCTGTAAACACAGCCTGAGAAGTGAATTTGCAGGCTGTGGTTTCCACTGTAGCTGCACTAATTGAATCAGAATGCATTCTCCAATTGTAAAACCTTAGGAATTTGCTAACATCATCCTGTTAATGGCTCATTACCTTTGGGCCCTATTTGGGGGCTTTCTCCTGTTCTATGCTAGTAGCAAAACTACTAAAGACTCATCTCTTTGAGAAAATCTACGGCAAGGATCAAAACACATAAAGCCCATACAATCTAATAGACATGCACCAATACACTCTCTGTAATCTCTTCTCCCGCGCTCTCACCACTCTTTAACCCTACCCACAGACAAATCGTCAGACCTCCATGTTCCCTCGATACTGTTTTGTCCCCCTCTCAACTCACCACTGTTATATCCCACTGTTCTATCCCCTAATGATATCCTGAATTTACTCTGTCTTATATAACTCATCACAATGTAACCCATAATTGTACTGTAATAATTGTACTTCCATCATTTACAACGTATTGTAAGCCACAATGAGCCCGCAAATAGGTGGGAAAATGTGGGATACAAATGCAAATAAATAAATAAAATAAATTTATCAATGAAACCTTTTTTTTTTGTTTAATTGACTGTGTATTATCAACCTTACAAAAATGTGAAATATGGGTAGAAGAGCCGGAGTACCTGAAACTTTTAATTCTTTATTGAGGTTTCCAACCTGAATTCTCAAAATACACAACAGTAAGTTGGTCACTATTCTGTACAAAAAGTCTACACAAGTGATTTGATTCTATTAATGATTCTTGTTTAATTAACAGATGTAAGCATAAATGTCATCTTAAATAGTTGCTATTCTCATCAAGCGCCTGCAGATTTAATTAAAATATGATAAAAACTCTATAGTTTAAAGCTAAAACCTGCTTTAAGCCTTAAATCTCTACAATCTCTTTGGAAGAGAGTCAGTTTCTTAGAATCCTGTAGATTATATGACTTTTTCCAGCAAGTGCTTCCGAAAATCCCATGAAACCAAGCTGCTTCAGTTTGTATAACTCTTCCCTACAGTTTTACATAATATTGTGCAGAGATGGTATTGCTGGGTTTTTTTTTACCCTTTTTTTTTGTTTTAAAGGTAAACTACTTTTTCTAGGGGCAATCCTAAAAGGATGAGTGCTGTGTGTTTAAATAGGGTTGCCTTGCTATACTTAAAATTCAATTGTCAGATGTGGCATATAGAACTTTGCATGCCTTGAAAAGTTTGTGTTTATGTTTTGCAGGCAGATATATTCTAATTCCACTATATCTTTTTTGAGATGTTTATCCCCTTACCCTTTAGTTGTTCTGTCTGTTACCTGAGTTACAGGACAATTTAAAAGTTTTGGTCCTTTATTCTGTAATTGATGAGGGTTGGTCTGTGTTCTGCATGTGACCGAGGTGAAAGATTCTTCTGGCATGTGGCTTGTGAGGGGATCTATATCAGTCTGACTTGTTTTGCTTTTCCAATGGGACACCTATTGCTGTTGTGTATATTCACCGCTGCCTTTTTCAAGGTGCTGTTATTGATATTTGTGTGTTCAGAATTGGTGGTGTTAAGGTTTGCAACATAGGCTCCAAGTATTTATGTGGTGTATGTTGATGCAAGACACTTGTTGGGCAGACTGTTCATTAGAAATCCTTCATCAAGTGCACTCTAAGGCATTATTTAGGAGTATCCCAAGAAATGCTACTCACACCTATATACATAGTGCCCACCCATACTAGCTCTGGGCCCACCCAAAATGTCAGGTCTGGCTACGCCACTGGTGTGCAGGCAAAAAGGGAAGTGGTTATGGGTGGCAAAATGGGCGTAGTTATAGAATATGGCCCCCACATCTAAATCTACATGCTGAGATTTATGCCATGTTTTCAAAGATGTAAATGGAGGTGCATAGTTTTAGGTGCTGGGTTATCGACTAAGCGTATTCTATATACTGCACCTAAATCTAAGCACTGCTTATAGAATATGCTTAGTCAGAAATGTTTTTCTGTGTGGATTGTTTTAGACGCTATATATAGAATCTCTCCCTATCTGTGCACTAACCAGTTGGCATGCAGTAATGTACCTGTGCTGACTGGTTAGCACAGGAGCACCTACTCTCTGCCTCGTAACACTACCCTTAATAAAGAAAAAAAAATCTTTTGGTGCATGGTTAGCATTTGGCTATTACCACAGCATGCCTGGTTAGCATTTGGCCATTACCACAGCATGCCTGAGTGTCATCTAAGTTTAGGTGTGTATTAGTATGTAACACAGCTCAGTAAAAGGACCCCTATGTCTTTTTAGCTTATGGACATATAGATATTTTTCCTTATTATTGCCATAGTATTGTGCCATAGTATTGTGGAGGGAACATCCAAGGATAGGCCAAGGAGCTGGGCAGATGCCCACATTGCAAAAGGTCCGCTTGGGTGGATGACTGCTCAAGGAGCCCTGACAACCAAAAGGAAAATCTGGACCTGAGCACTTATGACTCATGGCAAGGTTGAAGCTCTTGAGTAAACAATCCCAGCCACCAAATCAAAGAAATGGATTACACAAAATGGCTGACTTACTACCTAATAATAACCTGATTAATTTATCATCAGACAGATGCCTTCGGCAGCGAACAAAACATACCAGTTCTGGTAACACAAAGAGCCTGCACATGATAAACAACAGTGCTAGGGCACCTTACCAACTCCTGACACAGAACAACCACCAACAACTGAAAAAATCCATTAGACAATGATAACAATGGGTGCAAACATCAGTTAGTTTGAATAGATGCTTAAAACAACATACAGGATCCACATTGCCAATTCCCATTGGATATCTCAACAAAGGTCCATATTAAACAAAACATAAACCATCAGAGACTGACTAGAGGAGGAACAACTGGGCCTACAATTGAAAACCAAAACATGGATAAGATCCTTCGATGACCCGGTTATCAGAGATATATGGCCACCAGGATACAAACTCTTACACTGAACCTGGATGATGGGGTGGTATAGCTATCATCTACAAACCCTTTTTCAATCTTGAATTCACATCTGACCTCATAACCCCTTATCTGGAAATCATGTCCTGTATACTCATTGATCACATGCTCCAGGGCAATCTCTGCTTCACTCTACTCTATCGCACATCTGGAAACTGGTCAAATGCACAGGACAACTTCATGGAATTTATCTCGTACACCTGCATTCACCTGCACTTCACCTAACACTAACTATTCCACTCGCAGAAAACAACATCATCCCCATACTACTCTATCCACAAAGACTGACCAGGCACACCTCGCCTCACCAAACCGATAACAACCAAAACAAAGGAAGAACATCAACAAGCGGACAACCCCATCAAAAGGGAAAGAACCCTCACAATAAACCCACAACAACAAAAAATCGACAACTAACAAAAATCCACATAACACCAAACAATTCAAATGGGCTGCATCAACGCCAGATCCGTAGTAAGCAAAATGACACTTGTAACAGACTGGATTACGTCAGAAAACCTTGATCTACTCTTCATTAATGAAACCTGGATCTGTGACCAAAAGGACCCCATAATCCTAGATTTATGCCCCCCAGGATATAAAATAGTTCACTGGACCAGAAAGGAAAAGAGAGGCGGAGGCATAGCATTAATCTATCGATCCCAGTTTACCATTGAAATCATTGCCGAGTCCATAACACCCCAACTTGAAATTGCCTCAATCAGAATCCACAGCAAAACCCTGCTTGATCACCTGAACTCTGTCCTGTTTTATAGACCACCAGGAAATTGAAACGAAGGCCAGACTATCTTCATTGAGTTCATCTCAAACACCTGTGTGCCACGTGCACGAGGACCTTGGCACACTGTCAGGCTTCTTCCCCGGGAGCACTGGTTTCGTGAGTCCTTGGGCCACTACCGTGGAGCGGCAGTGGCAGGCAAGATCACCTACAAGGTAGAGATGAGACAAGACTGGACCGGAACTCCGGACTGGAGTTCTACACAGGAACACTCGGAACTGGAACGCACCGGACGGGTGCGCACTGGAGTGGGGCCCGCTGGACTGGACACCCTGGAGTGGCCCCACTGGACAGGAACATACAGGAGTGAAACCCGCTGGACTGGAACACACTGGAGCGGAACCCGCGGAACTGGAACACCCTGGACCTAGGCTTCACCTACACTTGACTGCCTTCCCCCTCGGGTTGAGCCCTCAGGTTCTGGCAGCCGGTAGGACTTACAGGAACCGCCGGAATGAAGGTCCAGGAGTGCCCCCTGGCCCCTAGGCGATGGCAAGGCAGACAGGCAGGGAATGTCCGGGTTCTGGCAGTAGGCAGGTTCAAAGCAATGGTCACAGAAGGGCTGGAAACCCACAGAGCAGAAGGGCTGGAAACCCACAAAGCAATAAACACAGAAGGGCAGAAAACCCACAGAGCAATAAACACAGATGGGCCGAAAACCCACAGAGCAATAACCACAGAAGGGCTGGAGACCCACAAAGCAATAAACACAGAAGGGCAGAAAACCCACAGAGCAATAAACACAGATGGGCAGAAAACCCACAGAGCAATAACCACAGAAGGGCTGGAGACCCACAAAGCAATAAACACAGAAGGGCAGAAAACCCACAGAGCAATAAACACAGAAGGGCTGGAAACCCACAGAGCAATAAACACAGAAGGGCTGGAGACCCACAAAGCAATAAACACAGAAGGGCAGAAACCCCACAGAGCAATAAACACAGAAGGGCAGAAAACCCACAGAGCAAAAACCACAGAAGGGCTGGAAACCCACAAAGCAATAAACACAGAAGGGCAGAAAGCCCACAGAACAATAAACACAGAAGGGCTGAAAACCCACAGAGCACAAGACAAGAAAAGCAAACAGTGCTAACAGCACACTAACCTCGGGACCTAAGGCACTGCGGAGGAAATGGCAATGCAAAGGCCAGGACTGTAGTCTCCAAGTCACTAATAAAGCTCATCAACACCAGAGCCACAGCTGCAGCAATCACCTTGCAACCAAACAGAGGCTTGACACACAAAGCAGTCATCCCATAGGAAGGAACAGTGGGAGCCATCTTGGATACTGGCAAGGAGGAGGAAGCGGCAGCCATCTTGGAAGAGGCAAAGCCCACACAGGTGAGATTCAGTAGGGCAATCAGCACACAGAGCCAGAGAGAAACTAAGACAGAGACAGACACAGAGACAAGCAGAAGCCAGCACAGCCACTGACTCCCAGAAACAGGGTAAGTATGAGGGTGGTCACGGCCACAGACGTGACAGTACCCCCTCCTCAAGACCCCCCTCTCGGTCTCCCTGAGGAGGTCAGGTGTCCAGGGGTAACTGTGGTGAAACCTTCTGATCGGTGTCAACCCCCAGACATGGATCACTGGACTGGAAGTCACAAAGAAGTTCAAAACTGGCAGACAGGAGCGGAACTTGTCAACAGGAGGCTCCTTCCAATCACCGCTGGGCCAACTCAGGAACTTGGATGCATCAAGAGGAACCATGTTCAAAAGGAACCCTTCTCTGAGGGAACCCAGACTGAACTCAGGAAGCAAACCGGGACTGGGACCCGGACTAGAGTCAAGAAGCAAACCGGGACTGGAACCCAGGCGTGCGTCAGGAGCTTGACTGGAACTGGAACTCAGAGCAGGCTCAGCATCTTGGCTGGAAGTGGAACTAGGAACGGACTCAGCATCTTGGCTGGAACTGGAGCTCGGAGCAGGGTCAGCATCTTGGCTGGAACTGGAACTTGGAACTGACTCAGCATTTTGGCTGGAACTGGAGCTCGGAGCAGGGTCAGCATCTTGGCTGGAACTGGAACTTGGAACAGACTCAGCATCTTGGCTGGAACTGGAGCTAGGAGCAGGGTCAGCATCTTGGCTGGAACTGGAACTTGGAACAGACTCAGCATCTTGGCTGGAACTGGAACTTGGAACAGAAGTTGAACCGGGACTGGGACCCGGACTGGAATCAGAGTCTTGACTGGAACAGGAATTCTGAACAGGAGTTGAACCGGGACTGGAACCCGGACTGGAATCAGAAGCTTGACTGGCAGGGCCCCTCAAACTGGACTCAGGAGCTTGGCTGGGAGCGCCCCGCGAACTGGACTTTAACTGAGGCTTGGTCTGAAGCACCACTCGAACTGGCCTTAGGAGCTTGATAGGAGGTGCCCTCTGGACTGGAAGCGGAGGTGCCACCTGAACCACCCTGTGGACTGGCATCGGAGGCTTGGTTAGAAGCCCCCCTCGAACTGGACTCGGAGACTTCAAAGGGCGTGCCACTTGAACGAGGACTGGAGGCTCGACCTGGAGCGCCACTTGCATAGGAATCTGAGGCTCCGTCAGAAGCACCCCACGGACTGGACTCAGAGGTTTCAGAGGGCGTGCCAGTTGAACGAGGACTGGAGGCTCGACCTGGAGCACCACTCGAACAGGAATCCGAGGCTCCATTGAAAGCCTCCCTCGGACTGGACTCGGAGCCTTAAGTGGCATCGTTACTTGGACTTGAATTGGAGGTTCAGTATGAAGCATCCCCTGGACTGGACTCAGGCTCTTAAGCGGCCGCGCTACTTGAACTGGGGTCAGGGGCTTGGTAGGAAGTACCCCTCGGACCGGCTTAGGAGCTTGGCTGGACTTGACATCCCGAACAGGAGCTGAACTGCGAGGGGCACCCCGATTGTTCTGTACCACCCGCTGGGAAGCCCCGAGCATGGGCCTTCCACAGCGTATTCGTTCAGCCTCCGCTTCTGGAGTATCCCGCAGGGCTGGCTCCTCGAGAAGTCTGTAGCGGTATTCATAAAGCTGAGTCAACGGATCAATATCTGAAACTGGGCTATGGCGGACCCTACACCTCTGGAGACGCTTTCGCTCAGCTGCCGCTTCCAAAGTATCTCTCAGGGTTGGATCAGACAAAAGTTTCTTCCGGTAGTCGCGGAGGGTCAAAAAACGATTCACAGAAAAAATTGGGTTGATATAGGGATCGGACCACAAATTAAGGACTACCTCCGGATGGTTCGTGAGGAACTCGGACATGGACGGTAGTCCCCGCTGGGCGGATGATCTTGCCGGACTCATGGCCTTTGCATTCTGCCACGTGCACGAGGACCTTGGCACACTGTCAGGCTTCTTCCCCGGGAGCACTGGTTTCGTGAGTCCTTGGGCCACTACCGTGGAGCGGCAGTGGCAGGCAAGATCACCTACAAGGTAGAGATGAGACAAGACTGGACCGGAACTCCGGACTGGAGTTCTACACCGGAACACTCGGAACTGGAACGCACCGGACGGGTGCGCACTGGAGTGGGGCCCGCTGAACTGGACACCCTGGAGTGGCCTCACTGGACAGGAACATACAGGAGTGAAACCCGCTGGACTGGAACACACTGGAGCGGAACCCGCGGAACTGGAACACCCTGGACCTAGGCTTCACCTACACTTGACTGCCTTCCCCCTCGGGTTGAGCCCTCAGGTTCTGGCAGCCGGTAGGACTTACAGGAACCGCCGGAATGAAGGTCCAGGAGTGCCCCCTGGCCCCTAGGCGATGGCAAGGCAGACAGGCAGGGAATGTCCGGGTTCTGGCAGTAGGCAGGTTCAAAGCAATGGTCACAGAAGGGCTGGAAACCCACAGAGCAGAAGGGCTGGAAACCCACAAAGCAATAAACACAGAAGGGCAGAAAACCCACAGAGCAATAAACACAGATGGGCCGAAAACCCACAGAGCAATAACCACAGAAGGGCTGGAAACCCACAAAGCAATAAACACAGAAGGGCAGAAAACCCACAGAGCAATAAACACAGATGGGCAGAAAACCCACAGAGCAATAACCACAGAAGGGCTGGAGACCCACAAAGCAATAAACACAGAAGGGCAGAAAACCCACAGAGCAATAAACACAGAAGGGCTGGAAACCCACAGAGCAATAAACACAGAAGGGCTGGAGACCCACAAAGCAATAAACACAGAAGGGCAGAAACCCCACAGAGCAATAAACACAGAAGGGCAGAAAACCCACAGAGCAAAAACCACAGAAGGGCTGGAAACCCACAAAGCAATAAACACAGAAGGGCAGAAAGCCCACAGAACAATAAACACAGAAGGGCTGAAAACCCACAGAGCACAAGACAAGAAAAGCAAACAGTGCTAACAGCACACTAACCTCGGGACCTAAGGCACTGCGGAGGAAATGGCAATGCAAAGGCCAGGACTGTAGTCTCCAAGTCACTAATAAAGCTCATCAACACCAGAGCCACAGCTGCAGCAATCACCTTGCAACCAAACAGAGGCTTGACACACAAAGCAGTCATCCCATAGGAAGGAACAGCGGGAGCCATCTTGGATACTGGCAAGGAGGAGGAAGCGGCAGCCATCTTGGAAGAGGCAAAGCCCACACAGGTGAGATTCAGTAGGGCAATCAGCACACAGAGCCAGAGAGAAACTAAGACAGAGACAGACACAGAGACAAGCAGAAGCCAGCACAGCCACTGACTCCCAGAAACAGGGTAAGTATGAGGGTGGTCACGGCCACAGACGTGACACTGTGCGACTAACTCCAACATACTAATACTAGGTGACATCAACCTTCACCTACAAGACCCAAACTCCGCCAACGCATGAGAGTGTAAGGAATTCCTCCATTCATGGGACCTCACATGGCCACAAATGCAAGCAACCCATGTCAAAGGGCATACACTGGACCTCATCTCACACAAACTCCCAACAGACCAGAACCTAATAATAAAAGATATCAAATGGACAGAAACAACATGGACCGATCATTACAAACTAAACCTATCACTAAAATGGCAGAAGAAATGTTCACACCGCACACAAGATCTCACAACCTACAGCACCAGAGGCCAAATAGACCTGGAAACATTTTGGTTACAAATATACAATAATGAATGGACAGCACAAAAGGATTCCACATATTATCTCACAGAATGGGATAAGAGATGCAGAAGCATACTAGACGAAATAGCGCCCTTACGAACAAGAACCTCATGTAGGCATAACTCTATACCATGGTTCAATGACGATCTGAAAAAACTAAAAACACAATCCAGGAAACTTGAACGAGCATGGAAAAAAATAAAAGATGAGCATACACTTAATGCATGAAAACAGATACACAGAAAATATAAATACGCAATAAGACAAACCAAAAGGACATACTATAAAACTAAAATAGGGCCTGACTTCAAAGACACGAAGAAACTATACCAACTTGTGAGCAAATTACTAGACACCACAGCGGTCACTACAACCAATACAGACACTCCATCTGCAGACAAACTCGCTAAATACTTCAATGAAAAAAATCACAAACTTATGCAAAACACTACCTCA
Source organism: Microcaecilia unicolor (assembly GCF_901765095.1). Taxonomy (NCBI): domain Eukaryota; kingdom Metazoa; phylum Chordata; class Amphibia; order Gymnophiona; family Siphonopidae; genus Microcaecilia; species Microcaecilia unicolor. Next base: position 156,550,664 of record NC_044037.1, read on the forward strand.
GAACAATACTGATATCGAAAACTTCATCAATAGCTTGGACCCAAACCCTGGAGAATACCCAGCTGACTGAACCTGGTCACACTTCATGCTTCTCACTGTCGAAACAGTCGGCCAGGCGATCAAAAGGATACCTGCCCCAGCCACCTGCTTAAATTCACCCCTGACCCCTTCATAACAGACCTTACATCCCACCTAAACTACTTGCTCCAACAAGGCCTTTTCCCTGAGGAATATGGCAACATCCTCCTCACCCCAATCCCAAAAGATCCCAAGAAAAAAAAGCAACCGAACACGCCAACTATCGCCCAGTTGCATCTATCCCACTAGCAGTTAAAATGTTGGAGAGCATGGTGACCAAATAGATTACTGACTACATGGACAAGTTCTCATTATTACATGAATCACAATTGGGATTTTGCCCCCTCCATAGTACCAAAACTGTGTTAATCACTCTCATGGCCAAATTCAAGCAGGAAATAGCTACAGGCAAGAGCATACTTCTCCTCCAACTCGATATGTCAAGTGCATTCGACATGGTAAACCACAACATACTACTAAGACTCTTAGACTACTTCGGGATTGATGGAAATATACTTAGCTGGATCAAGGGCTTTCTTACCACCAGAACATACCAAGTGAAATCAAAATTAAACATATCATCTCCTTGGAAAGCAGACTGTGGAGTACCTCAAGGATCACCACTTTCACCAACACTCTTCAACATAATAATGATCCCACTGGCCAAGGCCTTATCAAAGCAAAACCTCAACCCGTTTATCTCTGCAGACAATGTCACAATATACATTCCCTTCAGACATGACCTAAAAGAAATCACCAATGAAATCAAACTCGGTTTGAACACCATGGACTCCTGGGATAATTCTTTTCAACTCACTGTCTCATCCTCTCATCTCAACACAATATGTACAAACCCACTACCTTAATCACCCCAGACCACACCCTCCCTATATCAGACAGTCTGAAAATACTCGGTGTTACCATCGAGTGCAACCTCACATTCGAGAGTCAAGTGAACCTTACAACTAAGAAAATGTTCCACTCAATGTGGAAACTCAAACGCATAAAACCTTTCTTCCCGAAAGAAATATTTCGCAATCTTGTACAATCAATGGTACTAAGCCATGCAGACTACTGCAACAGAATCTATGCGGGATGCAAAGAACAACTTATAAAGAAACTCCAGACCACTCAGAACACAGTAGCTAGGCTGATATTTGGTAAACCGCGATTCAAAAGTGTCAAACCCCTTTGAGAAAAAATGCACTGGCTTCCAATCAAAGAACGTATCACCTTCAAAATCTGCACCTTGGTCCACAAAATTATCTACGGCCAAGTCCCAGGATACATGACAAACCTCATCGACCTACCAATCAGAAACATAACCAATAGATCTCGAAAATACCTAAATCTCCACTACCCAAGCTGCAAAGGACTCAAATACAAAGCAACCTATGCATCCAGCTTCTCCTATATAAGCACACAACTATGGAACACATTGCCAAAAGCGCTGAAAACAACCTATGACCACCTAAACTTCAGGAAATCACTAAAAACCTACCTATTCAAACAGGCATACCCCACCGACCCAAAATAGATACCTACACTCTGCAACACAGCAAAACCAAAGATCAAAATGGACACTACATAACCTTTCTTCCCTTCAATCCCCATTGTACCTGACACACATATATGTTATTCGACCACAATATCACCTTGTATTTGTTCCTCTTCCGGACTTGGCGAATGCCTTATTCGACCACAATATCACCTTGTATTTGTCTATCTACCAGACTTGGCAAATGCCTTTACGGTACTATGTAAGCCACATTGAGCCTGCAAATAGGTGGGAAAATGTGGGATACAAATGCAACAAATAAATAAAATAAAATAAATAATGACAGCGTGATTATACTGGACAACACTAACTTACACCTTGACTGTCAACATGATAGGAACACCCAGGACCTAATGGATTTCTTGAACACGTGGAGCATCCAACACATAACAACCAGCACTATCCACAACAAAAAGTCACCAGCTAGACATGCTAGCCTTCAGACTAGAAAATCACCACGAGATGAAAATCAAAGATGCACTACGGTTGCTAACCCCATGGTCAGACCACCACAAGCTAACATTCACTCTGTAATGGTCAGAATGGGATAAAAAGACAACTCAGAAGGCCCAACCCAACTTTGAACCAACAAGAGGAAAAATTAATGCAGAACAATTCTGTCATAACATAAACCAAAGCCTTGTGTTAGATCAGCAAGACACAACCACAGTCCTGAATCAAAGGGACGAGGAGAGTCATATAACATTGGGCAAAATTGCACCATAGAAGCTGAAAAACCAGTATAGGAGAACAAGCCATCCATGGTTCCATCAGGAACTATCATGGCTGAAAAAAGCATGCAGGAGACTTGAAAGGAAATGGTCATGCAACAAACTGTAACATCCATCCCCCTACTTACCAAGGTAATGGAGGGCATAGCCACCATCCAACTCATGTTACACTTCTCCATACTGCACTACTCACAATCAGCCTTCCGCCCAAGCCACAGCACAGAAACTGTACTGACATCACTGATGTCAGACCTAAGAAAAGTGATCAGCACAAGTCACAGGGCCATGATACTCCAATTTGACATGTCATCAGCTTCGATCTGGTTGACCATGGACTGCTTCTAAACATTCTAGACAACATAGGAATAGGAGGCAAGATCCTGTCCTGGTTTGAGGGATTTCTAAGTAGCAGATCCTACAAAGTAAAGATGCTGTTAAGATGCTTGGCATCTTAGCTGATAGCTCAATATCATTGGAAAATCAAGTTTCCTCTTTAGTTAAGAAGTGTTTTCTTGTAATGAGGAAACTATGGTGTTTTCAGAGTTGTTTTGAAATGGATCAATTTAAAATTCTAGTACAGGTGCTCTGGTCTCACAGCTAGACTATTGTAGTTTTATATATCTGGGATTCAATAAGGGTCTTAGGAAAATTCAGACTATACAAAACACTGCAGCTCAATTGATTTTTAGTTTAACTAAATTTGACAATATTTCTCCCAGTTTTATAAAATTGTACTGGTTACCAATTGAGGCCAGAGTCATTTTCAAGTTGGCTTGTTTTCTTTTTAAAGTTATGCATGGCCTAGAACCTAATTATTTTTATGATCATTTCCGATTCCCTGCCACTCAGAGGGCAGCACGAAAGGGCGAAGTGATTTTCTCCTTTCCCTCAGTTAAGGGGAAGAGACATTTATTTCAATTAACTTTGGTGTTTCAGGCAGTTAGATACTGGAAAGATTTTGCTGATATTTTTTTATTCTTCCAGTCATATTGTGTTTTTAGGAAAAGGGTTAAATATTTTCTGTTTCAAAAATTTGTCTTGCACTCTGAGATTTAGTTGTTTTGCAGCCATAATGGATCAAAACAAAACCGTCCAGGACTAAAACAAAGATGTTTTGAGCTAGACCTGTTTTTATAACGAATAAAGTACAAAAAGGTGCCCTAAATGACCAGATGACCACTGGAGGGATTTAGGGTGACCCTCCAATACCTCCCCAGTGGTCACTAACTCCCTCCTACCCCCCAAACAAGGGAATATAAATATGACTTACCAGCCTCTATGACAGCCTCAGATGTTAAAGTCAGGTCTATTAGAGCAGCATGCAGGTCCCTGGAGCAGTGTAGTGGTCTGTACAGTGCACTATATAGTGGGGGACTCAGGCCTCTGTCTCCCTCTACCTGTCATACTTGTGGTGGAAACTGTGACCTCTCCCAGTCACCAAAACCCTACTGTACCCACATAAAGGTGCTCCCTTCACCCATAAGGGCTATTGTAGTGATGTACAGTGGGAGGTAATGGGTTTTGGGTAGGTTTGGAGGGCTCAGGGGACAAGATAAGTGAACAAAAGTGAGCTGTGTACCTGGGAGCATTTTTATGAAGTGCACAGCAGTGCCCTCTAGGGTGCCACATTGCTCTTCTGGGATTTCTGGGGGACCAGTCTACTAAAAATGTTGACCCCTTCTATATCCCAATGGCATGAATCTCTACGTTTTGTATTTACTCATTTCTATTTTTAAGTGGACCAAAAAACAAAATGTCCAAAGCACAAAACCTTGTTTGAAACAGTATTTATGAAAAAAAAAAGAAAGACGTTTTTATTTTCGAGAATGACCTTCTTTCTTATTTGGATTTTGGACATTTTGTGTAAAATATCCAAAGTTGGACTTAGATGTCATATCGAAATGCTCTTTGTGTGCACTAATAAGGTCAATGTTCAACTGTCAAAGTCAGCGTTTTTTTATTAACACCAGCCATGATGTTTAAATTGTCTAGTAATTTTCATCACAGCTATTCACAGAATCAGCATATTGAGATGCAGTGATACTGAGGGGTTCTACTTATAAATGTTAATATAAAAATATATAACGCTGCCCTTAAGCAGTGTTGTCATATTTAACAGCAACCCAGTCAATTTGGAGACTGTTGGTATTATTTTTGACAGAGAGTTATTGGAATTTTTGATATATTTTTTCTCTCTGCACAGAAATTATTTAATTATTCAGCAGTGATAATGCTGCTATCTGGATAGATATGCAGTTTAATTTAGGACAATATTTTTTTATGTCCTAACATTTTTAACACAGCTATCTGGATAGCAGCTGAGTATCACTGAGTATCCGTAGAGTTAGATGGAATATCTATGCTCCACCCTCACTGAAACCTGTCACTAACCAGATAGTGCTGGACCAGTCTGTAAGTGGGATTATTTGTATAGGGGCCCTTTTACTAAGCTGCGGTAGGCCCTATGCATATGCAGCGTGCATCAAAACGAGACTACCACCAGGCTAGTGCACCCCCTGGTGGTAATTTTGGATTTGGTATGCGCTCATTCCGGTGGTAGAAATGATTTTTGTAATTTTCTACCACGCACGGCATTCTGGAAGTAATCAGTAGGTGGCGCATGCCAAATGCTTACTGCGCGTGTAGCGCAAGAGCTCTTACCACTAGATCAATGGATGGCAGTAAGGGCTCAGGCTGTAAATAAGCACACGCTATTTTTAATTTTAGTGCACACCCATTTACCGGCCCATTAAAAAATGCCCCTTTTCCTCAGATGCGGTAAAAAAAGGCCCAGTGTGCTCCAAAAACATGCACTCACACTACCTTAGGCCACTTTTTACCGCTGCTTAGTAAAAGGACCCCATAATGCAGCTTCAAATCATAGATAGTGGCAACTGCTATCTGGAGAGTGCCCTATCTGGATAAGATCTTTTGAATATTGGGCTGTACATTTTGCAAGGTATGTGGTAAAACTATAGGACATAAATGAGGTTAGGAGTAATGTCATGAAATACTTTTTCATGCAGAGGTGATGGAGACGAAAACAAAAGTGTATGGGATAGACACAAAGGATCCCTAAATAGAAAGAGGATAGTATCAAAACAAAACATAACACATCAATAGCTAAGAGTACATTTATTATGGGCAGGAGTGGTGCTAGACAGCAACTCCAGTAGTGGGAAAGTGAGGCTAATACCAAACAGACTTCTAAGGTCTGTGTTTCATGCATGGCAAGACAGATCAGGATGGGTTGGAGTGGGCTTTGACAGCAACTTCAGTAGTTGGGACTAGTGCCAGGCTGACTTTTATGGTCTGAGCCCTGAAAATGGCAAGGATGGATCAGGATCAAGTATGGTTATTTTCTACAACATTTGTATCATATACTATAAGTGCAGGTGCTATATATCTCAGAGGAGGAGGGGAAGACATCTTAAAGTGGAACTAGGAGAGTAAAATGTTAATAATATTATTACTGGATTGTTGGTTCAATCATGAATTAGTAATGAATGTGACTGTCGGGTAGAGTGGATAAATCATGCAGGCCTTTACCTGCTGGCATTTACTATGACGCTCGTTTTCAAAAGAGAAAAACATCTTCAAAAGCTACATATGACAGCAGAAGGACATTTTTCTTGCAAAAATGTCTAAGTTGCAATTTTTGAAACTCAGTTCATCTAAATTGCAAGGGGGTGTGTTGGAGTTCTTTTTTGGGTAGGGCTTGGGTGAGACTTGAGTGGGCTTAAAATCTGGATGTTTTTCAGTGATAATGGAACAGAAAAAAAAGGTTCAGGGCAAAAAAGTAGTGTGTTTTTATCTAGACCTGTTTCAGTCACAACTAAGTCAGAAAAAGGTGCCCTAACTGACCAGCTGACCACTGGAGGGATGTAAGCATGACTCCTTCTTAATCCCCCAGTAGTCACTGACCCCCCTCCTACCCCCCACCCCCATTGATGTGACAGTGATAGTAGATACCAGGCTGTATGACAGCTCCAGATAATATGGCTATTCCTAACAAAGACGCAAGCAAGTGGATAGAGTAGCCTAGTGGACAGCACAGTGGACAGTAAACAACAGTACCCAGATTCAATTCCCACTTTAACTCTTTAATTTCAGTACAAATAAGTGAGCCCTCCTGGAACATAAAAATACCTCCTGTACATAAATATATAAGTGACCTGCAAGCCTGAGGGCTAATGTAGTGGTGCACATTTAGGTACAATAATTTTCTCTGTTTCTGAAGTGATCACAGTACAATATGAATGGATTTAGGTGGGAGTTGTACTTGGGTCCCTTTATATGAAGTCCACTGCACCACTAGGCTGCCCCTCTGCACTGCTTGGATGACTGTGTGGCCAGTTTACTAGGAATGTTGCCAGACAGACATCCCTATTTCTTGTTTTTATTTGTTTTTCCCTTGCGCATTTTTTTGAAATGGTACTTACAGATGGAGGAGTGGCCTAGTGGTTAGGGTGGTGGACTTTGGGCTTGGGGAACTGGGGAACTGAGGAACTGAGTTTGATTCCCACTTCAGGCACAGGCAGCTCCTTGTGACTGTGGGCAAGTCACTTAACCCTCCATTGCCCCAGGTACAAATAAGTACCTGTATATAATATGTAAGCCACATTGAGCCTGCCATGAGTGGGAAAGCGCACGGTACAAATGTAACAAAAATAAAAAAATCATGAAAACATCTAACTCACAGCCATAATTGAACCAGAAATTTAGATGTTTTTCTGGTTCAATTATGACTGTGAGCTAGACATTTCTGAAATGGTTTTGGCAAAATGTCTCAATTTGGACTTAGATGTCATATCGAAAATGCCCCTCCATGATACTATGTTAGTATGCTAACAACTCAAATACAAGCTAAGGAATGCACATCTCTATGGAATATGACAACAGAAAAAGACCATTCAGCCCATTCAAACCAGTAGACCAGTCTGAATTTTGATTCTGTGCTTGTCTCCATCACTTTCACTGGGAGGATGTTCTATGCATCATCTACCTTTTCTGTTAAAAAATACTTCCTTAACTTCTACTCTTTTTTTGTAAACAGAAGAACTTCACCCCCCTATACTGTACCACTCACTTGAGTTTTTGCATGCCCCTTAGTCCTAGTATTTTTGGAAAGATTAAACAAGCAGTTCATGTCTACCCATTCCAATTTACTCAGTATTTATAGACCTCTATCATATCTCTTCTCAGCCGTCACTTCTCCAAGCTAAAGAGCTCTAGCCACTTTAGTCTTCCTTCATAGGGAAGTTGTCCCATCCCCTTTATCATTTTCATCACTCTTTGTACCTTTTCTACTTCCGCTATATCTTTTTTGAGATGAGGTGACCAGAATTTCACACAGTATTCAAGGTGAGGTTGCTTTCTTAGGGGGTCTTTTACTAAAGATTAGCTCAAGTTATTTGCAGCAGCACCCATTTTAGTCCTATGGGCCCTGCTACAGATAACTGGAGCTAATCTTTAGTAAAAGACCCCCTTAGCCTCCGCTGCACACTGAGCAGAAGGATGCAATGTATCATCAATGATGACACCTAGATTCCTTTCCTGGTCAGTGACCCCTAATATGGAACCTTGCATCACGTAGGTATAGTTTTGGTTCTTCTGTCCCACATGCATCATGTTGCACTTGCTCACATTAAATGTCATCTACAATTTGGATGCTCAGTCTCCCAGTCTCGTAAGGTCCTCTTAAAATTTTTCACAATCCTCTTGCGATTTAACAACTTTGAATAAATTTGTGTCATCAGCAAATTTAATTACCTCACTAATTACTCCTAGCTCTAGATCATTTATAAATATGTTAGAAAGCAGCGGTCCCAGCACAGACCCCTGAAAAACCCCACTATCTACCCTTCTCCACTGAGAATTCTGACCATTTAACCCTACTCTGTTTTCTATCTTTTAACCAGTTTTTAATCCACAATAGGACATTACCTCCTATCCCATGATTTGCACGCACATCCCAGCAGCACACCCACAGTTGGGCACCATATATAGAATCTGGGGGTAACCACTCAACATGACCACTTACCACCTCTTATATAGGAAGTGCTTAAGTACATCTGTGTTAACAGAGAGCGGGTACCATGTTAATGCATGAACTACAGTAGAAAATAGTGGGAACGCCCAAATAGGTGCCATGGTAAAATCCTGTATTAAGCCACAGTAACAAAATCTTACCATGGTTTAGTAAAAGGACCCATTGTTTATATATGTATTTCTTGTTTGGAATTTACAAATTTGAATCTTGGATTTAATTACTCCTTTTTCAAACTCAGCCTCATGTTACATACAGGGATAGTGAATATTTTCCCTGACCCCTAAGAGGTATTCAATCTAAGGGGTCATTTTATTAAGGTGCACTTACAAATTTAGCATGCATTAATGAATTAGTATGCTCTAAATGCTAAGAAGCCCATAGGTATAGAATGGACTCCTTAACATTTTGTGGATGCTAATCATTAGCTAAATCTGTTACTGCACCTTAGTGACAGAACTCCTAAGTCTTACACTTAAGACAACTGAGGATGAAGTGAGGTCATAAAGACAGCCCTTGGAAGAAATAATATTTGAGCATCAACTTCCCACGTTTAACTTCTGCTGCTTTAACCACTAGGAGAGTCGTTTACTCAGGGTAACATGGATATTTAATACAAAATATGTAATAATGCTTCTATTAAATACAGACTATAATTTTATAGTCACATTGAAAGCTTTGTGTACTAAAATAAACCTGATCCTATTTATTGACTTTTTGCTTTTCTACCTTACCTTTTATAATGCCATTAGACTGGTTCAGTTACTAAATTGTCAAGCCATTATTAAGTTTTTTAGCCAGAATCATCTATTTTTGTTTTAGATTTTCCATTTGATCTTATCACAGTTTTCAAATTTGCAACAATAGTGAACCATTAATAAAGAGGTTAGGTATTTAAAAATAATACTCACCACTTGTTCACTTCAAGCTGAAGTAGAAAGAGAAAATAATATTTTTCTGTTATGCAGAGTATTCTACATGGCTTTTTGTTCTTTATTCAGCACTGCACATGATTTGTAGCTCAGAATATTTGTTGAAAATATATTTCCTACAAATATAAACAATCACATCTCTGTCATAATGGTAGAGACATAAAATATTAATGCAGGCTTTCTCATATTTTTTTTATATACGCTTTTCAAAAGTTACAGCTTAACTGGCTTTTTTTTTAGCTTTAAGAATCTTGCTCCCAAGTAACTTTTTTCAAATGTTTTAGAACTCTGACTGTAAAATACTATTAGAAAATTAATAAGAAATTTAAAAAAATATTTGATGACTCCACACCTTGTTGGTAGCTCTTTTTAGCTCCTGGTTCTAAGCAGCAAAATTATGTCAGGTCCAATTATAATGGAGAGTTAGTACAGCAAACTTTCACATCAAAAATTAAATGTTTCAGAAAATATAGACAGGTTTAATTCTAGTGCTGGTGAATACTACTGCATTGTTCCAAGAGGTTAATGGTTTGTTAAAGCACACACCTTATAGAGAACCTTGCATCCCTAAAGATTTATGTTGGGAAGGAATTTCTGAATTTGCAGAATATTCATTAGTTTAATAAGTGTATCCTCTTTAATAAAGTACTTTTAATAGAGCAGCTGAGTCTTACAGAGTTTACCAGTTTTGGGAGACCTTGAGAATGATGACCCAACAGTTTAATTAAAGCACATTAAAATGCACCATAGGAACTATCTAGTAAACTCTGTTTATGATAAACAGAGAACTGAGCAAAAGTGTTACTAAATTAGGCTTTAATGAAATATATTATAGTATAGGGGCTCATTTTCAAAGCACTTAGACTTACAAAGTTCCATAGATTACTATGGAGCTCATTTTCAAAAAAGAAAAATGTCCAAAAAGTAGCATACATCTGCATTTGGGTGTTTTTCTCACAAAAACGTCCAAATAGGTATTTTCAAAATCAATTTTTAGATGTTTTTCTACGATGTCCATCAGAAGTGTATTCAAATCACAAGGGGGTGTGTTAAGGGCAGGATCTGGGCATTCCCAACACTTGGACGTTTTTCAGCCATAATGGAACAAAACAAAAACATTCAGGACTAAAACTAAGATGTTTTGAGCAAGACCTGTTTTTATAACAAATAAGGCACAAAAAGGTGCCCTAAATGACCACTGGAGGGCATCAGGGATGACCTTTCCTTACTCCCCCAGTGGTCACTAACCCCCTCCCACCCCCCAAAATGTGATTTAAACATTACTTGCCAGCCTCAGACGTTAGACTCAGGTCCATTAGAACCTCATGCAGGGTCCATGGAGTAGTCTAGTGCTGAATTCAGTGCACTGCAGACAGGTAGACCCAGGCCTATAACTCCCCCTACCTGTTAGACTTGTGGAGGAAACTGTGAGCCCTCCAAAGCTCACCAGAAACCCATTGTACCCACATATATGTGCCCCATTCACCTGTAAGGGCTATGGTACTGGTATACAGTTGGGGGTAGTGGGTTTTGGGAAGCTCAGCAGAAAAGATAAGGGAGCAATGGCGAGATGTGTACCTGGGAACATTTTATGAAGTCCACTGCAGTGCCCCCTAGGGTGCCCTATTGCTTTCTGGGATGTCTGAGGTACCAGTCTACTAAAAATGCTAGCTCTTCCTACATCCCAATGGCTTGAGTGTGTGCATTTTGCATTTGGACGTTTATTTTTTTCAAAAATGGGCCAAAAAACAAAACATCCAAATCATAAAACCTTGTTCAAAACAGCATTTTTGAAAAAAAAAAAGACATTTAAATCGAATTCCAAAAATCAAGTGGTGAACATAGCAATTTTTGAAACAGAAAACTGTCTATCTTTTTGTTTCAAAAATGGGCATTTCCTAGATGTTTTGAACTCAGTATGTTTTCCTTTTGTGACTATATATATATATATATATATATATATATATATATAAAAAGCCATTGGGATGTATGGGTGGCCAGCATTCTTACTAGACTGACCACTCAGACCACCCAGCAGAGCAGTGGGGTACCCTAGGTTTCACTGCAGTGGACATCACATAAAAGGTCCCAGGTACACATTTCGCTGCTTCCCCCTTATTTTTGTATGGTAAGCCTGCCAAAACCCACCAAAACCTGACTGTACCCAACTGTACACCACTACAATAGCACTTAGGGCTGCAGGTGTCACCTATATGTAGGTACAGTAAGTTTTTTGTGGGTTTTAGATGGTTCACATTTTCCACCACAAGTGTAACAGTTAAGAGTAGGATATGGGCCTGGGTTCCCTTCTCTAAAGTGCACTGCACCACCTGCTAGGCTACTCCAGGAACCTGCTTGCTGCTCTAAGAGGCCTGGCCCTTGTTGATAAGAAGGTACCATCGTATGTTTCCCTGTAGACCTAAAGCTAGACAGAGAGGAGGGGGTCTTCGGGGAGAGAGTACTGTCATGAATCTAGCCATATCTACCCGCACCCCATCTCAGTGATGCATCGGGAATTGGATGGATCCGAAGTCTCCTGCTGCTTTCCCAGAGCTAAGGCCCACTCACATGGCCACTTCTCATGCTCCAGGGTCTGCTGTGGCTCAGATGTCATCTTCCCTTGCTGGATAGCGCCAGTGCTCCTAGGCACACATGCACAGGGAGACCTTTTTAGGGCCAGGAGCAGCACTTCTGGGAGCACCCTTGATGACATTGGGGGGTCCAAGAACCTTATAGAGAAGTGAAGGATACTTCATGGCTCATTTTCAAAGCACTTAGACTTATAAAGTTCCATAGGTTAATATGGGGCTCATTTTAAAAAGAGAAAAATGTCCAAAAAGTGGCATAAGTCTGCTTTTGGATGTTTTTCTCATAAAAACATCCAAAATGGTATTTTCAAAACAAATGTTTAGACACTTGTCTATGAAATCCATCAGAAGAGCATTCAAATCACAAGGGGGCATGTCAGGGGCGTGTTAAGAGCAGGCATCTGGGCATATCTAACAATGTGATAATAATGGGCAATGTGATAATAATGGGTGACCTCAATTATCCAAATATAGACTGGGTAAATGTAACATCGGGACACGCTAGAGAGGTACAATTCCTTGATGAAATCAAGGACAGCTTTATGGAGCAGCTGGTGCAGGAGCCAACGAGAGAAGGAAAAATTCTAGACTTGGTCCTTAGTGGAGCGCATGATCTGGTGAGGGACGTTATGGTACTGGGGCCGCTTGATAACAGTGATCATAATATGATCAGTTTTGATATCGACCTTGAAGTAACTATACACAGGAAGTCAAATACATGAGTGTTTAACTTTAAAAAAGGAGACTATGATAAAATGAGAAGAACGGTGGAAAAAAAACTTAGGGGGACAACTGAGAGGGTAAAAACTATACAACAGGCATGGACGCTGTTCAAAAATACCATCCTGGTATTCCACAAATTAGAAAAGAAAGACGGAACTCCAAAAGACAGCCGGCCTGGTTGAAAAGTGAGCTGAAGGAAGCTATTAGGGCTAAAAGAAATACCTTCAGAAAATGGAAGAAGGAACCGTCTGAAAATAATAAGAAGCAGCATAAGGAGTGTCAAAGCAAATGCAAGGCACAGATAAAGAAGGCCAAGAGGGATTACGAAAAAAAGATAGCATTAGAGGCAAAAAAGCATAGTAAAATTTTTTTTACGGTATATTAAAAGCAGGAAGCCAGCAAAAGAATCGGTTGGGCCGCTGGATGACCGAGAGGGTAAAAGGGGCGATCAAGGAAGACAAAGACGTAGCGGAGAGATTGAATGAATTCTTTGCTTCGGTCTTCACCGAGGAAGATTTGGGTGGGATACCGGTGTCGGAAATGATATTTCAAGCGGACGAGTCGGAGAAACTTACTGACTTCATGGTAAACCTGGAGGACGTAATGGGGCAGTTCAGCAAACTGAAGAGTAGCAAATCTCCTGGACCGGATGGTATTCATCCTAGAGTACTGATAGAACTGAAAAATGAGCTTGCGGAGCTACTGCTAGTGATATGCAATTTATCCTTAAAATTGAGGTTGGTACCGGAAGATTGGAGGGTGGCCAATGTGACGCCCATTTTTAAAAAAGGTTCCAGGGGAGATCTGGGAAATTATAGACCGGTGAGTCTGATGTCGGTGCCAAGGAAAATGGTAGAGGCTATTATTAAAAACAAAATTACAGAGCACATTCGAGGACATGGATTACTGAGACCGAGTCAGCACGGCTTTTGTGTGGGGAAAACTTGCCTGACCAATTTACTTCAATTCTTTGAAGGAGTAAACAAACATGTAGACAAAGGGGAGCCGGTTGCTATTGTGTATCTGGATTTTCAAAAAGCGTTTGACAAGGTACCTCATGAAAGGCTACAGAGGAAATTGGAGGGTCATGGGATAGGAGGAAAAGTCATATTGTGGATTAAAAACTGGTTGAAGGATAGGAAACAGAGAGTGGGGTTAAATGGGCAGTATTCACAATGGAGAAGGGTAGTTAGTGGGGTTCCTCAGGGGTCTGTGCTAGGACCACTGCTTTTTAATATATTTATAAATGATTTAGAGATGGGAGTAACTAGCAAGGTAATTAAATTTGCTGATGACACAAAGTTATTCAAAGCCGTTAACTCGTGACAGGATTGTGAAAAATTACAGAAGGACCTTACGAGACTGGGAGACTGGGCGGCTAAATGGCAGATGACGTTTAATGTGAGCAAGTGCAAGGTGATGCATGTGGGAAACCCCCCCCCCCCCCGAATTATAGCTATGTCATGCAAGGTTCCACGTTAGGAGTTACGGACCAAGAAAGGGATCTGGGTGTCGTCGTCGATAATACACTGAAACCTTCTGCTCAGTGTGCTGCTGCGCATCGGAAAGTGAATAAAATGTTGGGTATTATTAGGAAAGGTATGGAAAACAGGTGTGAGGATGTTATAATGCCGTTATATCGCTCCATGGTGCGACCGCACTTTGAGTATTGTGTTCAATTCTGGTCGCCGCATCTCAAGAAAGATATACTGGAATTGGAAAAGGTGCAGCGAAGGGCGACGAAAATGATAGCGGGGATGGGACGACTTCCCTATGAAGAAATACTAAGGAGGCTAGGGCTTTTCAGCTTGGAGAAGAGACGGCTGAGGGGAGACATGATAGAGGTATATAAAATAATGAGTGGAGTGGAACAGGTGGATGTGAAGCGTCTGTTCACGCTTTCCAAAAATACTAGGACTAGGCGGCATGCGATGAAACTACAGTGTAGTAAATTTAAAACAAATCGGAGAAAAGTTTTCTTCACCCAACGCGTAATTAAACTCTGGAATTCATTGCCGGAGAATGTGGTGAAGACGGTTAGTTTGGCAGAGTTTAAAAGGGGGTTAGACGGTTTCCTAAAGGACAAGTCCATAAACCACTACTAAATGGACTTGGGAAAAATCCACAATTCCGGGAATGTTTGTATGTTTGGCAAGCTTGCCAAGTGCCCTTGGCCTGGATTGGCCGCTGTCGTGGACAGGATGCTGGGCTCGATGGACCCTTGGTCTTTTCCCAGTGTAACATTACTTATGTACTTATGTACTTAGAAGTTTTTCTGTCATAATGGAACAAAACAAAAGTTGGATGTTTTGGTCTAGACCTGTTTTATTAATGAATAACCTACAAACTTTGTTTGAGCCTTAGGAATTTATACTGCCAGTACTATCTTCTCAAAGCCTAACCATACAGTTAACGTAACAGCAATGTTATACCGGAGGAAAAGCCTCAACAGACTCCGTATTTTTGGCTATACAGCTCAATAGTTTCAAGGAGTTCTATCTGTCATCATAGGCAAAAACCTCCCGGTTATAAAGTCAATCTTTAAATAGCTTTAGGTGAAAACACCACTTATCTTATCAGTCATTTCATTCTCCTGTCGCCACTCCGTCAATTCCACTGCCGACACTGGCCCAGGTTTCGGACTCACAATCTCTGTTGTCCTGCTTCAGGGTCAGTGGTAATTCAAATTTATGGCTGGCAACTCTAAATTCAAACAATAACACAATTAATAGCTTATTCTCCAACTCAACAGTATGTCAAGCGTCTTCTCAGTCCCTCACTTCACTACTAGCCGTTCAATCTCACGGAAACAACTCCCACTTCCTGCTTCCTGTCTAAATACACTGGCATCTGACATCATCCAAACCGGGTATACCAGGTTTGAATTTAAAAGAAATGGATCCACTCTACTCTTGTATTTAAAGATCCATCGCTGTTCCTGTTGGATCAGTACTAGCTTCTTGTCTCCTCCTCTGACATTAAACTCCACTTGCTGTAGAACCACACAACACAATGATTCAAATGCATGTCCTTTTTCCACGCAATGTGCTGCCAATGGAGCTGTTAATTTTTTAATGTGTATGTTACTTTTATGCTCTCCCAGGCGAATTGCCAATTTTCTCGTGGTTTGCCCCACATACAATTTGTTGCATGGGCATTGGATGCAATATACCACAAAATTAGAGGCACATGATGTTTTAGATCTCAACTTATACTCTCGTCCCGATTGTGGATCTTTAAACTTAGCAGTCTCAATCATCACCTCACACATACGACACGATCCATATTTGTTGTGTCCTCCCTCTCTGTATTCTTGCCAATCCAGAGGTCTTAAACAAGCCGGGGCCAGTATTTCTTTTACATTTCTACCCCTACTATATACCATACGTACTCTTACATCCTTAAAAACAGGTAATGTTTGTACTATATGCCAGTGCTTGTTAATTATGGCTGCTGCTCTTGTTGCCATATTATTATATCTCCAGACACATGTTGCTGTCTTCATCTCTGTGTCTTCCTCAACATTTCTTGGTGTCAACAGAAGATCACGATGATTGAATTTTGCCCTCTTATAAGCTTTTTGGACTACGTGTTTTGGATATTCTCTCACTTGTAATCTCAGGACATACAGTATAGCTGCTCACCAGTTATTAAAGATAACTGTTTTACATGGCTTCAGCAAAGAGTTCTCTCTCTCTTCTCCCGGGCTGAAACTGGGGCAAAAGCCAATACAATCCAAATTAAATTGAGCTCCTAGGCCAATCAGAGCCCAGACAACAACATTTAAAAGTATACTGCTCACAGTACTGTACATCACTTATTCACTGAGTGAAACAAAAAGAGGGAGCATTTACTTTTCCATAACAGCTTTAACATAAAGCATGCACCACCTGCTAGCCACTAGAAGAAATACACTTCAGGAATTAAGGAAGTTTCACAGCCTTAAAACACACTGTTCTGTCATAGTGCCCATTTACTAAGGTGTGCATCTATAAAATAGCCCTTTTCAGGCTATGTGATAGTAAATCTGTAGGTTAAGGTGTGGCTGATAGCTTGTGTTGGAGGAGGAGCAGTTAAACCACATGGTCTTTGCTGACTCCTGCCTAAAGGACACAGATAAGAATTGCTCTGGCTTAATTCTGCATTTATATCTTTCCTGTTTTTGTTATATACTCTGCTAAAATTGTGATTTGCATGTCCCAATCCTTAGAGCTATACACCTGGACATTTCTTCTGGTACATTTAAGTGCAGCTCTAGAGATAGGTTACAGCAGACACATTCCTAAGGTCTTAAGCTTTCCTGAAAAGAAAACCCATCATTATCACAGGAATCCCCAGTCTTCTACTCACCAGCTAAGGATTACTGCTCTAATAATAAGAATCTCAGCCAACAGACCCATAGGCTGCTGTTCTCCCTATATCACACCTGTTCATACCCATTACAATCAATCAGGATGACTTTTATTCTCTGTAATAATTGTGGTGCTTTAGTTTCAAGACCAATTATCTGGAGACTTAAGGCTTGTACTATCTGTCTGCAACTCACTAGATTAAAACACGAGCTCAGTAAAGTAAAACAGGAACTAGATGCACTTAAAGCAGCATCTAGGACCGCACAATATCATACTGCACAGAATCATACCAAATTATCACCACTACCACAAAGGATAAAACCACCTAAAAATAGATGGATCACTGTAGGCTCAGGCAGACTTCGTTATGTGACAAGAAAACATCCGACCTCACAAGTGTTATCCCTACAAAATTCTTTTACTCCATTACAGCACTGTGATGTTCTTGAAAACAGAACGGAAGCCAAAGAAAAAATAATAAAAGTGGAACAAAAAGATATGAAGGTACCCAAAGAGAAAAGAAACCCACAAATCACTAATGTTGAAACGCATACCAGGAAATGTAGATGGAAAGCGATGACCACAAATGCTCGCAGTCTAAGCAATAAAATTCATGACCTTCAGACCCTGATGTTGGAGGCAGACTTGGATGTTGTTGCTGATGGGGAGAAATGAAAAAATAGACTTTTACTTCAGCAGATTTAGCCCATACGCAGCAGAGCTTTAGAAGTGTTAACTCCCATTCTTTTTATTTATTTGTTCTCTCTCTCTCTCTCACAGACTCTTGAATAAAAGATTCAATTACTCTCTCTTCTTTAACTTCCAAACAAAAATGATGTTTACTTACAGTTTCTTCAGATAACTATTTACATCATACTTGCAGTAGACATGGTAAAACTACTGAATACAAAATTCTGTCAGTTGGTTATCATACAGCTTGAAGAGAGATTGCTAACACCATCTTATGCTGACACAGACTGACTCACTTTCAGAGCAACTAGAGTGACTCAGACACACCCACAATACATTATACTATATCCAATGACATCATAGCTCATAGAATTGTTGACAGTTAATACATGCAGCACTTGTCTTTCACATATTCCTACATACCCCTTCACATGCATTATTGTCCAACAATTCAATTCTTATATATTTATTTATATACATACAGTCCTAGCTTTTCTCGTAGATTTTCAAAATTTCTTACAGCTAGCGGTTTCGTCAAGATATCAGCAATCATTTGGTCAGTTTGTTTATATTGCAAACTTATTACTCCTTGCCTTGACAATTCTCTGACATTATGGAATTTTGTTGCAATATGTTTTGTCCTAGACTGTACCCTGTCATTTATTGACAACCTTATACAGCTTTGATTGTCTTCAAAAATCTGTATCGGTCTCTGCTGTTCTATACCAAAATCTGTACACAGTTTTTCTATCCACATTAGTTCACGACATGCTTCAGACACAGCAACATATTCTGCTTCTGTGGATGATAAACTTACAATGGTTTGTTTATGACTTGCCCATGAAATAGATGTTTTTCCATACATACAGTAAACACATACCCACTTGTGGATTTGTAATCTGAATGATCTCCAGCCCAATCAGAATCACAGTAACAAATCAATTTCTGATTACTATTTACCGGAATCACCAATTTACAGTCAATTGTACATTTCAAATATCTTACCACTCTTTTTACAGCAGTCCAGTCAGTCTTAGTAGGCTTGTTCACTCTTCTACTTAAAATTCCTACAGCATTCGCTATATCAACTCTGTAAGTGGTAGTTAGATAAAAAGTTTTTCTATTGCAGATCTGTTTAGAATATTATCTGGTAATGGTTCCCTTTCAGTTTCATCCCTCTGAAAATCTGTGGTCATAGGTGAACCTACTGAGTGTGCTTCCTGCATACCCATACTTTCAATAAGATCATTAATCTTTTGTTTCTGACTTATTAAATAAGAACCATCTTTCTGTTTTTCAATATTCATACCTAAATAGTATGACACATTTCCAAGTTCAGTTATTTCAACATTCTGATTTAAACACTTTACAATGTCTTTATACTCTTTTTCACTTTCACTTGCTATAAGCAAATCATCTACAAATGCTAAAATGTACACACAATGACCTTCCTTTTGTCTAGTATACAAGCATTTATCTGCTTCTCCTTGCTTAAAATCTAAATCAGTTAACATTTCATGCATTTTCTCATTCCAGCATTTTGCACTTTGCTTTAAACCATATAAACCTTTGTTCAGTTTACACACTAAATGACTGTTATTTGTATCTATGAAACCTTCTGGTTGTTTCATATACAAGTCTTCAGATATATCTCCATGAAGAAATGCTGTTTTAACATCTATGTGTTTCACTTGCATTTTCTTTGATGCAGCTATGCTTAGGAGAGTTCTGATTGTTGTGTGTTTCACTACTGTTGCAAATACTTCATCATAATCTTCACCATATTTTTGAAGATAACCTTTTGCTACCAGTCTGGCTTTATATCTTTCTACTTGTCCTTGTGCATTTCTTTTCAACTTAAATACCCACTTGCATCCTATGGCCTTTTTGCCATGGGGTAATTCAGTTAAGTTCCATGTTTTGTTTTTATGGAACGCGTCGATTTCATCTTGTGCAGCTTTTTTCCATTCTTCTGCTTCTTTTTCAGACATTTGATCAATTTCATCCCAAGTTAAAGGTTCTTGTGCATCATCAGAAGTTGTTAAATAAGATAGTCTTTGGGGTGGATTACCTCGATTTTCTCTGGATGAGCGTCTGACATTTTGTTGGTCTGACCTCTCCGTGTCATCTGAGATCGAGATTCTATCTCCAATCATTTCCCCTTCATCAGTGGTACTGTCTTCAGTATAAACACTTTCTGTATCTATTTCATTTTCCTGTTCCTCATTAGAATCAGAAAAATTATTATCAGACAATTCTGGTATGTTAGTGTTTATAATCACCGGGATATTGATTATTGGTTTCTTTTCATATTCTGGATGATAAGGTTCATTTGGAATTTTCCAGTCTTTATCAATTTTTTTATTTTCATCAAAATATGTGATGTGTTTTACACCAACAAATCCAGTGTTTAGATTCAGAATTCTATAACCTTTGTGACCTGAATCATAGCCCACTAGAATTCATTTTTCTGTTGTGGAATCCAGCTTATGTCTCTTCTGTTTCGGCACATGAGCATATGCTGTACTTCCAAATATTCTTATATGTGACAGATTTGGTTTTTTACTATGCCACATTTCATGTGGGGTGCGATCAGTCCCTTTTGTAGGTAGTCTGTTCTGTAGGTATACTGCTGTGAGAATTGGTTCTCCCCATAATCTCTTTGGAAGATTACTATCAGATAGCATACATCTTGTCATTTCTACAAGCGATCTGAACTTTCTTTCAGCTACAGAATTTTGTTCTGGTGTATATGCAACTGTCTTTATGTGCTGAATACCTTCTTGTTCTAGAAATGTTTGTATGGTATGTGAAGTAAACTCACCACCGTTGTCAGTCTGTAGAATCTTTGGTTTTTTATCAAATTTATTGCTTACCAAGGCTACAAACTTCTTTAACATATCAGCAACTTGATTCTTTTCTTTTAATAGATAGGCCATACAGTATCTAGAGAAATCATCCACAAATATTAATGCATATTTGTTATTCCCTAGTGATGGAATATTAAATGGTCCACATAAGTCAGTATGTATCAAGTCCAGTATTTTACTACTTCTTTTTCCTTTATATGATGGAAATGAGGGTCTTACCCCCTTTTGAGTAATAGAATCTATGCATTTTTCCATCTTACCATTACTGGCACTTATTTTTATGCCTGTTGCAAGTTGCTTACTTTGCAGCTCCAAGATCACCTTTGGATCTCTGTGTCCCATTCGACGATGCCAGGTCTCAAGATTACATTCTGTATTCTTCTTTGTTTTTATAAGATGTGATGATTCACCTGTAATGTTTAACTTATAGACATTGTTACTCATATAACCTTCAGCATAAATTTCATTACCATCAGAAATTGTACATTTACTATTTTCAAAATGAATTGAAAAACCTTTCTTGTCTAATGCTGATACACTGAGCATATTACAAACTGCTTGTGGAACATATAAGACATCTTTTACAAGAGTTTTTTTTTACTCCATCTGATACTATGCATTTTAAATGTCCATTTCCTTTTGCTTTGATCATTGTTGAGCCAGCATTTGCTGTGTGAAGACTACCATCTTCTGGTCTCATATCTGTGAAAAATTCTTTATTATTGGTTATATGTTTTGTGCTGCCAGAATCTAATATCCAACTATTTTTATCTGAAGTGTTCTTCATTATATTAAAAGATTTTTCTGTCATTATACAGCTCTTATTCTTACTGTTGTCATGGTCATAATTTCTTCTTTGACCATGCTTATTCTCCATTGGCTTAAATGAGCTAGAAGGGGTGTGGTTTTTCTTGTTACAGTATTTTGATACATGTCCCTCTTTACCACATGAATAGCAAATCAGCTTGTTTCTGGGCAGGCTTTTTTCATTATAGCTCCGCCTCCTACTATGCATCGCTGAGAAAAATGTTTCATTCTGGTTAATCTCTCTTGGTGAACAGATCTCCTCTGTTATAATACATTCTTGTCTAAGCTTAGAGACAGCCTGTTCAAAAGATTGTCCTTCAATTGCTTCATTCACTGTCCTGAATACTTCAAAATTTTTAGACAGAGATGTAAACATAAAAGCTCTCTTTAAAGCATCGCAGATAGGTATACCCGATAATTCTAGCTTCTTAAATAATGACATTAAATGTGTTATATGATCATTACATTTTTTCTTGTCATTCAACTTCAATTGAATTATTTCTGATAACCATATAGGCTGTTGTTTTGTATATGAAGTACCATACATGGTTTTCAATTTTTGCAATATTTCTTTTGAGGTGTCTGTTCCATCAATCAATATTGCCTGTTTCTCTGTCAGAGCTTCATATAGCATACTTCTGACATAACAGTCTGCAGTATTCCATTCTTCAAAATTGTCAGCATTTCTTACTTGATCCAAACATATATTTAGCTTCTTTGCTTCAATAATACATTTAAATCTCATCTCCCACTGAATATAGTTATATTCATTCAGTTGGGGCACTTTGAGAGAACATAGTAATGGTGCAGCTGCCATCTTGTCTTTTGTGTGGAGAGATAAAAAAAAATTTCTTAATGTTTTCTTTTTTTTTTATTTTAGTGGTCTGGGCCCATAACCCAATATGATGGGGAGAAATGAAAAAATAGACTTTTACTTCAGCAGATTTAGCCCATACGCAGCAGAGCTTTAGAAGTGTTAACTCCCATTCTTTTTATTTATTTGTTCTCTCTATCTCTCACAGACTCTTGAATAAAAGATTCAATTACTCTCTCTTCTTTAACTTCCAAACAAAAATGATGTTTACTTACAGTTTCTTCAGATAACTATTTACATCATACTTGCAGTAGACATGGTAAAACTACTGAATACAAAATTCTGTCAGTTGGTTATCATACAGCTTGAAGAGAGATTGCTAACACCATCTTATGCTGACACAGACTGACTCACTCTCAGAGCAACTAGAGTGACTCAGACACACCCACAAGACATTACACTATATCCAATGACTTGGATATAACAAAAGAGAGGGAACAAAGTACAAACTAAAGTCCAAACAAAAAAAAAAAACAGCACCACGGGCCTTTAAAAATGGAACACAGTTCTTTAATGAATGAGCCTTGACAAAAAGACCCGACACGGGCCGTGTTTCGGTGACTAGCACCTGCGTCAGGGGTCACAGTGATGACGTGGAAAACTTGGGGAATAACTCGAATATATTCCTCTACAATATATTATTCCTTACCCCACGTCTCATGTAGTAAAAGCTACAAAGCACCAAGGCACTTTCACTTTCATAGCTCATAGAATTGTTGACAGTTAATGCATGCAGCACTTGTCTTTCACATATTCCTACAGTTGCAATCACAGAGACGTGGTTAAATGGTTCCCATGAATGGGATGCAAACATACCAGGCTATAATCTATTTAGGAAGGATAGAGAGGGTCGTAAAGGTGGCGGAGTAGCTCTGTATGTGAGGAATGATATCACTGCGACTGAAATGACAGGGACCTGGGGAAAGGAAGAAGCGATATGGATCACCTTAAAAAGAGATGATAGAACCTCTGTCCACGTGGGTGTTGTCTACAGAACTCCGACACAATTGGAGGAATTAGATAAAGACCTGATCGCAGATATTCAAAAGTTGGGAAGCAAGAGAGAGGTGCTGTTGCTGGGAGATTTCAATCTGCCGGATGTAGATTGGAAGGTTCCGTCTGCGGAATCGGAAAGAAGTAGAGGGATCGTGGATGCTTTTCAAAGTGTTTTGCTCAGACAAATGGTGATGGAACCCACGAGGGAGGGAGCGACACTGGATCTGGTGCTCACAAATGGGGATAGCGTGTCAAATATCCGAGTGGGTGCCCACCTGGGCAGCAGTGACCATCAAACGGTTTGGTTTGATATAACAGCTAAAGTGGAGAGCGGCCAATCAAAACTCAAAGTCCTGGATTTCAAGCGTGCTGACTTTAGTAAAATGGGGGAATACCTGAGGAAGGAGATGATGGGCTGGGAGGAAATACGAGAAGTGGAAGGACAGAGGTCCAGGCTGAAAGAAGCTATAAATAGGGCCACGAACCTTTATGTAAGGAAAGTAAATAAAAGCAAGAGAAAAAGGAAACCGATATGGTTCTCCAAGCAAGTGGTTGAGAAAATTAAGGCTAAAGAGTTGGCATTCCAGAAATACAGAAAAACTCAAGAAAAGGAACACATGGAGGAATACTGGATGAAAATGAAAGAAGCCAAGAGAGAGATACGACTGGCAAAAGCGCAAGCAGAAGAACAAATGGCTAGAAATGTAAGGAGGGGTGAAAAAAATTTCTTCAGGTATATTAGTGAAAGGAGAATGACTAAAAAGGGAATTGTGAGACTAAAAGATACTGCGAACCGCTATGTGGAAAATGATGAAGAAAAAGCAAATTTGCTAAATAGATACTTTTGTTCTGTTTTCACAGAGGAAAATCCTGGAGAAGGACCGCGATGGACTGGAAATAATACAATTGAGAATGAAGTGGATAGATCACCGTTCACGGAAGAAAGTGTGTATCAACAACTTGAAAAGCTAAAGGTGGACAAAGCCATGGGACCGGATGGGATCCACCCCAGGATATTGAGGGAGCTCAGAGAGGTTTTGGCGGGTCCTCTTAAAGATTTGTTTAATATATCCTTGCAGACGGGAAAGGTTCCGAGGGATTGGAGAACAGCGGAGGTGGTCCCTCTTCACAAAAGTGGTGATAGGGAAGAAGCTGGAAACTACAGGCCGGTAAGCCTCACTTCGGTTATTGGAAAAGTAATGGAAGCGATGCTGAAGGAAAAGATAGTGAATTTCCTGGAAGCCAATAAGTTGCAAGATCCGAGACAACATGGTTTTACGAAAGGGAAATCGTACCAAACGAATCTCATTGAGTTCTTTGATTGGGTGACAGGAGAAATGAATCAGGGACGAGCTATGGACGTAATCTACTTAGATTTCAGCAAAGCATTTGACACGGTTCCCCACAGGAGGCTCTTAAATAAACTGGAGGGGCTGAAGATAGGACCTGAAGTGGTGAACTGGATTAGGAACTGGTTGACGGACAGACGCCAGAGGGTGGTGGTGAATGGAATTCGCTTGGAGGAAGGAAAGGTGAGTAGTGGAGTGCCTCAGGGATCGGTGCTGGGGCTGATTCTGTTCACTATATTTGTGAGTGACATTGCCGAAGGGTTAGAAGGTAAAGTTTGCCTATTTGCGGATGATACTAAGATCTGTAACAGAGTGGACACCCGGGAAGGAGTGGAAAACATGAAAAAGGATCTGAGGAAGCTAGAAGAATGGTCTAAGGTTTGGCAATTAAAATTCAATGCCAAGAAATGCAAAGTGATGCACTTAGGGAATAGAAATCCACGAGAGCCGTATGTGTTAGGCGGGGAGAGTCTGATAGGTACGGGCGGAGAGAGGGATCTTGGGGTGATAGTATCTGAGGATTTGAAGGCGACGAAACAGTGTGACAAGGCTGTGGCCGTAGCTAGAAGGTTGTTAGGCTGTATAGAGAGAAGTGTGACCAGCAGAAGAAAGGGGGTGTTGATGCCCCTGTATAAGTTGTTGGTGAGGCCCCACCTGGAGTATTGTGTTCAGTTTTGTAGGCCGTATCTTGTTAAGGATGTAAAAAGAATTGAAGCGGTGCAAAGAAAAGCTACGAGAATGGTATGGGATTTGCGTTACAAGATGTATGAGGAGAGTCTTGCTGAACTAAACATGTATACTCTGGAGGAAAGGAGAAACAGGGGTGATATGATACAGACGTTCAAATATTTGAAAGGTATTAATCCGCAAACGAACCTTTTCCGGAGATGGGAAGGTGGTAGAACGAGAGGACATGAAGTGAGATTGAAGGGGGGCAGATTCAAGAAAAATGTCAGGAAGTATTTTTTCACGGAGAGAGTAGTGGATGCTTGGAATGCCCTCCCGCGGGAGGTGGTGGAAATGAAAACGGTAACAGAATTCAAACATGCGTGGGATAAGCATAAAGGAATCCTATGCCGAAGGAATGGATCCTCAGGAACTTAGTCAAGATCAGGAGGCGGGGCTGGTGGTTGGGAGGCGGGGATAGTGCTGGGCAGACTTATACGGTCTGTGCCGGGACTGGTGGTTGGGAGGCAGGGATAGTGCTGGGCAGACTTATACGGTCTGTGCCAGAGCCGGTGGTGGGAGGCGGGGCTGGTGGTTGGGAGGCGGGGATAGTGCTCGGCAGACTTATACGGTCTGTGGCAGAGCCGGTGGTTGGGAGGCGGGGCTGGTGGTTGGGAGGTGGGGATAGTGCTGGGCAGACTTATACGGTCTGTGCCCTGAAGAACACAGGTACAAATCAAAGTAGGGTATACACAAAAATTAGCACATATGAGTTATCTTGTTGGGCAGACTGGATAGACTGTGCAGGTCTTTTTCTGCCGTCATCTACTATGTTACTATGTTACTATTTTCACGTGGAAACTGAAAATAATTAACACGGGGAGCACTTAGCCCTCCTATTTAGGGGACACTAAGGGCTCCTGCATTATGGACATGGCAACCAGTTAGAGAACACTAATTTCAGCTGGTTAATACATCCACACTCATTCTCCACTCATGATACACCCCTTCAAAAAAATGATGCAAAAAAATGTGCGCTTAGCTCACACAAACAGAAAAAGCATGTCATGTGGTAAGAGTTTACCACACCTTAGTAAAAAGACACCATATCCTTTAACTTTCTATGTAAAAACACAAAAGGTCCAATATTTATTTATTATTTATTTTTCTGCATTTATATCCCACATTTTCCCACCTCATTGCAGGCTCGATGTGGCTTACAAATACCGTAGTGGCGATCGCCATTTCGGAATAGAATACAGAGTAATATTCCAGTAAAGAATATAGAAAATACACAGTAAAATTAGAAGAAAATAGATAAGCAATTCATTTCAGGCATTTGAGAACATGGGTAGTAAAAAATGTTCAATAATAAAAAGAGTAGTTCAATGTTAACTAATTCTGGTACAGTGTTGGTGTCATATTTTTAGGAAGGATCCTTATGATAAGTCTCTTTGAACAGGTAAGTCTTTAATAGTTTCCGGAAGGCTGCCAAATCATGTGTTAACTTACAAAGTTATGTTCATAAATTAGCCTCTTTGAAAATTTACTAGGAGCCCCATATTCAGAAAATGCTGAGCTCTTAAAATTATGCTCCTAAAGGACATGTTTGCTAAACTGCATTAAGCAGCTAGTGCAAGTTTCACTGGATTAGCAAGAAAACCCTGATGAAAACGACAATGACTCTGGAATCAAGTTAGTGTCATGTTTAAGCCAATGTAATTTAGTTTTATCAGTGTTTAGTTTAAACCCATGAGAAGAATTGAAATTCTTGACAATTGAAATACATGTTTCAATTCACGATGTTATGGTAGATAAGTCCTAATCAACTTGCAAAAGCATGTCATGTGCATACAAATAAAAGTTAACACCTATTGAAGAGAAATCTGCAACAGACATATAAACGTTAAAATAGGCGAGAGTGGGAAACCCCAAGGGTCCATTCCCTTGAGAAGACATCCTTCATCTTAGCGATATAACACCATATTCTATATAGCATGCCTAGAGATTTGTGCTGAAATCCAAGAGGATTTTATAACACGCATAACATAGCAAGCTTAACAAGCTAATGAGCACTGATAACAGCACTTAGGGGCCCTTTTTCAAAGCTGCATTCGGGCTAGCGCGCGGGTAGCATGTGCCAAATCAGCACTACTGCTGGGGTAGTGTGTGCGCCCAGTGGTAATTCTAACTTTGACATGTGCTGAATCCCGCAGTAGAAATTCTTTTTCTATTTTCTACCATGGAGGGCGTTCCCAGCGGTAATCGGCAGCAAGGCCACATTGCCATGCACTGCATAGTTATCACACGGGTAGCACATTAGCCCTTACCCGTGTGATGGCTGGCAGTAAGGGCTCAGGCCATAAATAGGTGCATGCTAGTTTTAATTTTTGCATTTGCTCATTTCCTGGCACATTAAAAAATGGCCTTTTCCCCAGCCCTGGTAAAAAGTGACCCAGCATGTGCTAAAAAGATACACCCACACTTCTTTGGAGGAAGCTTCGATTAGTCCAGCAGCTAGAACCCCTTCTCCCCCTTCGCAAGTTTTGTCAGCTGATTCCCCTAATCTTCCTGCTGCTGCTTCATCACCAAAAGCTGAAGCAGCATAGGAGACACCCGATATCTGTGACTCTTTGATATTTACATCTCCTTTGAAACCTATATTAATTTCTGCCGGGTTGACGGTTTTGGACTCAGGGAAGCAGAATGTTTCTTTGCAGGATTTATGCCAAGCTATGTGTGTTCTGGAGGGTGCTTTCCAGGGTACTATTGATCAAGTATGTGCCTTCTCTCAAGATACTATCTGTAAGATTTCTAATGTTGAAACAAATCTGAAAGTTTTACAGAGTCAAATTGGTAAAGTAGAACCTCGAGTTTTCACTCTGCAGGCTGTTTCCTCTACTGCTATTAAAAATTCTCATATGATTCATTTAAAACTTGAAATGTTAAATGCCAGTAGATCCAGGAACTTGCATTTTATAAATTTTCCCTATACTCATTTATCTGCAGAGATTCTTCTTAGAAAATATTTTAAGGAGGTTCTTCTCCTGACAATAGTGGATTCTATTTCTATTTCAAATTATTATATTCCTACTAAGTCTGTTAATGGTGGCTGTAACTTACAGGCCGCTGAAGCTTCGGCTCAGCCGAGCCTAGATCTAACTGGTTTTCCTGAAGGTTCTATGGACAATATTTCAACTAGAGCCACCCTTTTAGTGACCTTCTCTTCAGATAAAGATAGAAGTTTGGTTTTGAAATCTTATTTCAAAAAGAAAGATAATCTTTTTTTTGTGATGCTAAAATGTAGTTATTTCCTGATGAAATAACTGTGACATAGGTTCATAGGATGGATTTCCTCATATTGAAACCTAGGGTCTTGGCAATTAATGCAACATCTTTTCTCAAATTTTCATGAAAGTCAAATTGCAATGGGCTGTGGGACTTTAGATAGTTAATTGCTCTGCTATAATTGCTTCAGAGATTTTCGAGAGAAGAAGAATGCTCGCTACTAGTCTAAAGTTAAAAGGAAGACTAGAATCCAGAGAAGAATGTTTGAGGATAGGATTAAAAATAATACCTGCAAAATATGAAGGATATTGCCCTAAGTCCAGTAATGTATTTACTAGTGATGCAAATCTGTCAATTATAAAAGAGGGAGCATCCTTCATAAGATATGAAGGGCAACTGTTCAAGAGACAAGGTGAAGAAGAAAATCTTACTAATAACATCTTTAATTTATTTCTATCTACACTTAAAAAGACTGCCACGATCAATCCGCAGGAATACTGAGTAAATCAGTGAAAGAAGTTGAGTTGGAAAGATCCACCACTATCTCTGCTTTTGGTGGAAAATGATTCATTATCTTTGCTATTTTATCTGAGAAATAAATTGCTAAGGTGGTACAGGTGGAAAACAATCATTTTCATCATTTTTTATGGACACAAATTTGAGGTTATTAAAAATATTGAAAAATTGCTGAGAAGAGGAAGATGAATTAGCTATAGAAGCCATAAAATACAAAAATGACACTAAGTCATAAAGACTACTCAAAGCCACTGCCTTATCTCTGAAAGACTTCCATACTACATTTAAACTTTCATGAGACTCCTTCCTGGAAATACTTCTGTATCATAACTGATTTCAATGTCATTAAAGTTTATAGACCTGAATGGAAGTCCAGAGATATCTGGGCTCTCTCTCAACTGTATTTAGCTGATAAACGTTTTTCCTTAACAACCTTTTGCAATAAATTTGGTGTCACATCTATTGACTCCCACATTTACAACAACTAACAACCCACATATAAAACAGTATAAATCTTCTCAACCTC
The DNA here is from genome assembly GCF_901765095.1 of Microcaecilia unicolor. Classification (NCBI taxonomy): domain Eukaryota; kingdom Metazoa; phylum Chordata; class Amphibia; order Gymnophiona; family Siphonopidae; genus Microcaecilia; species Microcaecilia unicolor. The sequence continues at coordinate 156,580,257 of NC_044037.1, forward strand.
CCCTGAATCCTTCAGAATTCTCCATATTATGTCAGTCTCTTTTAGCTGGATGCTAAAGGGTTTTGAGAATTTACAAAAAAATAAATACAAGAATCTGGCATCAAACATTGGAATCATCCAACTGAATCCTCATGGGAAAAAAGTGCTTGAATTAATCCATCATCATTTGTCTGGTCTCTGTATTGGAGTAAAATTCTTCATCCAGCTATGTCTGCAGCAATTGCTCAATCATCCTTTTTTGTCCTTCATAGAGTGTATTGGACTCCTCAAAACTAGCAAAAATAATGAGAAAAGACAAATCAAATATTTGTTGGACATGCTCAGAAGAAACTGACTCCCTCTTCCATGTGCTATTTTTCTGTAAAAATGTGCGTGTTACTGATTCTACATTTGCCCAAAAAATATACAAATCACCTACAATTTAGTGATTTTACATTCTTCTTTACCAGATTTCATTCTATCTGATAATCATGTCAAACTTTAATATTATGATTTCTTTGGCAACTCATCTCACAATTTGCAACTGGAAAGACAACTCTAAGCTGAATGTATCTGAATGGTTGAACTCAGTGTTATCAAGAAATATGAATTGGCTATTACTATCAGAAACCATAATGTTAATTCTGTCTCAAAAACATAGGCACCCCATGACTCTTTTTGTGATAATATGGCTAGCTGATGTATATCACTGTTCCTAACTTCTTGTTAATAACTAATTACTGTAGTATATTTTACCCATGTAACCTGTAAGGATCATCTAATGTTTACATTTATGTTTGTTATAAACATTGTGAAAAAAAAAAGAAAAAGTACAGAGAAAGGCAACGAAAATGATCAAATGGATGGGGTGACTTCCCTATGAGATGGCTGAAGGGAGATATGATAAAGGTCTATAAAATACTGAGTGGAGTGGAATGGGTAGATATAAATTACTTGTTTACTCTTTCCAAAAATACAAGGAATCAAGGGCATGGATTGAAGCTACTAAGTAGTAAATTTAAATAAAAAATAAAGATTACAAAATTAAAACAAATCAGAGAAAATATTTCTTTATGCAGTTTGTAATTAAACTCTGGAATTTCTTGCCTGAGAATGTGATAAAAGCAGTTAGCTTTGCAGAGTTTAAAAAATGATTAGACCATTTCCTAAATAAAAAGTTCATAAGCCATTATTAAGATAGATTTGGGAAAATCCACTGCTTAGATAAGCAGCACAAAATTTGTTTTACTCTTTTGGGATCTTGCCAGGTGCTAAACCTGGATTGGCCACTGTTAGAAACAGTATACTAGGCTTGATAGACCTTTGGTCTATCCTAGTATAGCAATGTTTACGTTCTTAATCTGATTCAGGCTCTTTGTGTAGGCATCAACACTGAAGCTCTTTAGTACATAGACCCCTTTATTTAGTACCACTTTTGCCATGATGAAATGTTTAGCAGCAGAAGAACTTTAGAGTTGAGTTCATTAATCATTATCTAGGGTAATACCTTTCCCAGAGGTAAAAGTCTAGTGCCATAATTGATGTAATTGCTCTGATCATTATTAAGTCAGGTTTTTTTAAAACAAACATCAACTGTATGTGTAAATTAGTTACAAAGGGAATTATTAACATTAATCTATTTGAAATAATTATGTGGCTTGTGACTAGGATTAAGGAGGTCATTAAAAGTTTATACAGTCAAGGTGTAAATAATAAATTCATTACAAGTTTTATATCCATGCCTAATTGCATCATACTTTTGCTCAATAAATAATTCGAATGTTTATATATACAAACTTTGCTAAACTTTATATAATGATTATTTACATTTGATTACCCATTTTTGATTACAGAATCCCAAAGCAGGTTACAACATAAATATTAACGATGAAATAAACATAATCATAATCCATTAGACAATAACCTATGTATCATCTCTCACAAGCAACAGCATCATATAAATATGGTGGTGATGATGGTGGTAGTGGGGGTTGCCATTAATTCCCCTTCCCCCAACTAGTTTTTTTATTAGTTGAAGTTCCTATATAGTTATAGCCAGTGCGTATTTCCTAGTAAAAAAGGTGCCGGTACTCAAATGCTAGGCCACTCTTCAGGGGTGGGGTAATCACTGAGGGGCCCATCCCACAAAGCCAAGCCCCCTGCAACTGGTCACAGAATGTATGACAAGGCAGAATTGGTGTGTAGAGCCTTAGTTCTTTCATTAAAACTTGAGGTCCATGGGTCAATTTTAGCAGACAACTGAAAAGGTGCCGGTACTCAGTACCCCCAGGTACTCCCTCAAAAAAAGCCCTGGTTATGGCACTTGTGCCTCTGCAGGTGTGTCTGAAACCTTTGACTGACATCTGATCCAGCACAAGATCTGTATGCTTGGAGAAGCATGGTGTGTGAAAGGGCTAAAGGGAAGCTATTACAATGCTGTAAAACAGCAGTTTATAACCCCAGTTAAGGAGGGGTTGAGAGTTTTCCTTTTTTCTTCTTCTGAGAGGCAGTAAGGGATCCCTAGGCCAGGTTGTTCTTAGAACAGGAGAGAGAAATTTTACAAAAAGCCCCATCTTGCTGAGCAGGGGCATAGCCAGACTTCGGCGGGAGGGGGGTCCAGAGCCTGAGGTGAGGGGGCACATTTTAGCCCCACCCCCGCCGACTTTGCCCCTCCCCTGCCGCCGACCCTCTCGACCCTCACTCCTGCCGCCAATCCGCCGTTGTCTACCTTTGCTGGCGGGGGACCCCAACCCCCACCAGCCGAGGTCCTCTTCTCACAAAAGGCTTCCTTCTGTTTCTGATGTCCTGCACTTTGTACCTGCAGGACGTCAGAAACAGAAGGAAGCCTTTTGCGAGTCCCCCGCCAGCAAAGGCAGGCGACGGTGGGTTGGTGGCGGGGGGGGGGGGGGGGTTGGGTGGGTCGTCAGCAGGGGGGTCCAGGGGCAAATCTACGGGGGCCCAGCCCCTCCAGGCCCCACGTAGCTACGCCACTGGCTGAGAGGCAGCCAGGGCTAAAGGAGAGTGCCTAGAACTCACATTGAGTGGCGCTAGGCTGGAACTTGCCTGGGGCATGGGACAGAGGACAGATGTACCACAGCAGGGCTGTTTTCTAGGTGCTTAAGAAGGAGAAGAATAGGGGCTAGCCTATTGCCTCAGAAGGATAGGTCCAACTTAACTTTTAGGCAGACTAGGCCAGGGCCACCAAGAGACTGAGCCAGGCCCAGGAGAGAGCCGCCGCCGCTGTACCCCCCCCAGGATCGCCGCTGCCACCACCAGCCCCCTACCGCAGTTCCACATACCTTGGCCGGCGGGGGTCCCCAGGTCCTGCCAGCAGAAGAAGCCTTTCTCCAGGGCTGTTCTTCACTCAGCTACATTGCCTGCACTGGCGCTGTGGCTGCTTTTCCCCTTACTTCATGCATGCTCAATTTCATCAAAACCAAGCATGAGCAACGTGAGGGGAAAAGCAGCCACAAGGCAGGCAATGTGGCAGAGTGAAGAACAGTTACCATATGGCTCCAGAAAAAGGAGGACAAATTGAGTCAGTCTGGGTTTTACTGGATCAATGTGTCTTCCTTTTTCTGGAGCCATATGGCAACCCTACACTCTCCAGCTTCACAATAAGCACAGGCAACAGATAATGTTCAGCATAAATCAATATAGGTGCAATACAACATTAATAGTATAAGTTTCACAAGCAAAGCTCTTACAATACTATGTAAGTGTAGGAAAAACCTTTCTCAGAGAAAAAAAACCTACAGAGTTTATTTGCACTAGAATGACAGTGAACATTATTCAATATGGTAACTTAACCTAATATGTATTATGATAATGTAAATAAAGTGTGACATACAAAGTTATAATACTTGGTTTAACTTATAAGATATAGATAAACTACGCTATACTAGATGTATATGTAGTGTAAGTAAAACCATAAAAATGGAGAAAACCTTATCTTGTATCACATCAAAATAATAATAATATACCAGCCAAGCATAAACTTAAAAGTAGTGCATCACTTAAAACATATAACATTGTATGTGAAATAACAGTTAGCATGAATTATGTAAGTATTGGTATAAATGCTAAAGCAAGTGTTGATACCAACAAGCATACGCATTATGATATGAAAACATTCAAATGAGATAAAAGTAAATTGAACACTTCTATTACCTAATGCTGGATACATATATGTATGGCCTAATATAACACACACACACACACACACACACAAAATAACCTTTTATTTTCTGGAGAGTGTAGAGACTATAGGTATAGACATAAATGTTTAATGAAAGAATCTGTGTAAACTTGTAATGAAGACAAAAATAAAGGGCCCTGTTTACTAAGCTGCACTATAGGTGTGCTAACGTTTCTAGCACATGCTAAAAATTAGCGCATGCAAACGCTAGAGACACCCATATATTCCTATGGGTGTCTCTAGCATTAGCACGTGCTAACAATGCTAGCACACCTTAGTAAACAGGACCCAAAGTGTCTATAGGTACTTTAGAAAGAGTAATGGTACCATATGCTCTCCTGTTCAGGAGAAATGTATATACTTGTAGAAAGAAATCAATTATATTCTCTGTTCTTCTTTAGGAGATCTGTATGTATAGAATTAATTTTCAAACAACAGATATGTTTTTGCCTCCAAATATGAAATGAATGCATATAATTTGAAATTTCAATTTAAAATGTGATTCTGTATCTAATTTAAATTTCAAAAGATTTCAATGGGTGCACCATAGTTTTAAAACATCAGCCCATGGCTGTTTTATAGGATAATTTTAAAAATAATAAGTCATGACTGTAGGTAAAACCAAACCCCCAAATCGTCACTTGAGGCCAATAAAGTTTGAAAACTGTATGCACAGTGCAAAGAATAATGTGGTCCATAAATTATTGGATCATGATCCCTTTCTCTGTTTTAAAAGCACAAAGAAAGACACTGAGCTAAGTTAATTTCAAACAAAGAATTCTTTCATTGCTTAGAACTGCCAAGTACCAAGGAAACCAGATAAGATATTTTTTTCAGCAGTTCTTTTCCTATTTAAGTTTCATTCCATAAACAAAAGAACCCCCCCCACACAATTTGTTTGTACCATATAGGTAAATGAACATACATATCATTTACCTTTTTAATTCATATGACATTTTAGTTAGAAGTGACTTTTGAAAGAAACATAACCTGTTAGTTTCTCATTCAAGGGAAGATAGACATAACAAAACATCATGGGAGAATTATACTTTTCTCTCACACCCCCTTCCAATTCTCTAAGTTTATTTCGGCCATCCTTCAGAACTCCAGAACCCGCTTGAAACAAGACACAAATAAGGTAAATGCTACTATTTAATTAATTCTTTGATGGGTTATGAATAATATGGTATTCTTCTTGGTACTGGTGTAAAAAAACAGCAGAATTATTTATTACATTAATCCCAGTAGGAACTTGAAGGAATTTGATCTTGCACCCAGAATGACTTCTGGACAACCAGATCAGTTTGAAGTCTTTGCTTAGGAATTATATTGTGAGAAGTACATTATAATTTTAAAGGCTGTTGTCACTTTAATGAATATTTCCTCCAAAAATGCTGGAAATTTGTATCTGGAAAACGATGGTATTTCTTTCTTTTCAAAGTTTCCTTCAATAGAAATACAGATAATAAACTAAATGGATGTTATGGTAAAGAAAATAATTCTTGTAATGCTGAAATGAATTCTCATATAACAGATTATGGTGTTTTCAGAGTTTGGCTTTTGATAGCAATAAAGAAATGCTACAGCATAGTGGGACTTGGAGGGGCATTTTCAAAAGGTCATCCAAGTATGAATGAGGACGCCCTCACAAAGTCATCCAAAATCAGGTAGGTATAATCGAAAAATAGTATGGACGTCCTTAGACATTCCATTATCGCAGTTGAAAACGCCCAAATCAGGGACGCCCAAAGTATAGTAAAAATACTGCAAAGACGTCCTTAAAACATTCAATGTGTAAAGTATAGTAAGTATAAAGTACAGTAACAAGAACGTGTTTCCTCACAAAACTGCTGAAGGACATCTGTCATACTAGGCCCACCAAAGAATGGCGGGCCTATAAGAGGGACACCCTTCGGCAGTTCTGTGAGAAACACGTCCTTGTTACTGTACTTTACGCATGAATTTTCTTTATATTCCCATACCTGGATGTCCGCAACTACACACAGTACTTGCGGAACATGCAGCCATGGGAAATATAAGGAACATACATATTTTATTGTGTATATATGAAGAGGTTCGCACACTTGATAATGATCTATATAAGGAAGGCTCCGCACGTATGAACACGTACTCATCCAAATAAGGCCCTGCACGCGTGACGACGGTCCATGCATGCGTGACGACAGTCCATGCATGTCATGGACGTCCATGCGTCATGGTCATCCATATATGGGATGGTTGTCCATATATGGAACTGTTCATGTAAGGACGGCCATCACGCATGGGCGTCCATATAAGGCAATGCACGTTTTCCAATGGTTATTCACTGAGAAACATGGCTCTCAGACGCGAGCCCAACTTTAGCGTGGCTGAGAGTCTACTCCTAGTGCAGCTTTGCCTGAGGCACCGGTGCAGGCTGTTTATGCACCACCACCACCTTCCCCCCCTCAGGACTGTGTCTATTAGAACATGGACACAGATAAGACACAGGCTGGAACGGTAACTGCTTTTTTTCACCCCCTCCCCTCACTGTCCCCCTCCTGTAGCACCACATTTAAGAGCTCCCTCAGCAATGTAAGCACTAACTGTAGTCTGCATTCAAGGGTAATCACTATGTGCACACCCACATTCATTAATAGAATCAATGTATTAGAAGGGAAAAACATTCTCACTTCCCAGCAATACTGCACACAAACGATACTTTCTGTCCTCATGTGCACCTCAATGGCATCACCTGTACCAATGTCATATCCCCCCCCCCCCCCCCATCATCAGTGTTGTGTGTCTCTACTGTCATGTCATCTCATGCATCTCACACCCCAAGTGTCTAGGCCAGGGCTCACCACTGACCCCACCTTTCCCCATTCCTGCCTTATGCCAGCCAGCCAGCTCCTGCACTATGCAAGCCATGTTGAATGTGCTGATCTCAAGGACAATCATTTTACATACATAGGGCGCCAGCAGCAGCAGGAGGAGGAGGAGGACGGGGAAGAGGAAGCTGAGGCACCACCAGTGGTGGAAGAGGAGGAGGAGGCACCAGTGGTGGAAGAGGAGAAGGAGGCAGAGGCGGTGGCAGCAGCAGCAGCAACAACAACAGAAGGGCCAGACCCCTGGCATGAAATGCCTCCCCTTGAGGGGGATGAGGGCCCAACACCACCCGCCCTTTCCACCCCAGCCCCAGCACTGCGCCTCCTGCAGCAACTGGTGAATAGCCAAAACCAGTTACTGTAGGAGGTGTCAGCGATCAGGCTGGAGATGGCAGCAATGCGGCAGGCTAACGAGCAGCACTTCAGGGTGCAGAGGCTGCTCCTGGTGCTGCTCGTTAGCCTGCTGCAGAGGGCCATGCAGGGAGGAAGACAACACCTCCCTTGAGACACTGTTTTAAAAATATATATTGTACATAGTTCTATTTTTGGTTTTGCTAAATATAAGTTTCATATTTTTGATATAACAGGGTGTGTGTCTCTACTTTGTGCACTACATATTATCAAATGCAGGGGTTGATTTGAGAGGAGGCAGCAATCTGGGTTGCATGACAGGTGAACTGTGACAGAGAAACTTTGGTACATATGTGTGATAAGTGTGGTCATATAGAAGGCCACCTGTTCCTTCCAAACTACATGGCTGTATGGTAAGGGGGGGGGGGGGGAGGCTGGGTGGGCATTTCTGTTGAGGAACAGAAATGCCCATCCAGCCTCTCCCCCCCTTCCCATAGAGCCCCACAGCACAGAGTTGTCTAAATAATAGGTATGTTGTCTAGCACTAGTGATCTGCCAAGTAGAAACTTGGAGATAACCATAGGTTTATTGTTTATCGTTTATTCATTTACTATACCATTACAAATTGTATGCACAAAACAGAACGGTTTACAATATCAGTATAAAAAATCATAATATAAAAACAAAAAACAAAAGAATTCCATCAAATTGATAGGAAAGCACGGCAAACTTAAAACAGACGTTCTACAAGATGATCAATACCACTACACACTAAACAGCCATTCATGACAAGTACATTAAGCTAGAATATTTCTTCACTACATAATTACTTCTGTCTAAATACTGCCTTTCATCACAGATTATTTTCGAACGTGTTTTGAAACAAATATGTTTTCAAAAATTTACGAAATTGAATGTAAGACTACTCCAGTCTAAAAGTTTTGGGAAGGCAGTTCCAAAGAGAAGGGGCTATAAAAAAGAAAGCTGAGCTTCTGGTAGATTCCCATCTAGCCTTCTGTATTGATGGAATAACTAATCTATTGTCTGTAAATGATCGAAGCGTTCGCTTAGGTGAATATAACAGGATAAGGTTAGCTAAATATGACGGAGTTAATGAATATAATGCTTTGTGTCAGGTAGCGCATAGACGATGTTTGCTCTCTGATCACCAGACACCCTTACCCACAACCAAACCACATTGGTGAGGGCCAGGAAGGAGCTACAAACAGCTGGGTCATCTGTTCACATTGAATGTATCAGCAATGGTATATAGTGCTGAGGAGAAAAGGGAAAACAATGGTAAAAGCATTAGATGGATATTTACTTCATCACAATTGCAATATAATATATCAGGTACAGAAGGGCACAGGCTAGGGGAATTATAGGCACTGGGCTGTAGCCACCTGCAGGTAATTTAGAATAGGAACTGTAACCAGAACCCCTCTCCCTCACCATGACTTAAGGGCTCAAGGCCATGGTAGGCACGCACCCGTGGCCACCTTGAAAATAGTTTGCAGGATAGAATTTAGAAATGTTGTTCCATAACTATGGACTGTATTGAATAATGTGGAAAAGACATTCAGTTCATATATGCTCCCCCCCTCCCCACCCCCAGCAACCTTGAGAATGGGTGGGCACTTCATAAAAGGGGACTGGGGTTCACCACATAAAGAAGGATGGAACCTACCAGGGAGCGATACAGCAGCTCCAACGGCTGGACCACAGTATTGATGGCCTACGGAGTGACCTGAAAGCACACAGTGCAGTACTGATGCAGCAACAAGTGGCGTCTCCTTCCACAACTGCACAGCAACCACCGGGAAACCTGTTGAAAATAGAGGTAAGATTTGAATGCAGAGAACAGAGAGAGAATGGGGAGCCCTTGACCATGAGGGATGCACACATCCATTCTCAGGGCCTCTCCCCCACCCCCACCCCACAGGCAGCCACAACTGAGTGTGTCCACTAGAGATCAAGACATCTGTACAATGAATTGGGTAGAAACAATCATGGCTCTCAGAGTGCAGTGTATTACTTGACCAGCTCTCCTGCAAGATGCAAGAAGTGTTTGTTTAGCACCTACATAGCAGAAAGGGAAGAGGTGGCTGAGAGGTATGAGCTTACCTTTAACTTGTGGTACAAGATTCTTTGCATCGCATTGGTACAATGGCACCAAAGCAACCACCCACCGGCAAGGGTAATTTCACCGACACAGAAATTGAACTGCTGGTTCAAGAAATCCAGAGGAAGCACATGCATCTCTTTGCTCCCATGGGCCAGAGGCTAGCTGCTACAATGAAGCAAAGAGAATGGGAGGCAGTAAGGGACCGGCTCAACGCGGTCTTCCACTGTGGCAGGGTTGTGGAAGACTGCAAATGAAAGTGGCGCCGGCTGAGGCGTGATGTCAGGAGGAAGACTGTTTATTTTCTCTGAATCTGCCTTTGCTAATCAAGCAGCGGAAGCAGTGGCTCGTCTCATCTCTCTTGGCAAAGTTACATATGCCCTCCAAATATCTAGCTTTCCCAACCTTGAATCTGCTCATGGCAGTTCAGTACAGGCTCAGCCGTAGCTAAGTCTGTAATTAAAGAGGAACCCAGTTTCAATTAGTTAAAGAGATATAGTTTATTAGTATTAATTAGCATTGATACATTACCCAATAATGAGGATACCAGCAATTCAGTCAATCATACAGTGGAGCAGAATCACACGACACATCAGCTCTCAGTGGTGCTCTGTCTCTCTCCTCCATCAGCATCTGCCTCTGCCTCTGTATTTGCGTCTGTCTCTCTCTCTCTGTCTCTCCTTCTGCGTCTTACACTTCTCAGGGTGCTTCCTTTATACTGTCTCAACCCAATGGATTCCAATGGGATCCAGCTTTGTCAGCAGAACTTGCTATCCCTTATCAGTTGATAAGGAACCGATAAGGGTGACTTCATTAGGTCCCAGGTTCCAACTATACACAAAAGGGGTGCAAAGCACAGGTGGCGAGATGACTTCATCGGTCATTCTGCTCTTCTCAGCTATTCTCAGCTCCCCCTCCCTCTGAGTACTCTCTAACTACGTACATCTACCCCCTTATCTACTTTCATTAGCCCAAAACATCTTTCATGACTCTTCACTGATGCCAGTCCCAGGCATGTTTATAAGAGCAAAAGACCCCCTCCCGTGCCAGCTCCCTGAGAACTCAGTTCAGCTTGTGCTGCATAAAAATGTATTTTGTATCAGAGATGACTTTGGATTTTTAAGAGAAGCCCAGCTCTTATTATGAGCCATTTGCTTGTAGAGGCCTAGCTCTTTAGCCTGAGCCATTGACCTGTATTTTACTGAGAGCAAGGGCGGCCATATATATATACAAGACTGGTGCCAACCCCCCAGCAGATGACACCGTTAAGTTCACCCCCATTGAGCGAATCATTCATGGGATCTTGCCCCAGGAGGGGATCCATGGCATTGGGTCTCTTGACACATCAGCACAGCCTGAGGGCTCAGGTAGGTTGACCATTAGGGGTATCTGTTGTGCTGTACTACACTCTGTTTTACACAAGTGGGGGACAGTGTGGTGCTCCTCAGTAGGGGAAGGGGTGAGAACACCTCATGCAATGCAAATCACTATTCATTACAGACCATGACACAGGGAGTAGCAAGGGGGAGGGGGAGGGTTTCCAGCAATGTTAATGTAGGTTACTACTGTTTCACAGCTTTGGGGGCCTTCCCCATCACCAAACTCTGCATATCTTCTTCCCACACCTCTGTGCTGTAGCCATTGTGTTCTCTGCACTCCTTCTACAGTTCTATGTCTACCCACTTGCCTGTGTGACTCTCTTGCACATCAGTCTCTGTAGTACACTGTGCTCCTTGTCTCCAGCTCTGTACCATGTACAATGACATCTGTGGCTTGCCTGACAATCCCATTCCTCACCATCTCTTTGCTGGGTCTTTGCCTGTGGGGCTACGTATGTGAATGCTGAAAAACAAAAGTGGGTTATTTTGACCAACACACTTCCTCCCCTTTTGCTATGCAGGTGATGACAGCCAGTCGGAGGAAGAAGCTGGTCCTACTGGCCACCAGCCCCTGCATACAGATCAGCAAACCAGTTGGCCTGCACAAGAAGCTACACAGGACTGTATGGTGGTCTAATACAAGAGGGCAAAAGATTTTCCTATGTATATTGTAGTTCAATATTACTTGTTGTTTCCTGCTATTATTTAATCTGTTTTTTTTCCTGTTGCAAGTATTAAGCTTGTAAAATTTGAAAACTTAATAAAATGATAATTAATAATTAATAAAAAAAAAAAAAAAAAAAAAAGAAGCTACACAGGACCATGGGGTGGAACCACAGGACCCAGCAGCAGCAGCGCCGGCTATCCCTCCACCACCCGCAGCAGAGGCTCTCCCTCCACCGCCCTCAGCCTTTGCTGATGGTGGCACTGAAGAAGAAGCGGAAGATGCAGAAGGGGGGCACCTCCTCAGCAGAGGCCATCGAGCCAGAGGAGGCAGCTACTGCGCTTCACCACACAATTGCTGGGCCAGAATGTGCAGATGGAATACTACTGGCGCCAGAAATTGGAGCTGCAGCAGGAAGCACTCCAGGCTCAACGGGAAGTGCTCCAGGTGCAATGGGAAGCGGTATAGGCCCAACGTGAAGTGGTACAGCAGCTCCAATGGCTGGAGCACAGCATCAAGGGCCTACGCCGTGACCTGAAAGCACCTAATACAGCCCTGATGCAGCAACAACTGGCGTCGACTTCCACCACTACACAGCAACCACCTGCTAAGAAGAGGAGCTTGAGATCCTCAGCCTCCCCAGCCACTGGTCCAGCAGCCACCACACCAGCTCCCCTTCTGGGTTCTGTGCCCAGGTTGCAAGGCAAGCCACAGAGTGCAAGGTGGCTGGACTTCCACAGCGCAGCTGAGGCAGCAGGCTGCCTTGTGGACACAGAGGAGGAGAGTGGGAGCTCATCAGATGACTTTCAACAAAGTTCCCCTGCAGCACCAGCTGCAAAGGAACACAGTGGGAGGGGTAGGAGGGGACGAGGACGGGGCCAGGAGAGGCAGCGGAGAAAGTGATGGGACATGCTGGGGGTGTGGGGGGTGAGGGTTGGATGGAGGGAAATATGCACAGAGCAGGTGATGGTGGTGGGAGGGGTGGTGGTGTTGATGTGTAAATACACAGTGATAGAAATAAATGTCAAGTTACTCTCACACAAAACTTGTCTCTATCAGTCTTTGCCTTGCTCTAACCCCCAGCTGGTGTACACTCTGCTCTGTGGGCGAGAGGTGGAGGGGGCTCCTCATCCTGTTCATCTGGGGCTAGGGTTACCATTCGTCCGGATTTCCCCGGACATGTCCTCTTTTTGAGGGCATGTCCGGGGCGTCCAGCGGATTTTGCCTGCACCCACATTTGTCCGGATTTCTGGACAAACGTGGGCGCGGGTGCGGGCAGGCGCGTGCGTGTGGGCGGGAGATCGGCGCAGTGGGTCTGGTCTCCCGTCCCTTCCCCTTCCTTACCATGTTCCCTGGTGGTCTAGTGACGTCTTCGGGGCAGGAAAGAGCCCCCTCTTTCCTGCCCGGAGCGCTGCCTCCCCTGATTATCATCCTCCTCGGTCTAGCTGGGGATTCAAAATGGCCGCCGAGAGTTGAACTCTCGCGAGGCCGCTTCAACTCTCGGTGGCCATTTTGAATCCCCAGCCAGACCGAGGAGGATGCAGCAGGCAAGGGCAGGCAGCGCTCTGGTCAGGAAAGAGGGGGCTCTTTCCTGCCTCGAAGAGAAGACGCTACTAGACCACCAGGGCTAGATAGTAAGTGAGGGGGGGGGGTATGTGAGAGGGGGGAGGGGACTATGTGACGGGGGGGCGGGGAATAGGGGCAGAACGAACGAGGACCCGAAGGGGGCATGGCGGGGGCTTGGCATGAGGCGTGGCGGGGGCGGGGTAGGGGGCGTGACATGTGTCCTCTTTTTCAGAGGACACAAAATGGTAACCCTATCTGGGGCCTGCTGCTGTGGTGGCTGTGGCTCTTCTGGAAGGGCCTGTCCTCTGCGCATTACCAAACATTATGTAACATGCAGCCTATGACCAAGGGGAAGCGAGCTACGGCGTAGAAATCAGCCATGTTGTTCTGCAGGGCCTGGGGGGTGGAGGGGAAGGTAATGTACTCAGAGGTGTGGGTAAGGAAGGCATCAAGGAACTGGGTGAGGCAGTTAGAAATGGAAGCCTGGTGAGACCCATGTTCACAGAAAGGACAGACTGGAAACTCCCAGTGGCCAGAAAAGATAGAGAAGCAGTGATCTTTAGTTGCACAGGGATGAAGTTGTTCCTACGGGTCCTGGGTTGCAGGAGGAGTTTGAGCTGGTCACAAAGGTGCTGAATGGCAGCCCTATCAAAGAGGTATCTAGTGAGACACTGCAGGTCAGTGAGGTCTAGGAAACTGCTATGGGGCCTGAAAACTCTGGGGCGTGAGTACCTCCTGCGGTGCCTCCCCTCTTCCTCCAACATGTAAGCCACCTGTGCATTTAGTGCCTCTATTTCCCCACACTACAGGTGCAATGCAGTGCCACTAGTACTCACCTCACCCTCCCAACTTGGTGAAACACAGCAGCAACAAACAGAAGCTGGCACTCACTCTCCCACCACCGACAAACACCCACTACAAACTCTCCTGCCACACCCTCTAGCCACTCACTCTCCAAGCAGCAAACGACAGTCTTCACAAACACGCTGTAGCAGTACACAAGACAAAGAAAAACAGAGACTACAAACAGGTAAGGGAATGAAATATGAACTTGGCTTCCCGCTGTCAGCATCCCTCCTTCCCTCCCTTTTGGTTAGGACCTCAGATCAGATGTGTCAACCCGCTGAATTTAAGCATATTACTAAGCGGAGGAAAAGAAACTAACCAGGATTCCCTAAGTAACGGCGAGTGAAGCGGGAAGACCCAGTGCTGAATCCACGCCTGTGCGGCGGGTGTTCGGGAAATGTGGCATACAGAAGACCGCCTCCCCGGCGCCACTTGGGGGCCCAAGTCCTTCTGATCGAGGCCCAGCCTGTGGACGGTGTTAGGCCAGTAGTGGCCCCTGGCGCGCCGGGCCCTGGTCTTCTCGGAGTTGGGTTGTTTGGGAATGCAGCCCAAAGCAGGTAGTAAATTCCATCTAAGGCTAAATACTGGCACGAGACCGATAGTGAACAAGTACCGTAAGGGAAAGTTGAAAAGAACTTTGAAGAGAGAGTTAAAGAGGGTGTGAAACCATTAAGAGGTAAACGGGTGGGGTCTGTGCGGTCTGTTCGGAGGATTCAACCCGGCAGGCTGCCCGCGGATGATGGATCCCTGCCACCCCCTTGATCGGCGGTGGCATGGGGAATGCCTCCTGGGTGGCTCCGGCCCCCGCAGGGTGCATTTCCTCCAATGTGGTGCGCTGCAACTGGCTCCAGGTCGGCTGGGAAGGCCAGCGGGGAAGGTGGCTCACATCCAGGCAGCGCGTGTTAGAGTCCCCTGGCAGCAGCTTCACCGCTTTACCTGGGACTGAAGGATTTGACCGCCATTGCGCCCTGCCCCTGAACCCCCCGATGCCCTCCCCTGGGGGTGGCGTGTGGAGGGGGAAGGAGGATGGGGCCCCCTGTCCCCAGCGTGACTGTCAACCGGGGCGGACTGTCCTCAGGGTGCCCTGACTGTGTCATGCCGCTGGGCGGGGAGGCTCACACTGGGTGCCAGGGGTTCGTGGTGATGTCAGTGACCCACCCGACCCATCTTAAAATACAGACCAAGGAGTCTAACGTGTGCGCTAGTTGGAGGGCGGAGAGTGAAACCCTGTGGCACAATGAAGGTGAGGTCTGGCATGTGTCGGCTGAGGTGGGATCCCAGTGTCGCTGTGCTGGTGGGCGCACCACTGGCCCGCCCTGTTGGGAGGTGGAGCATGAGTGCGTGCGATAGGACCCAAAAGATGGTGAACTATGCCTGGGCAGGGCGAAGTCAGAAGAAACTCTGGTGGAGGTCCATAGCGGTCCTGACGTGCAAATCGGTCGTCCGACCTGGATATAGGGGCGAAAGACTAATCAAACCATCTAGTAGCTGGTTCCCTCCGAAGTTTCCCTCAGGATAGCTGGCGCTCACGCTGCTCGGACGCAGTTTTATCTAGTAAAGTGAATGATTAGAGGTCTTGGGGTCGAAACGATCTCAACCTATTCTCAAACTTTAAATGGGTAAGAAGCCTGGCTCGCTGGCTTGGAGCCGGGTGTGGAATGTGAGCGCCCAGTGGGCCACTTTTGGTAAGCAGAACTGGTGCTGCGGGATGAACTGAATGCTGGGTTAAGGCGC